>NW_027315723.1:27645644-28098144 GCF_026437365.1 Eucyclogobius newberryi | reverse complement strand
TGTGTAAGTGTGAGTGTGAGTGTGTGTGTGTCTGTGTGTGTAAGTGTGAGTGTGAGTGTGTGTGTCTGTGTGTGTCTGTGTGTGTGAGTGTGTGTGTGTGTGTAAGTATGAGTGTGAGTGTGAGTGAGTGTGTGTGTGTGTGTGTGTGTGTCCATGTGTGTGTGTGTGTGTGTGTGTGTGCGCGCGCGCGTGCGTATGTGAGTGAACCAAGTGTGGACGCAAGGCACCATTAGTGACTTCCCAGGTCCTCTTCAGGAATACAATGGGCGGCCAAATTGCTTTAATGGAAAAAGGCTAATGCGAGACACACACGCCGCCACACCAGCACAACGCCTTAGCAAATCACTCAAGCCGCTGAGAGGCAGAGAAAAACGGGGAGGATATTATCACTTACACTTGAAAAAATAGAGATGGAGGAGAGAGAGGATATAGACAGCGAGGACGGAGTAGGTTAGATGCTCCTCATCCACTTACTTCCACCCACGAGAGGCAGTAGTTTTCCAAAACACAGCTGGATCCGGGTCTCCGATGATTCCTTGCTGAAACACAATGACAATGTTTTGTGCATTTACAATTGTGCATTTCTTTCTCCAATACTTCAAAAGTTTGAAATAAAAAATAAATTGAAACGCCTCGTTACAAAAAATAATAATCAAAGAGGAAGGAATATCACTTTGTTTTGCCTTTTGTGCTCATTTACATGTTAGAATGAAAGACTCACTTTTGTAACAGCTGGCATCCCGGGCATCAAAATCTTCCACAAGACAAATCATGTGCATTAGCATAACTTTAATAAACACCTCACGCAGGCTCATTTCTTTCAGAGACAGGTCAAACAGACGGTCCCAGGTTGCTCTGTAAGGAGAGGCACGTCCCGGCCGCTCCTCTGTGCCCTGCTCAAGGCGGCAGCATCTGTTTGACTGCAGGCCATGCCATAAGGTTCAGAGCTCCAAGGATCCGGAGCGACTCTGCACCTCAAACTCCACCTTTCACAGAACCACAGAGACCCGCACAGACCCACACAGACCCACACAGACCCACACAGACCCAAACAGATCCACACAGACCCACACAGACCCAAACAGATCCACACAGACCCACACACACCCTCACAGACACTCACAGACCCTCACAGACCAAAACAGATCCACACAGACCCTCACGGACACTCACAGACCCTCACAGACCCACACAGACCCTCACAGACCCACACAGACCCACACAGACCCTCACAGACCCACACAGACCCTCACAGATCCAAACAGACCCTCACAGACCCTCACAGACCCTCACAGACCCTCACAGACCCACACAGACAAACACAGACCCTCACAGACCCACACAGGCCCACACAGACCCACACAGACCCACACAGACCCGCACAGACCCTCACAGACCCACAGAGACCCACACAGACCCACACACACCCAAACAGACCCTCACAGACCCTCACAGACCCACACAGTCCCACACAGACCCTCACAGACCCTCACAGACACTCACAGACCCTCACAGACCCTCACAGACCCTCACAAACCCACACAGACCCTCACAGACCCACACAGACCCTCACAGACCCACACAGACCCACACAGACCCACACAGACACTCACAGACCCTCACAGACCCTCACAGACCCACACAGGCCCACACAGATCCAAACAGATCCACACAGACCAACACAGACCCTCACAGACCCACACAGACCCACACAGACCCTCACAGACCCACACAGGCCTACACAGACCCACACATACCCACACAGACCCTTACAGACCCTCACAGACACTCACAGACCCTCACAGACCCACACAGACCCTCACAGACCCTTACAGACCCACACAGACCCTCACAGACCCACATAGACACTCACAGACCCACACAGACCCTAACAGACCCTCACAGACCCTCACAGACCCTCACAGACCCACACAGTCCCACACAGACCCTCACAGACCCTCACAGACCCTCACAGACCCTTACAAACCCACACAGACCCTCACAGACCCACACAGACCCTCACAGACCCACACAGACCCACACAGACCCACACAGACACTCACAGACCCACAGAGACCCTCACAGACCCACACAGGCCCACAAAGATCCACACAGACCCACACAGACCCACACAGACCCTCACAGACCCACACAGACCCACACAGACCCTCACAGACCCACACAGGCCTACACAGACCCACACAGACCCACACAGACCAACACAGACCCTCACATACCCACACAGACCCTCACAGACCCTCACAGACACTCACAGACCCTCACAGACCCACACAGACCCTCAGAGACCCTCACAGACCCACATAGACCCTCACAGACCCACATAGACCCTCACAGACCCACACAGACCCTCACAGACCCTCTTAGACCCACAGAGACCCACACACACCCACACAGACACTCACAGACCCACACAGACCCTCACAGACCCTCACAGACCCACACAGTCCCACACAGACCCTCACAGACCCTCAAAGACCCTCACAGACCCTCACAGACCCACACAGACCCTCACAGACCCACAGAGACCCACACAGACCCTCACAGACCCACACAGACCCTCAAAGACCCTCACAGACCCACACAGTCCCACACAGACCATCACAGACCCTCACAGACCCTCACAGACCCTCACAGACCCGCACAGACCCACACAGACCCTCACAGACCCACAGAGACCCTCACAGACCCTAACAGACCCACACACACCCACACAGACACTCACAGACCCTCACAGACCCTCACAGACCCACACAGACCCACACATACCCACACAGACCCACACAGACCCTCACAGACCCTCACAGACCCACACAGTCCCACACAGACCCACACACACCCACACAGACACTCACAGACCCTAACAGACCCACACAGACCCACACAGACCCACACAGACCCTCACAGACCCTCACAGACCCATACAGACCGTCACAGACCCTCATAGACCCACACAGACAGACTCTCACAGACCCTCACAGACCCTCACAGACCCTCACAGACCCACACAGACCCACACAGACCCTCACAGACCCTCACAGACCCACACAGACCAACACAGACCCTCACAGACCCACACAGGCCCACACAGACCCTCACAGACCCTCACAGACCCACACAGACTCTCACAGACCCTCACAGACCCTCACAGACCCTCACAGACCCTCACAGACCCACACAGACCCCACACAGACCCACACAGAACCTCACAGACCCACACAGACCCACACAGACCCACACAGACCCTCACAGACCCTCAAAGACCCAAACAGTCCCACACAGACCCACACAGACCCACAGAGACCCTCACAGACCCTCACAGACCCACACAGTCCCACACAGACCCACACACACCCACACAGACACTCACAGACCCTCACAGACCCTCAAAGACCCACACAGACCCACACAGACCCACACAGACCCTCACATACCCGCACAGACCCTCACAGACCCTCACAGACACTCACAGACCCTCACAGACCCACACAGACCCTCACAGACCCACACAGACCCACACAGACCCTCACAGACCCACACAGACCCTCACAGACCCACACATACCCTCACAGACCCTCACAGACCCTCACAGACCCTCACAGACCCACACAGACAAACACAGACCCTCACAGACCCACACAGTACCACACAGACCCTCACAGACCCTAACAGACCCTCACAGACCCACAAGGACCGTCACAGACCCTCACAGACCCACACAGACCGACACAGACCCTCATAGACCCACACAGACTCTCACAGACCCACACAGACCCTCACAGGCCCTCAAAGACCCAAACAGTCCCACACAGACCCTCACAGACCCTCACAGACCCTCACAGACCCACACAGTACCACACAGACCCTCACAGACCCTAACAGACCCTCACAGACCCACAAGGACCGTCACAGACCCTCACAGACCCACACAGACCGACACAGACCCTCATAGACCCACACAGACTCTCACAGACCCACACAGACCCTCACAGGCCCTCAAAGACCCAAACAGTCCCACACAGACCCTCACAGACCCTCACAGACCCTCACAGACCCACACAGTACCACACAGACCCTCACAGACCCTAACAGACCCTCACAGACCCACAAGGACCGTCACAGACCCTCACAGACCCACACAGACCGACACAGACCCTCATAGACCCACACAGACTCTCACAGACCCACACAGACCCTCACAGGCCCTCAAAGACCCAAACAGTCCCACACAGACCCTCACAGACCCTCACAGACCCTCACAGACCCACACAGTACCACACAGACCCTCAGAGACCCTAACAGACCCTCATAGACCCACAAGGACCGTCACAGACCCTCACAGACCCACACAGACCGACACAGACCCTCATAGACCCACACAGACTCTCACAGACCCACACAGACCCTCACAGGCCCTCAAAGACCCAAACAGTCCCACACAGACCCTCACAGACCCTCACAGACCCTCACAGACCCACACAGTACCACACAGACCCTCAAAGACCCTAACAGACCCTCACAGACCCACAAGGACCGTCACAGACCCTCACAGACCCACACAGACCGACACAGACCCTCACAGACCCACACAGACCCTCACAGACCCACACAGACCCTCACAGACCCTCACAGACCTACACAGACTCTCACAGACCCTCACAGATCCTCACAGACCCTCACAGACCCACACAGACCAACACAGACCCTCACAGACCCTCACAGACCCACACAGACCAACACAGACCCTCACAGACCCACACAGGCCCACACAGACCATCACAGAACCTCACAGACCCACACAGACTCTCACAGACCCTCACAGACCCTCACAGACCCACACAGACCAACACAGACCCTCACAGACCCAAACAGGCCCACACAGACCCTCACAGACCCTCACAGACCCACACAGACTCTCACAGACCCTCATAGACCCACACAGACTCTCACAGACCCACACAGACCCTCACAGGCCCTCAAAGACCCAAACAGTCCCACACAGACCCTCACAGACCCTCACAGACCCTCACAGACCCACACAGACCCTCACAGACCCACACAGACCCACACAGACCCACAGAGACCCTCACAGACTCTCACAGACCCTCACAGACCCACACAGTCCCACACTGACCCACACACACCCACACAGACACTCACAGACCCTCACAGACCCTCACAGACCCTCACAAACCCACACAGACCCACACAGACCCACACAGACCCTCACAGACCCTCACAGACCCACACAGTACAACACAGACCCTCACATACCCTCACAGACCCTCACAGACCCTCACAGGCCCACACAGATCCACACAGACCCACACAGACCCACACAGACCCTCACAGACCCACACAGACCCACACAGACCCTCACAGCCCCTCACAGGCCTACACAGACCCACACAGACCCACACAGACCCTCACATACCCACACAGACCCTCACAGACCCTCACAGACACTCACAGACCCTCACAGACCCACACAGACCCTCACAGACCCAAACAGACCCTCACAGACCCACATAGACCCACACAGACCCTCACAGACCCTCACAAACCCTCACAGACCCTCACAGACCCACACAGACCAACACAGACCCTCACAGACCCACACAGGCCCACACAGACCCACACAGGCCCACACAGGCCCACACAGACCAACACAGACCCACACAGACCCCCACAGACCCACACAGACCCACATAGACCCACACAGACCCACACACACCCACACACACCCACACAGACACTCAGAGACCCACACAGACCCTCACAGACCCTCACAGACCCACACAGTCCCACACAGACCCTCACAGACCCTCACAGACCCTCATAGACCCTCACAGACCCTCACAGACCCACACAGACCCTCACAGACCCACACAGACCCTCACAGACCCACAGAGACCAACACAGACCCACACAGACCCTCACAGACCCTCACAGACCCACACAGACCAACACAGACCCACACAGACCCTCAGAGACCCACACAGACCCTCACAGACCCACACAGACCCTCACAGACCCACAGAGACCAACACAGACCCACACAGACCCTCACAGACCCACACAGACCCACACAGACCCTCACAGACCCTCACAGACCCACACAGTTCCACACAGACCCTCACAGACCCTCACAGACCCACACAGACCCACACAGACCCTCACAGACCCACACAGACCTTCATAGATCCACACAGACCCACACAGACCCACACATACCCTCACAGACCCTCACAGACCCTCACAGACCCACACAGACCCTCACAGACCCACACAGACCCTCACAGACCCTCACAGACCCTCACAGACACTCACAGACCCTCACAGACCCACACAGACCCACACAGACCCACACAGACCCACACAGGCCCACACAGGCCCTCACAGACCCTCACAGACCCTCACAGACACTCACAGACCCTCACAGACCCACACAGACCCTCACAGACCCACACAGACCCACACAGACCCACACAGACCCTCACAGACCCTCACAGACCCAAACAGTCCACCACAGACCCACACACACCCACACATACACTCACAGACCCTCACAGACCCTCAGAGACCCACACAGACCCACACAGACACACACAAACCCACACAGACCCTCACAGACCCTCACAGACCCACACAGTCCCACACAGACCCACACACACCCACACAGACCCTCATAGACCCTCACAGACCCTCACAGACCCACACAGACCCACACAGACCCACACGGACCCACACAGACCCCTCACAGACCCTCACAGATCAACAAAGACCCTCACAGACCCACACAGGCCCACACAGACCCTCACAGACCCACAGAGACCCACAAAGACCCTCACAGACCCACACAGACCCACACAGACCCACACAGACCCACACAGACCCTCATAGACCCACACATACCCACACAGACCCTCACAGACCCTCACAGACCCTCACAGACCCACACAGACCCTCACAGACCCACACAGACCCTCAAAGACCCACACAGACCCACACAGACCCACACAGACCCTCACAGACCCTCACAGACCCACTCAGTCCCACACAGACCCACACACACCCACACAGACACTCACAGACCCTCACAGACCCACACAGACCCACACAGACCCACACAGACCCACACAGACCCTCACAGACCCTCACAGACCCACACAGTACCACACAGACCCTCACAGACCCTCACAGACCCTCACAGACCCTCACAGACCCACACAGACCCTCACAGACCCTCACACACCCACACAGACCCACACAGACCCTCAAAGACCCTCACAGACCCACACAGGCCCACACAGACCCTCACAGACCCACACAGGCCCACACAGACCCTCACAGACCCTCACAGACCCTCACAGACCCACACAGACCCACACAGACCCACACAGGCCCACACAGACCCTCACAGACCCTCACAGACCCTCACAGACCCTCACAGACCCACACAGACCCTCACAGTCCCTCACAGACCCAAACAGTCCCACACAGACCCTCACAGACCATCACAGACCCTCACAGACCCACACAGACCCTCACAGACCCACACAGACCCTCACAGACCCACACAGACCCACACAGACCCTCACAGACCCTCACAGACCCAAACAGTCCCACACAGACCCTCACAGACCATCACAGACTCTCACAGACCCTCACAGACCCACACAGTCCCACACAGACACACACACACCCACACAGACCCTCACAGCCCCTCACAGACCCACACAGACCCACACAGACCCTCACAGACCCTCACAGACCCTCACAGACCCACACAGTACCACACAGACCCTCACAGTACCACACAGACCCTCACAGACCCTCACAGACCCACAGAGACCCTCACAGACCCTCACTGTGGTTGTGTGCGTGTTTGTGTGTGTGTGTGTGTGGTTGTGTGCGTGTGTGTGTGTGTGTGTGTATGTGCGTGTGGTTGTGTGCGTGTGTATGTGTGTGTGTGTGTGTGGTTGTGTGCGTGTGTGTGTGTGTGTGTGTGTGTATGTGCGTGTGGTTGTGTGCGTGTGTGCGTGTGTGCGTGTGTGTGTGTGTGTGTGTATGTGCGTGTGGTTGTGTGCGTGTGTGTGTGTGTATGTGCGTGTGGTTGTGTGTGTGTGTGTGTGTGTGTGTGTGTGTGTGTGTGTGGTTGTGTGCGTGTGTGTGTGTGTATGTGCGTGTGGTTGTGTGCGTGTGTGCGTGTGTGCGTGTGTGTGTGTGTGTGTGTATGTGCGTGTGGTTGTGTGCGTGTGTGTGTGTGTATGTGCGTGTGGTTGTGTGCGTGTGTGCGTGTGTGCGTGTGTGTGTGTGTGTGTGTATGTGCGTGTGGTTGTGTGCGTGTGTGTGTGTGTATGTGCGTGTGGTTGTGTGCGTGTGCGTGTGTGTGGTTGTGTGTGTGTGTGTGTGTGTGTGTGGTTGTGTGCGTGTGTGTGTGTTTGTGTGTGTATGTGCGTGTGGTTGTGTGCGTGTGTGTGTGTGTGTGTGTGTGTATGTGCGTGTGGTTGTGTGCGTGTGTGTGTGGTTGTGTGCGTGTGTGTGTGTGTGTGTGTATGTGCGTGTGGTTGTGTGTGTGTGTGTGTGTGTATGTGCGTGTGGTTGTGTGCGTGTGTGTGTGTGTGTGTGTGTGTGTGTGTGTGTGTGTGTATGTGCGTGTGGTTGTGTGTGTGTGTGTGTGTGTGTATGTGCGTGTGGTTGTGTGCGTGTGTGTGTGTGTGTGTGTGTGTGAGTAGCAGAATGCACGGCTTGGCCAAAAAGACTTGCCTTCAGCGGAACAGACAGATTATCCCTCCCACTAAAACATTCAAGGCGCAGTCTCCAAGGGCCCTCTATCTGTAACAGTGGCCTCCGGGTCGCCCACGGCAACCCCCACAATCCCCGGCGTGACAGGAAAAGTAAAGTGATCTGATGGCACACTCCCTGCTCTCATTAAGCTTTTCTTTTTCTCTTTGAGTCTGTTCAGAGGTGTTATTTAAAGGTGCACTATGTAACTTTTCTGGCGGCAGGTGTGATGTCATTGTTTTGTCAGGAATTTCCCCACAATAAAGCATTATAAAAGGCTTTTTAAATCCTTTGTCTGCGTTTTAGTCATGACACACAATGTAGATGATTGAGATATATTTAATATCGCAATATGGAACTGAAACAACTTCTGAAAACCGATTGAAAACTACACAGCTGTGTCACGCCTCCGGCCCCGACTTTCCACAACTCCAGTTCAGAGTGCGAGCAGCAGGTTTTTTACATTTTTACATACAAGGAAAAAACACAACGCTGCCGAGTGTATTGCAGTTTAAGGAAAAAAGGAGAATGAAAGTACAGAGCAGTGAGCATGAAAAAGCAGGAGAATAAAGATGACTCAAACATGAATCACAGATACAACTTTGAGTACACAGATATGAACTCCAACATGGAATGGTCTGGTTGTGAGGTAAGAGTCCTAAGTGACCATGAAGTCCAGTGTACAGTAACATTTGACTCTCTAATCTATTGGGTTAGAGGGAAAATCTTCTAAAACCGTTTGTTACTACCAAACTCCGAGGGAATATAATCCAATTTTCCTTTACAATATATCTAATAAAACAGTTGGATAGAGGAAAAATAAATACAAGTTTTAGTACACCTATAATCCTTAAACTTGTGAATATGAAGCACTTTAAGGCAAGGCAAGTTTATTTGTAGAGCACAATTCGTACACAAGGCAATTTAAAGTGCTTCACACAACAGGGGAAAAATGCATTTAAGGTGCGTTCACACTTGCACAGACACCACAATAAAACTGAGAGTAAACATAGCTGAGGTCAGGACTGAACCAGGACTTGAATCAAATCTACGTAAGGATTAAACCGGGCTCAGACCGGGACCAAACAAGTACAAATGTGAAGCCAGGTATTGAATCTGAGCCACACAAGTCGCTGAGCCTTGCCATGTCCTCAAGGAGCATCAATAGCAGTTGTCATAATCTCCTGCTGAGGATGTTCACAACATTACCCTCTAGGGGCAGAGAGGAGGGCACCAGCCCAGAGGGAGAAGGGAAGAGAGAGGGGGGGTCCTTGGACAGGAGGGGGGCCCGTCAGATAACAAGCAGTGTGCAGAAGGTGTGTGTATCGGAGCGTGAGAAAGCAGTTGAGACAGCCGGGGCCCACTGAGATGACTGGCGAGCTAATGCTATGTTAGTGAGCTGCTAACGGCATGCCTGGGTCTTGGCGCTCTGCCCTTGTGCTCACACCCCAATGGCCCGCAGCGGGATGGGGGAGGCGGCTCAGGTCGGGGGGGAGCGATTAGTAGTGACACGTCTTTTGGGCACCGGGTGGGACCTCTCTACCATTACAGCTATGAGATGGTGACTCACGCAAGACTGCGCTGGTTATATAAAGAGGGTTAAACCTAATGTGGCAGGGAAGGTGAGGTAAAACGGAGCTCAGAGCAGGGGAAACAACAGCCTCATCCAGGTGCAAGCTTCATGCAGCAAGGCATCTTGGGTCATTTGGCTTGAAAAGTGGCTGAGACGTCTCACAGTGGGATTTAGAGTGTTTCCAATGACACTACTACTACTACATTAGAACGTTACAGATTTACTCATGAGCATAATTAAGTAAAATGTTCTTTTCTGAGCTTTCAACCATGTTATAATTGTGTCCCCTCATTATTAGCTCACTCAAATTTGTTTATTGATTTTCATGCTTGATTCATGCTTGTCCTTCATTTTCATGACCTGCACAACTGGTTTAAGGCCTCAAAAAATGTCAGTTTTCACCTATCCCATATCTCCGCCCACTTCCATGCACTAAGTTATTTCAAAAATTCAGACTCACATTTATAGCAGCAGCGTTCAAAAATACCACATAGAAACTTTTCAATAAGATAAATGCTACAGTTCTGCAGTTTTGAAAAGGAAACCAATCCAACTTTATTGATATTACCTAAAAAAAATACAAACACACTGTAGACTATAAAAGTCAAGGAAAAGCCTGGGAAAAAAGATAAGTTTTAAGACTTAAATACAGTGACTCGGGCTGTCTCAGGTGCAATTCTGGACCTGTTTGGACCTGTCTCCTCTGAGCTTCCTCCTTGTTTTTGGGACCACTACCAAGGAATGATCTACCAACCTGAGTGAGCGCACAGGGGCCTAGGGCTGAATCAAAGCGGACAGATGATGAGGAGCGAGGCATTTAAAAATGAAAGGATTTTAAAACTAGTACAATCAGAGACTGGAAGCCAGTGCAAGGACATTAAAACAGGTGTGATATGATCCCGTTTTTTGTACCCATCAAAAGGCGAGCGTACGCGTCCTGTACAAGTGATAGTCGTGCGAGAGACGTGTGGTTGAGACCAACATAAAGCCCATAGCAATAATCTATGTGTTTGGTGATAAAAGCGTGAATTAAAATTTCAAAGTGAAGCCGTGAAAGAACGGCCGTGAAAGGCTTAATTTTAACGAGATGATAAATTTGAAAAAAAAAAAAAATGTAACCACTGCGCTAATCAACTTTTAACTATCACTATCATCACTATCCAGTCCCACCCCTAGATTGGTTACTACAGGTTTCACATATTGAGGCAGAGCACCAAGGTCACCACTGGCAGTGTTTGCCTCACTGGTCCAAACACCATGACTTCATTTTGTATGTCCTCTACACATGCTCTGAGGTGACATTATATGCTTTTTCTCACTTAAGCAGCATACAGTATACATTTGCAAATCCTCTGCATTAAGAATTGAATGAAATGCTATAATAATGGAAAAAAAGAGAGGGAGGAAATACAGAGAGAAAAGGAGAGGCCCACGAATGTAACCCTGGGGCACACCACACGTACGAGGAGGACTCAGCAGAACCAACGCAGACACAGAACTGTCAATCTGTAAAGTAGGACTTCAGCTATACTGCACAGTCGAGACAAGGGGATCAGCTGTTTAATCTAAGACCAACATGACTCTGTTTCCAGTCAAGCAGAATGTCATTAAAAACCCTGTCTCAGTGCTATGCTTGGATTTAAAGCCAGGCTGGAACACTGAACAAAACTATATGTCAAACATTTTGGAACTGAAAGTAAGCTTTGATATTGGTCTGAAATGTTCAATGTCAGAGGTGTTCAGTCCAGGTTTTTGCCCTGCTGAAAGCTTAAAGCTCCTAAGGTACAATCCCATTTGATAAGATACTGTTTACAATATTGAAGAATGGGAAAAACCTCATTAACAAACAATTTATTTTAAAATTAAGTAAATAGACTCTTTTCTTTTATGAAGGTGTTTTAGATCAATACTGTGGTTTGCATCAAACAAAATGTAAAATGATTATCTATACATAACGCATGTTGTATTTCACACTAAATACCCCCAGAAAAGCCTAATAATGTATTTTAATTGAAAAGTAAAACATTTGTTCCAGCTTTCATTGGCATGATTTCCCGGGGAAACCACAGTCACAGATCTTGCTGATTTACATATAAACTGTGATTATATCAGATTTCCTTCTTGACTGAGCAATGTTCTTTTAAGGGCTTGAGATCAGCACAAAAGGGAACGTGACTTGTGCTTGGATTTTCTTCAGTTTGACTCCTTGGTGACCCCTGGATGACCCCATGGTGACCCTCTGATGTTTGCGTCCGTACGTCAGCGCCTCACAGAGCAGACATGAGGCTAACGAAGTCTACTGCAGGTGGAGAGATACAGGGCCTCCACACGCGCTCAGTGACTACAGTTAATCCAGCCCTCAGGCCTGTTCCGCTGTAATTGGAGGGCTGTGGTTTACCATATATTGGATTTGGTTACAATTGCATACAACATTTTGTTGGAAACCTGCTTATCTTGACACATCTTAAGAGCCCTTTCATTTTTTTCCTCAAGTGACAAATGCTGATTTGACCATATATTGCTTCAGTGAACAGTTGCCACAATTACAGCTCTAATTTCAATTGCAAGATGGTCTTTGATGACTTTAGTTTGTTCAGCAGTGGAAAGGGCCAACGCTCAGCCAACTGACGTAGCCTCTTTCCAACTGTTATAATTACATATTTTTATATTTTAATGTGACTCATATGTAACTTCTCTGGGCAGTACATATCCTGCTTGTCACCATATTCTTTCTTTGTCTGGAATGTTCCACTGTATGGCGTTAAACTTATCCAACTTGCATTTATTCACTTCCATTTTTATTGCTAACCATGAAAAATGCATTCTTACAGTGAGTGCGGCCGCCTCTCCACAGATCTGACCTGTAACTAGACCTGGTAGATAAGTGTAATGCCATACATATTCACTTTCCCTGTTTGACCCTTATGTTTGGTGTGTTTGCTTTATTGGGCTGTATCATTGTCTCCTCATAATGACTTCATGGCTCTGACAGAAGCTGGAGAAGACGCCCCGGGTCCGAGAGCAAAACTCCTCTGCTTTGGCAACGCGGGTCCTCACGGGGCATTGTGAACGAAAGTCAAAGAACAAAAACAAGCCCTGCCCCAGAGTACAGGGGCCATTTGGCTGGTCACTTCTGCTCGCGTGTGAAAACGATAGTGAGACACGATGGTAGCGGCGCAGGGAGGGGAAAGACGCCGAGGCCCAGGAAGTTGGAGACGAGTTCAGAGGTCAATTTAGCCTCCAGGGTCGGGTGATGCTCTGAGGGCGCACAGTGAAGGGTGTGTGCAGTGCATCATGGGAGTCCTTGGCATGTCCTCTTAATCTGGCCTAGGAGAAGACAGTTACTTCCCCTCAGCGCTCTGTGCAGAAAGAGTCGCAAAGGGACGTGGAAGACAAAAGGTCTACTTTGTGTCAATGAGAAATGAAGTACGAGCAACAGGAAAAAGAAACATGCATTTGATTGAGTTAAACTAAAGCAAAAAGTCAGATTGAGAAGTTCATGTTTACTCAGCTAAGGAGGAGGGACAGAGACATAGTTTTTTTAAATATTTATTTTAAATTATAGGCAGGATTTGATTGCTTTTATGACGTTCTTTTTTTCTTCTTCTTTTTCCCATGAACTTGTTTTACTTAAAAACTCCTGGTCTTCATCGTTCAGTGGTGATACACTTTCACTCAATCAGACCATTTCAACACAGAGTTATAACATGTAAACTATAGAAAGAAAAGTAAAACAATCCTGTAAAATATATAACCATTGCTACAGCATTACAGAGCCAGTGACGGAAGCCTACAGTTCATTACAGAAATACTATTTAAAGAAATATTGCACTCTAGTTAATGTACAGTTATAGCTAAAGCTGAACTCAAGTACTGCAGCCAAATTTGTACTCAAGTAAAAGTATAAAGTACTGTTACCAACTTAGTTATTTTAATTCTAACACATTTTAATAGTATTCTAGATAAATCATTTATACAAGACCTGAGTAATTCAACAGTTCAGAGATAAATTAACTTGTTAAGTACCATTATCTGCATTTTCTCTGCTCAGCTCTGGACAATCAGAGCACACTCATGATTTTAAGTGTAAATAAGTACAATTAGCTAGAAGTGTACGTTCAAAATCTACTCAAGTACAAACTATTACCCCAAAAATCGACTCAATTACAATCATGTGAGTAATTGTAATTAGGTACTAACTTTAAACCTTAAGTATTTTTATCCTAATAATACAATAAAGTGGACATGGCTTGGTCGTGTGGAACAGAGGAGCAAACCTCTCTTTATCCACTCTGAGTAAGATTGACAGTGATTCTCCCTGCGCTGCTGAAACCTCTGGCCCTCAAAGTGTGTGTAATGAGACAGGTCCCACGACAAGCTCTAATCAACTCAGATTTATGGCTCCTGAAGCAAAGAGGGCAACACAGAGGATACAAGCAGCGCTGCAAACTGTGGCCCTTTGACCTGTGCAGTGACACTTCAGTAATAAGCAAAGATCACATGAAATATTTACTTTGATTCGGAAAATGAAAGTCCTGTTATGTGAGGAGCTTATTGTACCTTGTTTCCACCAGTTCAAGTATGTTTTCAGTTCTGTTGTATTAGCAGAGGACAATAATAAATAACACCTCCTATAATTAACATTATTCATATGATATTATGTCACAAAATGTGTTGGAACATGTCTTTAAATATATCAGATGAAGTAAAATGATCAGACAAATGTGAAACTGATCACAAAAGTGCAAAAATGTCACCATATATCCTTTTTACTCTGAACAATATGCTCAATATTCACATTTATTGCATTCTCTTCAAGACAACTTTCACAATATCATCTCATTTCTAGCTTGTGTGCATTGTCAAAATATAGGGAAAGAAACTGCCTAATATTGTGAGTTTTGTGATTCGTTCTGTAAATGAACATTGTTATAACAGCTGTAAATAAGAGTCACTATTGTTATTATTATATAGTATAAGAGGTTTTTTATAAGAGTGTTTTTTTTTACGTTATTCTTCACGTCCGTACCTACTTTGTGTTGCAACACTGGAATTTCCCCATTGCGGGACAAATAAAGGCTTATCTTATCTTCACGGGGCACATTTTAGGCACATCATGAAGTGACTGACACTGAAATATTAACTGCTAAACTTAAATGCATTTCAGAACAGGATTACCAGGTTTCCTACATAATAACACAAACTTCCTAACTGCAATATATGATTCTAAAGACTATTTTGAAGCCTTTTCCTGGTGGGTTTCCAGCTCGGCGCGGTACAGCTGAGGCTTTACCTTCAGTGCATGCGTGTCAGCTCGTATGACGGCTAAAGTGACACACAGCCAGGGCGACAGCAGCTTTCTCCAGCCATCACTGGTGCTGCTGGTCTTTCCCTGACAACCACCACCTCCAGCTACGCCCACATGTTTAGCCGCGGCACCGGACAAGACACCACCTTCCGTTCTCATCCAGGTCGGTTTATTAATGTCATTAGTGCATCCACAGATGAAACAGTGAGCAACGAAATAAATATGACCACGGCTTATTATAGAAATGCACAATACATACACGGACTTATAGCACTTTGTAAGTTCAATGATGACAATAAACATGATTGTTAAGACATCTGTGGCAAAATTGGGAGAGAAAATGAACGCGTTGTCATGTACAAAGGTGATAGTGGTTGATTTTATGGCAAGGCGCATCACACACCGCAATATATAGAATTATTGTTAGCTTTGTCCTTGTCATACATGAGATTTGGTACAATTATATTCTTGCATGCACAGGGTTTTGTGTTACAGAGAATGTACTGTTGATACAAATCTGAAGAAAAGGGCTGGTTTTACACACCGTTATCCTTGGCTTCTTTGTCACGTAATGCCCCGAATTGCGATCACAATAAACATCTATCCCTCTAACGCTATTACAACATGTTCAAATACACATAATTTACTTCCATACACCGATACGCACACTTCATTTTCCATCAATTTGGCTTGCATAGAGTCCATCAGGGTGACACTTTCAACGGGCTCGATTAAATGTTCGTGATGCCATTTTAATATGTGATGTATTGATAATAGAAAGATGAAAGATGTCGCTTTAAATCAGCCTACAGAGAGTTTATAAAATGTTCGTCCGATGTCCTTTTGGCTGTGAGATGCTACATGGAGTGTAAAATAAAATAAAAATCTACAAAAACACGATGTAAATACATAAATTATTGCACAGACAGTAAGACAATCCCTGCAATCGAAGATGTAAAACCAGACATAAAGGCGGCAGCTTCTTCAAAATGCTGTTTTACGTGGCTGCGTCGGGCCAGTCCATTTTGGAGAAAAAGGGGTGGGACTTGATATCGTCGGCTCCTCCTGCTCCGGCGCCGAGTCTCTCGATTGGGTTGTACTGAAGTAACTGTAAAAGTAGAAACGTTACACTAAATAACTCATCGATCAGGCAAAATGAAATAACAGATACTCTCGATCATTGATCCACATCCAGGGATAACGTTATATCCAAATAAGAATGAAACTATAAGTGGATTTATTTAATTACACAGCAACATCAGCTGTGAAATAAAGTCCAGTTCTAGTTTCATTCTTTTTGGATTTGGAAGCTACTGAGTAAATAAGTTGTAAGGCCTAGAAAACCAGTTCGGGGCAGCTTTAATGATGTGTTTTGAACTATTTGAATGCTTCACCGTTGGGGTCAAGGGGTCAATCGTAATTTCAGTTTAATCTAGGCCAAAATAGTAAAAATATGCATTTTTATCGGACTTTTCATGTGAAAATAGTTTTGTAAAGCTTTCAAAGAATGGAAATTAAGGCTATCACTGCTATTTTGTCATAGTGCAATTTAATCATGAATAATTGTGTCTGAGCAGTGAGTGTTGTAAATACTGTAGGTCCCTTTTGACGCTTTGTTTCCTTCGTTCATTTTATCTAGAAATGCTACTTCAGCTTTTAAAATTCACCGTTAAAAGGCAGAATAATAATAAATGATGCTTAAATAAACCCAATTTAGAATGAATGCTCTAAACTATCTATTAAATATATCAGCAGTTATATCGACACCTCCGACCTCCTTTTACATCGACATGTATCCAAAATCCCTATCGGTCGGGCCCTGATCTGGTCATTTTATACCTTATTCTCGGTCTTTACCTGTTCGAGCAGAGATCTGGCTTCCTCTGACACACACTCGGGAATATTGAGCACTGTGTGTCGTCCGATGCCGGCGGGATGGCACCTCAGCAGAGACTGGAGGGAACAGAAGCCCATGAATGAAAACAAAACCAACCAACACTGTGGGAGCCCAGTCAAAACGACACAAACGGGAGGGTCCGAGCACCTGAAACAACACTGATGCCACCGACTATAACACAAACGTCATCTGATTGCTTTCTCAACATGCAGCTCAGAAACCCCCCCCACCACCCGACAGAATAAAGCGGAAAATGGATCGTCTAATTATTTTGTTCCTTGTTTTTACAGAGCAAGTTTACTGGTCAGGTCAAACTGCCTTTTCATGCACACGGCTCCATTTAAAATCACAGAAATGAGCTTTAAGACCCATAAGTGCAATTTTGTCCACAGCCTGTAGCTCTATTGTTGAAGTAATTGACAATAATGAGCGTAATTGCAGCATGTATACGTGTATCCAGCGCATCCTTCAGCTGCTCTGGAGTTGTGCGCCTCTGCTGAATGAAAAGTGTTTGTTTTTTAGTCAGTTTGCCCCCTCTGAGTGTCTGCTACGTGCTGCAGGACTTCTGGCTGGCGTCCGAGCTTTAGTCAAGACTGCTCCAGGCAAGATCTTATCCTGCAAGGATCAAGAGCGCAGTGAGAGCCGCTGTGAGTGTTTCGCTGCCAGGACATAATCATCAAAGGAGACATCTGTGTCGCGCAGGTTTTATTCCAGGTAACTGGGTGTGTTTGATTGAATGTAAAAACACTAACCTCACGCCCCCTGCTCTTGTCTGGGCCATTGATGGGAACTACTGATGCCTGATATGTGCTTATGCCCACTGGCAATCAGCTACACAGTATTCAGATGTGAAAGACAATGAGAAAGAGCCAGGTGCGCGCTTTTGTGTGACCTCCAAGACAACGGTAAGGTATAATTATTGAAGTGAAGCATCTGCACATCCAACTGTCGAACTCAGACAAAAGTTGCGGCAGTTCCTCCGCAGTCCGAAGACAGTCCCTAATTGTGGACGAGTGGAGGCGCCTGGAGAGCTGCTCCGGTGGTCACCGCTGTCCACGCCTTTCCTGAGGTTGGCGTGCGCGGAGAGCTCAGAGCAGCTCCAAGAGCCAGCACGGGGACCCGCGAGGGCCGACCTCCTGGCCCAGCAGATGGAGCTCAGGCTGGGGGAGAAAGTCACACCAACACCCCTGGCACTCCCCGAGATCCAGAGTAAGAAACAGCAGCCAAGACGAACCTTACAGACACACACGTAGAAGCGACTGCACGTGCAAACGAATACACAATCGCACACGACCTGGCAGCAGAGTGGATGGTACATACAGACCTGAGCAACAAAGAACAAGCCATATTTTTCAAACTTTCTACTCACCATGCCTGTTAGAAGTTCAAACAGAATGGCACCCAGACTCCACCAATCACACGCCGGCGTCTCCTCGGCGATGCCTCCGACCTCTAACAAAGCACACACACATTTGTCTCAAAACATAACACAAAAACAGCTTTTACTTTAATTCATATATATATCGTGTGTATTATTGAGTCATTTTCACCGTGCATCAACATTAAAGGTGGGTGATATTGACAAAATATCTCCTGATAATAAATAGTCAGACAATATTAACTTATTCATTATAGAAGTTGAGGTTTGATTATCAGACAAACCATCAGTTAAATGTAATAATAATCACAAAAGTAAAAAAAAAATATTAATGAATAATAATCCATTTATACACTTATTTGAGTTTAAAACATCACTTTTTCATATTTTTTCATCAGCTCTTTTTGTAGCATTTCTTACTATAAACTATAATCTTCAAAATATGATGTACACTTTGATATACTGCCCATATATAGATAAAGAGTAAAGTCAACATGCTGCCACTCTCTGTCGCTGACACAAACCCAAGCGTGTCTCATAAAAGGTGATTTACATAATAAAAACTGTTCCATTGAGGAAACCGTCTGCGCCACAAATTCACACCATCTGCATGACCCGACCTCAAACGCACAAGGATCCCTCCAAGAAACAGCAACAACATGTGAATCACTGATATCCAGCTGTCCATTTCCAGAGACGCCACATTGTCCATGTATTTATTTATCATTTCAACATAAATGAGCAATAATACCTTACTGCCTTATGGAGAGGCAAAAACATCTGCCTCTGAGAACTGATTTGCATATCAGCTTGGTAAAGATGTTTCAACAGATGTCTGTCTTAATGCAACAATTACTTTTCTTTTCAGGTTTGGGACTGGCACAAAAAATACACAGGTGCCTCTTTCATGGTTCAATACAAAGTCCATGGCTAACAATACAATACATAATGATACTCTGCAATACATAACTAGTTTTTAAAGAACCAAATTCATTTTAACAACAGTATTTCTTTGTTAAACCACGACCAACTGCACACAACTTAATATAAAATTCATCAATTTTAATCATCAAAATATTTAATATGTCAAATTAATTGCGTATCTTTTTTTCTAATTGTAGCGCCAAAAAATGGTGATATATCGATACAGTATCAATATTGTGGGCTGCTGCATCACCAAATATTGTGTCACAATGTAGTGATATTTGGATATTTTAGCACTCGGCTAAAAGGAGCGTCATCCTTTGTCACTTTTATACAATATATCCAATTCAAAGCCGTTTCCAAAGTGCTGCACAGAGTGAAAGAAAAATTAAAATGATTCTATAAAATATAAACACTTAAAACATCAGGGTAAAAGGAGACTTAACCACTCCACTGTTGGGACATTAAACACATTTAGTTCTGAATTATGTGGCCACACACAAAACATTACTAAAAATAAATGCTATTCTCGCTCCTATTTTGTCAATACTTGAATCATTTGAAACAACGATTTAATAACGTACTTCAATTCTGACCCGAACAATTGTAACAACATTTCCCTTCAGAATGGAGCGTCTTTAAACGTGCTTTATGTTTATTACTGTTTCAAATGAACAGGATGAGGCTCAGCAGAGGTCCTCTTCTTGTTCCGTCTAAAGGGCCGTGGAGCGGTCACCCGGACGTGCCCCGGGTCACAGCCGCACGTGGCCCCAGTTCAGGCTCCTCAGCTGGGCTCGCACTAGAGACACACTCCCTTGCCTTATTTTGGCTCCTGGGAACACCACGGGCCTCTGCGGCTCTCTTTCAGCCAAGGTTAGTGCGCGGCAACGCTGGGGCCGAGCGCGAGCACACGCCCAACTGAGCAACCGGTCTTCAGGGCTCCCCAGCACCCGTGTTTTGACAGCCAAGGAGAGCAGATCGTCATTGAACGGACTAGTGATACCTGCGTTGGTTATGGGCTGCAGGGGAGGATGCCGGACACACACAGAAGCGCACACGTCTCAGAGCAAGGTCGATGTCATCACAATGGATTAATGTCTGAGGAGCTGCGGGGAGAGTGCGGCGGCGAGAGCTGGCTTCACTTACCACTCTGTCAGAGCAATGCGCCGGGCACGGGGGCAGAACGCAAGAGGAGGGCGACAAGGAATTAACCAAGTCCACGGGCCACGGGTCACTCAAACCACACTGTTACACCAGTCTTTAATCTGCCACGGCTGCTCTACCGGGGAAACTCACACTGGTAAAACAATGAATTGTTGTTATGCCATCTTCTTCTTTTACCTCGAAAAAACTGACTTCCCTTTCCACCTGTGAATCTTAATAACACTCCTCTGGGCACGATAAGGAACTTTCTCTCTTCTCCTCTTAGAGACACTTCCCTAAAAACTGAAGCCGCAGGTATTGTTCTCAGAGGAAGTAAACTGCACTGGTAGGAAGATGAAAAACACGTTGTTCTCTTGTGTTCATTTGTCTTACAAGTGTGGGACGTTTGTAGAAATGAACCGTGTGAAAATGGAAATTGTTATATTATACAAAATACAAGCTATACAAAAATAAATAAATAAAATCTCAATTAAACATTATGCTTGATAAATACATCCAGATATTGTTATGACTACACAACCAAATACTAAAAACTTTAACTTTTAAAACAGGCCACAGCTTTCTTTTAGTAAGAAACCCCATCTAAACATACAAAACAACATTTGAAACGTTCACATTTATCTTCTTTTCATTTACTTGTTTTGTTCGTAGGTCAGAATCAGTATCAGTATTTGAAAAACACTGAAAAAATATCAAATGTTTATCTAAATGAAACTGGGAGAAGGAAAATAAGCTCAGATCAGGGTAAATAACACATTTTCCGGACACTCCTGTTTTGGTGATTAAAAACATTTGTCTTCTGCACACACACACGCATACACACACAGACACACATATGCACACGCACGCACACACACGCTCACACACACAAACACACATATGCACTCACACGCACACGCACACGCACGCACATACGGTCAGTGCAGACCCCCTGCTGTCTTTCTGGCAAACAGTCATAAATCTGTCATCAGGAATGAAGCCATCACTGGAGCTGACCCTGTCTGTATAAACAGCCACACATAACAAGGGCAGCACAGACGTTAAAGTGCATGTGCGTTCAATGACTGCAGCTCTTATACCGAACACACAACATATACAACACATACATACAACACTGAAGCGATGAGCACAAAGTCTTTGGGCTCTTCACTACAAACAAATTATACCAAAAATGAAGCATGAATTTAAAATGTTGATCTAAGAAGAGCAGAGTTAGACTTGTGTTAATCAGAGGCGTTACACACCCCCTACTGGGTAATCAGTGTATTGCATTAGAAAGCCACAGGGGATTAGCAATCATTTAACTAACAAGACCTCTCACATCTGGACTGAGAAAAGCAAACACTACGCTCTTAGCCAGGCAATGTGATCAAACACGCCAATGTTCACTGGAGTCAGTCAATTCAGTGTCAATTGGCTTTAACTTCTGCAAAATGAGATGCAAGTGAATAATAACGTCCCAAAACTGTTGATTTGATCTTCTGTAAAATATACAAGTCTGTTTAGCTGTCTAGTTTAATATTAAATCAATCTTACTTTTAAAGCAATCAACAACAAGTAAAGGGATGAAATATTATCGAAGACTCCTAGGTCATCTACCTGCTTCTACTTCCATTAGGAGGCTTTTTAACACGCTGTGGCTCCGGGGATCAAACGCACACTTAGAATATTAGATACAGCGTTTGTTGCTTTCAGATTTATTACATCAATGGCAATATATATTCGAGACAAGGAGGATTTGAGTTTGAAGCGACCTTTTTCCGCTCAGTGGAGATGGTTTACGCCATAAGGGCCAGCGCAGGTCCAGGCACACTTTAGATTGAACCTGTCATGATATAATAAATGTCACCAAAGAAAGGCATATGACCAGATTAGATTGACCAGACTCTGTTTATCCGCACACACAAACAGAAGACTTAGGAGGGGTCAGAGGGCTGAAGTCCAGCAGCAGTTGGTTTAAGATTTACACAACATGCAGCACGCTCACTCAGGGCAACACAAAGGGTTGCAATAACACCAGCACAATGTTGCACAACAGCCCCCTCTACAGGACAACACATGACTAACACAAGAAGAACACTATTCATGTGCTTGAAGTTTGTCTTACTCCAGGTTTGCTTGTTGCTTAAAAAATGAAGACCATAACGTTGTGCCAGAGTGTGCAAATGAATAAAGTAAAGTACACAAAAACATCATTGTGATATTTGAGGCCACTTGAGACCTGCTTAAAACTGTACTGTGGGCCTTGTTTGATGTAAACTGTGAGTATGTATGGCTCACCTGGGGCACAGTACATGTTGGCCACAGCCTCTTTGTCACACGACTCTTCCACATCAGTCCAGCTGCAGAAGTACGTCAGCTGAATATGACCTGAGGAGGTTCAAACAAAGTGCAATGAAACGTATGTATTTCGCCTGATGGAAAGTCCACAGTCGAACGTCACTTTGAGTTGATCACTTCTCAAGAGCTCTTTCTTGCTCAGATCCTCTCAGGCCAGTCCCTACATTACTTCTCTAGCACACAGCCCTGACGATTACTCCTGTTTAGCTGCTCCCCGTTAACGCTATCATTAGAACTAATGGTGTCATTAGGTAACTGTGGCCATTAGCCTAGGCTAGCCAGACAGATGCACCACACTACATCGGTGATGGGCCCTTTAGAACAATAATTACCAGCAGGCAGAGGAAAACAGCCACTCAGCTAATTAGACGCTTGTTGATAACGAGGCAAAGTGAGATGTTTGTAGGAGCACAAAGGAAGACGTCGAGAGGGATTCTATGACCTTCGCTAAAACAACACTTTCCCTTTGAAGAGAGTTCATATTTGTGTAAATACTGTAGATTAAATGAGAGACTGACAAAAGTTCAATGCACTTTACTGAATGCATGTCCTGCTTTTAGACACAGCTATTAAGAGTTATTAGTTTTGTACAAACTGTAGGAAAGAGAAAGGGTTAGAATAAAATAATAGAATACAAGCTAAATTTACTTCTCAGAAAAATCTTACCTTGATGGTCGAGCAGAATGTTATTGGGGTTCAGGTCTCTGCAAAGGATGCCCTCCTGGTGCAGAGAGTCGAGGGCTGAGACCAGCTCTGAGGCCCAGCGCCTCACAAACTCCTCTGGGATCCGAGCTTTAGATGCTGCCACAGACAGCTTCTCGAGCTCAGCAAACAGTCGGGACACATGCTCATCAAACTCACGGACTCCAATCTCCTGAGCAAACAGAGAGCAGCGTGGGCCCAGCTCGCTCTTTGTGGCCTCAGACACATCGGGGTCAGTCCTGAGGTTCACAGAGCTCACACTGGCACACGGATCAGGACTGTCCTGGTTCAATGAAGAAGACTCAAGTGTTTCTCTGAGAGAGTCATTTTGACCTGTGGCGTCTATTTTTTCAGAGGCCTCTTCTCCATACGCCAAGTTGAAGTTGTCCCATAAAGACATGAAGGGGGAGGAGGACGTACCACTGGTGTCTCCAGTGGCAGAAGCTGTGCAGAATGACAAAACCTCCTCCTCATCCTCAGCCTGGCTGTGCCGCAGTAAAACATCAGGCTGAATGGATGATTGAGGAGAAACTGAGGCCTCTAGACCCAGAAAAACCCCAGAGGAGTCGCTTTCCTCCTGAGAACAGTCCACAGCTCCAGTCGGTACAGGCAGGTTCACCAGCAGGTCCGGGGGCTGGCCTTCCTCCTGCACTATGGCTTCTTTAAAAGAGATGACTGGGATGGACTCATGGGAGTCTTTGTCACTTTCTCCCAGGCCCCAGAACTCAAAGCGAGGCTGCACTTCCTGAGCCAGCTCTGGAAGGTCCTCTGTGGCCTCAGACCCGAGGTCCGAGAACAGAGCCGGCTGTTTATGAGACATCTCCACACAGGGCACCTCGCTGCCACTGTCTTTACTGTCAATGCGGGAAAACTCCATGGGCGTGTGCTTGGACTGGTCTAAGGACAGAGGCACGGCAGGAGAAGGCAGAGGGCTGAACACGTCGCTGTGGTCCTGCCCCTCAGCGTCCTGCGTCAGGCCACTTCTGTCGGACGACTCTGTGAAGAAGCCCAGTTCCTGAGAGCTGATGGGTGAAGACAGGCTGTCGTTACTGAGCAGCGAGCGGCTGCGTGACGAGGTGGTCGCGTTGGGCACCTCCAGTGATAAGATCTCCTGCTCGCTTCTCTCCTCCTCCTCCACCAGGGCATCCACTTCTATCTTCTCCTGCTCATACTCGATACAGAGAGCTAAATAACTATTGGTGACCTCATCCTCGCCCGCACCCTTGGAGCACTCGTCTTCAGAAGTAGCTGCAGAATCAGACTGGGCTCCCGTTAGCTCCTCGATTCGCAGTGGAGGGGCACTTTTAAGAGTGCATGTAAAGATAGTCTCTCCCTCTTTAGGCAGTCCTGCTATAGTCCCAGAGTCTGAGCTGGCCTCCCCTGCCTGCGCTGAAGCATGCTGGGGAGAGTGCACGGCTGTTATGTGGCTTTTCTGGATGAAAGGAATGTCAAAACTTTCCTCTGGGCTGGAGGTGCGCAGGTATCTTCCAACGTGAGACCACAGCTTACCACCTGCACAGAAAACATGGATACAACTGGGATTACAAAGGTCAAATAGTTAAATACAAATACAAAACGATCAAACTCTAAATTGAACACACAAAATTAGGCCTGCAGTGAACATTTTAGAAGTCGACTAAACTATTTTTACCCAAATAAAAGGTTGAAATATGTTGACTGAAGGCTATTCATGTCTAAAGTGTATTATTGATGTAAACTAATGCCACAGTCTTTGTTACAAAGTCTTTTTGTGTGTTTTTTAGACTCTGTATGGTCTTTATAACAATTGCAATGATCAAAAAATTATTACAATTATTTTAATAGTCGACTAGTCACAATAAATCCACTAAATTGATGCAGTCCTACGCAAAATACAATGTAAAAGTGTAATTCTTTTTTAAGTTTGGTTCAAAGTGAAGTGAGTTATTATAGTTATTATCCAATAAATAATGTTACTAGGTTAGGCTACAAGATGAACTTATCAGTAACAAAAGATACATTTAATCTTGACTTTCTCTGCAAGGGCACGCTGCAAGTATCTGCCCACAGCTGTAGTATGAGCAATTGGAAGCTAGCATCTGTTGTCTGTGATGAGAATGGATAGTGAGCTCACTGTGATGATAATGATTTAACTTGATGGGTTTCAAAGTAAAACTATTCCTACGTTTTGTCCAATGTTACTCAGGTCACTGGCTTCCTCTGTCCTTGATAAACTGTTAAAAGCAAAAACACCAGGACATGGGACCAGGCCAGCTTTCGGATCAAAGGCAATCACGGACCGCTCTTTACTAAAACAATCAGGTATATTGTAATGGCTATATTGAGTACTGTCCACTGATATTACACATTGTGGCTATGGGCCCACCAGATTGAATAGGTTACAGTGCATTAAAGTACTAACTCACTGATCTACACATAAGAGGCTCACAGGATCTAAGTGGGATATATGGAGGCCCTGGTGGTGGCGCTGCTAATGAAGCCAAGCACCACCTGCTATTCCAAATAATGACCTGTGACTTGCAGCGATTGCTATCACACATCTGCGAAGAGCAAGGGCAAAATGTCTGCAACAATACAACAGAAAAACTAAAGTGGGACTAATTCAGACTATCAAATACTGTGTCTGTTTTAAGTCCTGGTTCATACACAACATCCTTTTATATGGTACGGCGTGATTTCTAGAGTGGGTTTTACCTTCAGCATATTGCAGTAAAAGAAAAACAGTGTCTTCACAAACGATAAACGTTTTGAGCTGCACCATGTACGGTACAGAGTGAGGCATGATGATCCGTTTAGACTTCCCACAGTCGCTGCTTCTTCGGAGTCCCTATAGGTGAGTAGACAGACAGAACAATTAAAATACAGAGAGGACACAAAAGGACAAAAAGGTAAAGTAAAGATACCCCAAATATAAAGGGCATACAGTGTAAAGAGGGAGGGCTGCAGGTTGTGTTAAGAATAAGCAGAAGGCAGCAGGGCAAAGGAGAAAGCTCACATTAACCAAGTGCCAGCTTTGCCCCATGGCGTCCCAAAGTCACTGGATTCATCAGACCACACACAGCGCGTGACTTTAAATCTACCAGCGCCACGCGTAAAGTTCACATTGTATGTGCGCATATGTAGTGCATGTATGTGTGCATATGGCTGTGTAGTGATCTGTGCTGCGCAGTGCGCTGGCATCTGGCACACGTCTCACACCTGAGAGCAGAGGAGCTGACAGGGAGAGGCCCATTAGAATCAATTACAGCGGTCACGCAGAGGGGCGCCAGTACGCACTCTCGTACAGTACACACACATGCACTAGACTTACTTTCAAAATAAACGTCTCCTGTGTTCGCTTGTCCATGACCAAAAGAACCTGTAACAGAGGAGTGCCGTTAATTGCCAAGTATGAGCACACGCGGATGATATAGTGTTGATGTCCCTCAATATAGTGTTTTTCAGACACTGGGTCAAGACCCATACAGGGGCCACTGCAAGATAAATGTGGAGCTTGAAACGATGGCAGTGGCAAGAAAAATCCCACTGTGCCAGGCACAAGGTGGCAGCCACCAATATAATATATCCTAAAATGGTTATATAATGTTAAAACACTGTAATAATCAAAAGCAGTAAATAGTTGACATTTGAGTATTTTCCCTTCCTCACTAACATCTCTATCTCCCTTGTTCCCACTGGGAGAGCAGAAGCATATGTAGGCGAGCTGTGGTGTGTCGCTGTGAGGTGCGCGCTCTCATTGTGACCCCGACTGGGACCAAACAGGTGCAGGCTAAATGGATATGAATGGAGCTGTGAGTAAACAGAGCGGCAGTGCTAGCCAGGCGCTAATATAATTAAGACACAAACATCAGGGAAGGGGAGGACAGGGGCACAGGAGGGTAAGGACTTCTCTCCATCTGTCCCCTCTGTCCCCATTAAAAGTGCAAAGGCACGATGCAATGCACAGAAAAGAACAAGATTTAATTTTAGTTGTGCTTTTATGAAGTGATTTGACACTGACTTGACGTTAACAACATCACAATAACACATGAGGTGTTGCATCAACATTTTCCTTGGGGTGCGTGTGTGCATAGGATGAGCATCATTGACTCAATGTTGTGTGGCTCTTTCTGAGCTGCCTGCCAAGTCATTTCATGGCTGAGTGGTGAAGTTGCTTTGTTGGCAGCTGGTTGAGGAGACCAGCAACCTAAACTGACCTTGTGGTCACCATGACTTACTCTAAACACATTCATCATTTATAATGGGATCCACAAAATCTAGGTTTATAGTTTGAATTAAAGCTATGGCCAAAAAAAAAAGACACAGAAAAAAAGACCTGCTTCATATGTGCACAGACTGACCTTATCAATAATCCCCAACACTCTGTAGACTCTCAGCTCTTCAGACGGAGGATATGGGATTTCTCTACTTGTGGATGTGCAGCACTGAGCTGCCATGGCCTAAAACAGTTATCAAGACAAGTTGGTATTTTTGTGTTTGGTTACTGACTTAAGAGGAACAAACCTGCACTGCTCCACTTACCACTGTTTGGGTTGAACCTTGACCCATGTTGCTTTTCAGATGCTGGCAGGAAATTTGTTCAGCTTGCATCAGATACTCTGCAGTCTTCTTCTTTACTGCCTCACGCCGTGTGGCACTTGGTTCACCTGTGGGAATAAAGTCTGTGATCAACGTGAATATATAAGAGTTACAACTATGGACCACGGCTTTACGTCTATAGTTTGCTGCCGTTTTCTGACATAAATTTCGAGCTGACGAGCTACAACTGACCTTGGACTCCTTGCAGAAGCAGGTCCACTCCACTTCTATAGAAAGAGAAAGCAGCTTGATAGTCCTGCTCTTTCTCCCTCTGCACAGCCAGAGAGATGAGCTCTGTGGCTTTGTCCAGATAATCAGACTTCACGTCTTTAGAGTTTCCGTTTGTTCCTTTCACACTTCCTGGAAAGAGCTGTGCTTTGAGTGCCCAGGTGACCTCTAGGTTTGGGGCAGAAGAAGCTGGCACAGGGGCAGGAGATGAGCTTCGGCGGGCATGCAAGGAGGGCAAGCGAGGACTACAACTGCTGCTAATGTTAGTGGCTCCCCTTTGTGGTAGATTTGGGGAAGTGCGACCTGAGGCCATGCCATCATCAATCTCAGCCAGAGAATCAGTGTCTACAGCGAGGGAGGTCAGATCACTGTCACTCGATGGGCCTAAAGAACAGTATTAAACAATGAAATACAACCACATTGTATTTGATCGGACCTGTCTTGTCCGTTTTGTTTAAAAATGTACCTCCATAATCCGATGTAAGAGTCAAATCCTCTGCACCACTAATGTCTCTTTGCACTATAAAACAGAATTTGGTATAATTGTAAAACCATTATTATATAACATAAACATGTATGAAATGAGCTACCATCAGAGCTGCAGTCTGACAAAGTATCTGCTAGAAGGTCAGATAGAGGTTCTGCAGGTCCTATTAGCTCTGAGCCATCGTGGACCTCTCCTCCCTGTGGAGACAAAGTGTGTCAGCAATGTAGGTCTTTCAAACAATGTGTTATTGTGTTTACAGACCTTGAAGAACTCTTGAATGTGCTGACTGCTGTAGAGAGCAGGAATATTAGCAGAAAATTGAAGCAAATCCTCTGAGCATTGTCTTCGTTCCTCGATCACTGTATCATCAAAACGACCTACAAAAAAGTGATTAATATGTAATGTACCTGCTTAGACTGCAGTATAGTCAAAAAGAACCAAAAGAATCAAACAGTTACCAAACACTTTTGCTTTGGCGAATGGAGGAAACAGCTCTGATTGACTACAAACGTTCTTGTGCAGCTGCCACAGGTTTTGATGAAGTTTGCGAAAATCATTATATCGTTTCCAAACTGTTATCTGTAAAAAATAAATAAACAAATAAATATGAAGAATATTGACACAAAAGGAACACATTACAATCTTTACTGTCAAGTTATTGGTGCAGTTTCAACAAGAGCTCTACATATAACAGCTTTCTTCACTGAAGTCTTAAATGCCGGACTTACTTGAAAGCAGCTCTTCCTTAATCCATGTAAAATGGGAACAAGTTAATTACTGTATACTCTAGTTACTTTATATCTAACCACAAGAGTGAGGAAACAGCAATGGCTCACCACTCCCAAACTGCAGCTAAGCTCTGGAGGTATGTACCATCTCAACAACAGTAATTGATGTCATGCTTTAAAAATTAGCGCTGGTTTCGAGATAGACTGCATTCCCTACAGTAAATCTACGTGTTTTTAATGGTGTCATCGTAAATACGGTTTAAAATAAAAATTGTATGCATGCTCATTATTATTATTATTATAGTTATTATTATTATTTGCTATTATATCCATTGTTGTATGTTGCACCTTAATTCTGTTGACTGACAATGGTAATATGAAAGCCAGTGGTTTATTCAGTTTTTCAGCTCTAAGAGCATTCTTTAAAACAGCATCCCATGTCGTCCCATGTCGTCCCATGTCGTCCCATGTCGTCCCATGTTGTCCCATGTTGTCCCATGTTATCCCATGTTGTCCATGTGTGATAATGTCTTACCTCTTGGACATCCTCTGGATTCTTTCTTGAGATGATCTGTATAGACAAAAATACAGTATAAAACTACTGTGCCTCTGACCTCTGCCCTGTGGAGCATGAGTGGAGCCACTCTCTGTGACAAAGCACAGCAGGCGTGAGGAGGAGACATCACCAACACAAGCAGACACAAGCTTTACAGACACTGAGCTCATTTCCTGTTCTGTGAGTGGTCAAATGTGGTTTAGCCACATTAGGTTTCTGTTTCATCACAACCATGGTACATCCATGGGTTTCAGAATGATGAAAATATTGCACCGTGTCATAAACATGAACAATTCAAAACTAAATATTAGCTTTGTCTATAAAATGGGCAAACGTCTTTACATTATCACATATAAACATGAGCTGAAACCCACGAACTATAATTGATTATTGAGACTGTCTACGATGAAAAGAAGAAAGAGACAATTTTACTAAAGGTATTTCACATTAAATAAATGATTTCACAAGTTGAGAGCAAACAAAAGGCTGTTTGACTTCATATGGGAAAATGTTTACGCACAATGATGACACAATAGTAATCATGGCGTATGTCTTCAGCCCAAATGTTTTATTCCACTGTAATAACTTGGTCTTTACCCACAAAACGACTGCCACCAGGAAAACAAAATCATGATACATACATTTCTTATCTTTGCATCACCATTAGCTAAACATTCGGCTAACGCTAACAACAAAACCTCAAAGCATTAGCATTGCCTTCTTATTAAAGTCATATTGGTCGACACTTACCCGTGCAGTCACTTTGTACACCGTGTAGCCTTTCGTGTGCTTTTTGGGATCCGTGACAGTATAAAAACGAGCCAATTCTCCTTTGTCCCGCTGAGATATCATTCTGATAATGACAACATTTCCAAAGCTAGCTGTGCACTTTCATTCACAGCAGCTCTGACTCTGTGAAGAGTGAAGAGACGCGAGTGAGAGCGCCGCATGCAGGACACACCACGAAACTGCACCATAGAGCTGCACCCACGGAGCTGCACCATGGAGCTGCACCACGGAGCTGCACCACGGAGCTGCACCATGGAGATGCACCACGGAGCTGCACCACGGAGCTGCACCATGGAGCTGCACCATGGAGATGCACCATGGAGCTGCACCATGGAGATGCACCATGGAGCTGCACCATGGAGCTGCACCACGGAGCTGCACCATGGAGCTGCACCATGGAGATGCACCATGGAGCTGCACCATGGAGATGCACCATGGAGCTGCACCATGGAGCTGCACCACGGAGCTGCACCATGGAGCTGCACCACGGAGCTGCACCATGGAGCTGCACTCACAGTCACGTGGACGGTTTCTGTTTCGTGTAACACTTAAAAGAAAACTGTTCCTGTTTTAAGTTGTTGATTGCTATGGCAACGGTCATACTTAGTCATTATTCTGGAACTCGAGACGAGTGCAAGGGAACAGTAAAACACCAAAGAAGAAAGAGTAAAGTCTAAAGAATAAAGTCTAAAGAATAAAGTCTAAAGAATAAAGTCTAAAGAATAAAGAATAAAGTCTAACAACAACAACAACAACAACAACAACAACAACAACAGGATAGGTGGGCTTTGTAACACCAAAGCAATGGAAGGAGTAAAGAATACAACAACAACAACAACATCTCAAGAAGTCTGAAAAAAAACCACCAAAGAAGTCTGGAGAGACGGGAGATGGAGGAGAGTGGATCGGTGGTCGAAGACGTTCTGGACGGCGTGGAGGAGCAGCCTTTTCTGGCTGCACGTGCCCGGAAACGTAAAAAGTCCCTTAGCTCGTCCGAGGGTTCTGGGAATGAGCAGCAGGATGAGGCTGAAGCTATTGATATCCGGGGTGAGAGCAGAGACTGTAAGGTGATCATAAAGCTTGCACAGGATAGTGCATCCTTTAAGGAGTGGAATTCAGTGGCATTGTCAAAGAGCCTAACTGTAGCTGTGGGAGTGATCAAGAGTGCGAGTGTCCTTAGAGATGGCTCGCTGCTGGTCGTGTGCAAGGATGCGGCTCAGCAACGGAAGGCGATTGGAACTAAACGTCTGGGTGGAAAGGACATTCTTGTGTCTGATGCTGAAAGAAACACGGTCAGAGGAGTTATCGTAGGCGTCCCTACGGCGACGTCTGTGGATGAAGTTAAGGAGAATTTGACTGGAGCTAAGGTGGTGGACGCTAGGCGGTTGAAGGTGACCCGGTCTGGGGTAAGATGTGACAGCTTGTCGGTAATGGTAACACTTGAAGGGAGGTGCCTGCCTAGTAAGGTGTTCATTGGGTTCATGTGCCATGACGTTAGGCCATATGTTCCACCGCCCCTGCGTTGCTTTAAGTGCCAGCGCTTTGGGCATATTGCAGCGGCCTGTAGAGGGAGGCAAAGATGTGGTAAATGTGCAGGAGATCACGAGTATGGGAAGTGTGACGTGGGAGCAAAACTGAAGTGCTGTAACTGTGGGGAAGAACATAGCTCTGCCTACGGGGGATGCAGGTTTAGCAAAAGAGCTGCTGAGGTGCATAAAATAAAGGTCTCTCAAGATATATCCTATGCAGATGCAGTCAAGAAAGTTTCAAGTAACGAGTTTAGAGTAAATAGAGAGATGAGCCAGCGCTGCTCCCAGCCAGGGCGAAATGAGAAAGGCCAGCGTGGCTCCCAATAAGTGTGAAGGTTTCAAGAGTGGAGGTCCCAAGTGTGCAGGTTCCAGAATTAATGAGAATACCCTGGTTGTGGATAGAGAGGATTTTGTACTCTTTATGGTGGATGTTGTAAACTGTGCTGCTCAGACTCAAAGCAGAACTGAAAGGATCAGGATCATTGCTAAAGCTGCAGGGAGATTCCTTGGAACAAAGGAGCTTGATTGGGCAGATATAGAAAACAGGCTAAAGGCGCTAAATGGGAGTCAGAGTGATGGGGGTCTGCTTTTGGGGAGTCAGAGTGATCAGAGTGACGAGATGGGGGTGGGGGTGGTCTCCTGTCCTCGTCCAGTCTCGTAGACGCACGGCTACCAAGCAGCGACATCAGTGGAAATATTAAAGCCTATAGAATGAAGCCTAAAGAATAAAGCTGTACGGTGGAAGCACCAAACGTCAAAGAAGGAGAGGAAGATGAAGAAGAGTCTCCCTGGAATAAAGCCGGTTGTTGTTGTTGTTGTTGTTGTTTTATGGCGGTTGGCATCCGAGTGTTGCATTACCGCCAGACTTTATTCCTTAGACTGTTGTTGCTGTTGTTATTGTTTTATGGCAGTCGACAGCCGAGTGTCGCATTACCGCCAGACTTTATTCCCCAGACTTTGTCGTAGTCCTAAAAGTTGTTCTTCCAGTGCTTTGACCTCCAGTGCTTTGACAAAGCCCAAGAGGTCATGAGATGCCAAACAACAACAACTATTCTAGTCACAAAGACATATCATGACCTCATGGGCTTTGTAACACCAAAGCAATGGAAGGAGTACTTTTACGGACTACGACAAAGGCATCTCATGACCTCTTGGGCTTTGTCAAAGCACTGGAGGTCAAAGCACTGGAAGAACAACTTTTAGGACTACGACAAAGTCTGGGGAATAAAGTCTGGCGGTAATGCGACACTCGGCTGTCGACTGCCATAAAACAATAACAACAGCAACAACAGTCTAAGGAATAAAGTCTGGCGGTAATGCAACACTCGGATGCCAACCGCCATAAAACAACAACAACAACAACAACAGAGTCTGAGGACTACGAAAAGTCTGAGGAATAAAGTCTGGCGGTAATGCAACAATTGGATGCCAACCGCCATAAAACAACAACAACAACAACAACATAAACATGGCAAGAAATTTTTAGTAAAAAAAGTGAAAGAAACAATGTCCAGAAAAAAATCTGACATTGGTCCACATTGTATTAGTGGACACAAATTATTGGTAGGTCTATTGTTAACTTTAATTGCTATTATTTGATGGTTTCAAATAAACTATAGCATTATACAGTAACAATCATGTAAAATAAAATAAAATGATATACATAGATGGATAGATAGTAGATATATAAGATTACATAGATTATATATATATATATATATATATATATATATATATCATATATAATATATATATTATGAAATTTCCCCATGTGGGACAATAAAGGAATATCTTATCTTATATATAAATACATAGTGATATAGATAGATGGATATATAGAAACATAGATGTATAGATATACAATATATATATTATTTCTGTAAATCTTAAGACACTATTACATTCAAGCAATTTTATGGAGTTATTCAAGGACACCGTTCTTGAAAAAACTTTTTTTTTTTAATGTAAACGTAATGCCATATTTCAGCCAGCAGAGGTCACTGTTGTGCTAAATACAGGGGCGTGTGGTTCCTCCCTTTGGCTTTTGTGCCAGAGTTGACAACATGTAGACTGCTAATCAGAAGAAATATTTCAACAATGATCACTCAATCATTTATTTCCCAAACAATGAAAATAACCACACAAAAAAGGCTCAAGATTTAAAAAAAAAAATGCAGGTGGCATTATGTAAATATGTGCCTTTAGTACTGCACGGGTATCACACCATTGTTTATAAATCAGCATAATCTACCTGTTACATTATTTATTACATAAGTTTGAGTAAAAACACTCGATTCCGCGTGAAGAAACTCAAACGCGTTGACTTGTGATACTTTCCGGTTTGAGTCGGGTCACTCCCTCCCTGTCACTGGCTCCGTACGCGGTCAAACTACTTGTTGGCGCAATCGGCTCCATCTACCACGATCAAGCCTCGTCCGTTACAGCTCGGGGACATTTCTCAGTTGTTGTTTTTAATGCGTTAACGTGCGTGTTTCCGGTTGTCTCGTGGGGAAAGACCCGCGGTTTGAGCCTCATTTTCAGCCCCAAAGACGCGGCGGCGGCGGCGGCGGCGGCGGCGGGTGAAATGTCCAGCTGAGGAGGAGCGGAAATCCTGAGAGCTCTGGGCCTCTTTTGGTAATGATTGGTCAACAATTTCGACAATGGCAGTAAAGGTGAGTCCCGCGTGTAGTTGGGACGCGTACAATCGTCGATAAACGCGCAGTGTGGCTTTATCTTATAGTTGACAGCTGTTTTTCTGATCTGTAACAACAACACTGGCTCGCGCGGAGGCACCGACTTCTTCTGCTGCTTTGCAAGATTGTTGCGCTAATCGCCGGGATTTGTCTCATATTCGTCTTTTAAAAGTGACTGTTGCGGTTACTTTGGAGTGGGGAGACGTGTCACAGATGCGCGTGAACTTATGTTCTTTCAACTTGTGCTAACGACGTGGAAAATGTGCGTTCTGCTGCAGAGTCTTGTGACATTTTACTACCTTTCCAGTGTGGGTCATGTCTGCGCCCGAGGGATTCTGGGAGTTGTAGTCCTTTTCATAGCGCTGACTGGAGTCGTTTGTGGAGTTGGAAAGTGTATTATTCATGATTATGGATATTAATGGCGCTTATGCTTTATATGTATAAACGGGCAGTTTTATTTGGATCGATATGTAACTGATAACTGCTGAAATTATGTTATACACGTCTGTCTAGTACAATATAAACAGCTCCTACAGTTATAGGGCTGTAACTTACACTTATTTTAGAAAACTAGTCAGTGATGGTTCTTTTTCAATGCATCCACTTTTTTTTACAATTATTCCTATGGTAAATTTAGTTTTTTTTTTTTTAAAAGGCCTACATTTTTAACCAAATAAAAGTTGAAACAGAGAGAATATTTACAGTTTAAAGTGTATTATAGAGAAAAGTGAGACATTGTCATTGACGTTTTGATTTTATAATGGCACTGGCTTGGTTATAAAGGGTTTTTTCATATGTGTTGAAGATTCTGCTGAGTCCAGATAACACTTACAGTTATCAAACTATGACTACAATCATTTTATTGTAGGCAGCTTGTCACGGAAGCCAATTTATCGTCGCAGCCCTAGTTATGTTTTGTAAATGGATTTTGGAGTTTGTTTTGGATACTAATAAAAAAAGAAAAGGTGAAGAGTCAGTCAAACGACAAGAAAACCTGCCCAACCTGTTTGAGTTCTAATAAATATGTAAAATACTGCTTTTCTGCTTTCAGGCAAAAGTTTTATACGACTTCTCTGCGGAGCCTGGCAACAATGAGCTGACGGTTAAAGAAAATGAGACGATCACGATCACTAATCAGGTGTGTTGACCCTGAATCGAGCTGACGATGTGTCTCGCAGACATGAAACTAAACTTAACATTATTCTAAACTAGAGCAAAGAGTATAACAGGAAATCAATGTCACACCTGCTGCTCTGTAGGAGTTCAAAGGTCACGTGGTGTGTGCTGACCTTCACAGTTTTTTTTATCAATGTTTTAGTCTAATCTCTAACTCCTGTTTTGGGAAGACTTGTTGTTTTTCTCGGCTGATTAAATAAAGCTGGTTTGTAAAGTATAGTATCTCATTTGCTGAATTGTTAAACATTAGTTGAAGATCATTGTACATTCTGTAAGTTAATAATTGTACTGTGGATAAATTATTGAAAAAGTCTTTACGTGGAGAAAACGTGTTGATTTGTGTGACATTATGTGCCCTGGATAGAGTGTCGGAGGTGGTTGGATTGAAGCACAAAACTCCAGAGGGGAAGTTGGACTGGTTCCAGAAGACTACATTGAGGTAAGACGTCTTCAGTCCACATGAGGCTTCTCAAACTGTGGTTGTCTGAAGTCATGTGGTGTACTTTATCTACTGAAATCACACTATCACTTGTATTTCACATTTCCTGCCACAGGAAGAGATTCCTGTTTCCCTTGAAAATTACAACACTTTTATGTTTTGCTGATGTTTGCGTGTGTGACCGTTTGTCCTGCGACTGTGACTTCATCATCTGGATGTGATTCACTCTCGTAAGATACTTAAGTACATTAAAACAGACTCAATATAACGTTCTACACTGCAGCCCCTGTGTCTGACGGATAATTAAGAAGCAGCTGATCTGAAGATGCCTGGAGCTCTGGGTGTGGTAGTGTCATAATGTAAATAGTACATTTTTAAACTCAAGAACTTTAACAAGTAGATTCCATAGATGAAGCGCCGACAGAGAGAGGACGCACACAATCCACAGCTGAGTCCCAGATTACTTTTACTTTTACATCCAAATACATTATACACATACATTATACACATACGTTGATGTTGCATTCTCAGGTGAGACATTTTCTTATGTTTACTGCATGAAAGGTGCTGCAAAGTGTTGCACTTTGAGAGATGTGTCAACACATAACGATTATTGACACAAAACAAAAGTGAAATCCTTTATTTTCTTTCATTTTAATTACTGTCCATTAGTGTGTGACCAGCTTTATGAATTTAAATGTTCTGAATGCAAAAATAAAGTTATTGTGATTTAAACAGCCACATACAAATCACTCTACATTCAGGTGTTTAGGGGGGGTCCAGATTGAATATAAACTAAATATTTTTTTTTCTAAAATAGTCACGGTGATTAGTTTGTAGTTCCTAAGATTATATTGTGACCTGAATAATCACAATTATCGATTAACAGAAAAATATTGAGATTCCTAGTGTCGAGCCTGTAAAGCACATTTATGCTAAGGCTGTGCAGTTGATCAAAATATAACAAAATCAAGAATCGATAGTTTCAAATCATCGATGATCAGCTTTGGGCTTTTTAATGGAGATCTCTGCTTTGGCAGTAAAAAGGATGAGGTTTGGAGTCAAGTTTGACTTAAATCTGAAGCTGTAAAGCAGGAACAAGCTTTATATTTATATTTATACTGTTACTATTTATGTGTATTTAATGAAGCTTTGAGGAGTTTTGCAAAACAGCGTCTCATTTTCATACATCTCATGCATCTCGAGTGCATAAAATGACAATACATTTTTTCTTGAATCTTAAAGTCATCTGATCGCTGTTGATGTGGCGTTTTAAGGCGTTGCAGGTGTATGTGGTCATGTTTGAGGCCGTCACTTCACATGACGACTGTGGACTCCACTTTAAAGGTTTCAATCCAGTTTCTGTCTGGTTTTAACGCTCTCGTTTCTCCATGTCCAGTTCGGTGCGTCGGCGCCGTCCTTTCCTGCCGCTCCCGCTCCCGCTCCTGCTCCCAGTCCAGGAAATGTGAACGCTCCAGACTTGTCCTTCTTTGACGCCTTCGCCCCGGCTTCTGCCCCACCTCCGAACCAGGTGCACTCTTCCTCCTCTCGATTTCTGAGAATGAGCTCATGTCAAAAGTTTTATTTAGAAGCTTAAAAGCAGAAATGAATTTGCATCACTGGATCTGTTTTTAAACGTGCTTGACTGAACATTTTGCAGACCGAAAGCCAGGTGTCACGTAGCCTTGAGTAACAATGTTTTACTTGGCATTAGCCGCAATTGTACGCAGTGTACTTCAGACAGATTTGGGAACAATGGTGAAATGTCGCTGCACGTTGTGCGAGTGCAGAAGGAAACGCATCAGCAAATTGAGTCGCTCTTCCCCCTCACATCCCCCCACTATAACATCACCGTCACGTTTTCTTCCTCTCAAGGTGGACGCTGGGAGTTTGAGTTCCCAGCCCGACACCCCAGACACCCCACTCACTCCCTTCTTTTCTTTTCCGAGCGAGGTAACGACCAGTAAAAGGTGGTGAGCATTAGCCAAGGGAATGAGCCCACATTTACTCCACCCTCTGATCTGTTTGTTTTGGAGATTTGCCCGTGTGATGACGCCACAAAGCATGTCGTCACTTATTATTAACATGCACCGACTTAAATGTTTTCAAATCAGCACCAGTTGAAATGTCACTATTCTTGGCTTACCAGGCAAAAGTTTGGAAACTCGTTTGTTATGGGAAGTTGTGCGGACTTTTGACTGGTAATACTTGAATGAATAAATGCACAGTGGAATTACAATAAATGAATAGTTGATTACTATTGTTGCATAAGTAACCTTTTTTTTGTTGGAGTGTTTGTTTTTCCAGCATTAAAAAGAGTCCATGTTTTGTATCTTTGCCTGTTCTGGATACAACACATGTATTATAGCTGTGGAGTGTACAAATGCCCTAATGTTGAAGTATTTGTGCCTTTACTTAACTGCATGATATGATTTTCTTAAACATGCTGTTCCTCTTTGCCCCGTCCATGTATTAATGACCTTTGAGTTTTAACATTGTCAATACTTTATTTCCTAAGGCGAGTAATGGCAATGATCCCTGGTCCACGTGGAATGCAGACCCTTCGGGAGGCTCTTCCAACAACTGGGCGTCCAACCCAGAGGGCACTCAGACTGGGCGGAGTGCAGCGCCGGACCCCTGGAGCGCTGGGTCCCATGGCCATCCTCAGGCCTATCAAGGACCAGGTTAGGATTATTACCATCAGGCACAATGTTGAAATAAAACCACTTTAGTTGTTCTAGTCATGGTACAAACGGGAATATAAATGATCGAGGCCGCAGCAGACGTGTTATTTTACTGTATAAAATACTCATGTAGCAACTGCTTTTTATAAAACGTCACAGAATCTTTCTATTTAAAAAATGTCCTTCCTTTTTCTCTGAAGGGCCATATCCTTATTTGATTGACTACACAGGTATCCTTGTCTGGTAGTTTTGTGCATAGTAACAGAGGTTGATATGTTTGACCAAATAACTGCATGTGTTTGTACAATAATGGACTGAATGTTGTCCACAATGGGATTCTGGGCGTTTGTCCTTCAGCATGCACCTGCCCACACGCCTTTGAATGGTCTGTGCATTATTCATACTCTTTACAGTGACGTTACACTGGCCTGATGATCTGCAGTTACCATTAGGGGTGTGCGATATTTTGGTTTGATCACAATTTATGTAAAATTAAGAAGTCACGGATTCTTTGCAAAGTTCACACTTCATTGCTGTTGTTGTTGTTGTTTTATGGCGGTTGGCATCCAAGTGTTGCATTACCGCCAGACTTTATTCCTCAGACTTTGTCGTAGTCCTCAGACTGTCGTAGTCCGTAAAAGAACTCCTTCCATTGCTTTGGTGTTACAAAGCCCATGAGGTCATGATATGTCTTTGTGACTAGAATAGTTGTTGTATCAGAGACCAACCGGCTTTATTCCAGGGAGACTCTTCTTCATCTTCCTCTCCTTCTTTGACGTTTGGTGCTTCCACCGTACAGCTTTATTCTTTAGGCTTCATTCTATAGGCTTTAATATTTCCACTGATGTCGCTGCTTGGTAGCCGTGCGTCTACGAGACTGGGCGAGGACAGGAGACCACCCCCACCCCCATCTCGTCACTCTGATCACTCTGACTCCCCAAAAGCAGACCCCCATCACTCCGACTCCCATTTAGCGCCTTTAGCCTGTTTTCTATATCTGCCCAATCAAGCTCCTTTGTTCCAAGGAATCTCCCTGCAGCTTTAGCAATGATCCTGATCCTTTCAGTTCTGCTTTGAGTCTGAGCAGCACAGTTTACAACATCCACCATAAAGAGTACAAAATCCTCTCTATCCACAACCAGGGTATTCTCATTAATTCTGGAACCTGAACACTTGGGACCTCCACTCTTGAAACCTTCACACTTCTTGGGAGCCACGCTGGCCTTTCTCATTTCGCCCTGGCTGGGAACAGCGCTGGCTCCTCTCTCTGTATTTACTCTAAACTCATTACTTGAAACTTTCTTGACTGCATCTGCATAGGATATACCTTGAGAGACCTTTATTTTCTGCACCTCAGCAGCTCTTTTGCTAAACCTGCATCCCCGTAGGCAGAGCTATGTTCTTCCCCACAGTTACAGCACTTCAGTTTTGCTCCCACGTCACACTTCCCATACTCGTGATCTCCTGCACATTTACCACACCTTTGCCTCCCTCTACAGACCGCTGCAATATGCCCAAAGCGCTGGCACTTAAAGCAACGCAGGGGCGGTGGAACATATGGCCTAACGTCATGGCACATGAACCCAATGAACACCTTACTAGGCAGGCACCTCCCTTCAAGTGTTACCATTACCGACAAGCTGTCACATCTTACCCCAAACCGGGTCACCTTCAAACGCCTAGCGTCCACCACCGTAACTCCCGTCAAATTCTCCTTAACTTCATCCACAGACGTCGCCGTAGGGACACCTACGATAACTCCTCTGACCGTGTTTCTTTCAGCATTAGACACAAGAATGCATGCGTTCGTTAAATCCAGCAATCACTCGTTTCAGAGCGTTTCTGAGGCCGATAAATGAAACAGCGTTCTAAAGAAAAAGAACAGAATTCAAAAGAAAAAGAACAGAATTCAAGAGAAAAAGAACAGAATTCAAAAGATAAAGAACAGAATTCAAAAGAAAAAGAACAGAATTCAAAAGAAAAAGAGCAGCGTTCTAAATAAAACCAGTGACTAGTGATATGGCAAGTGGTAATGCAACACTCGGATGCCAACCGCCATAAAACAACAACAACAACAACAACAACAACAACAACAACAACAACAACAACAACAACTTAAGGCATCTCATGACCTCTTGGGCTTTGTCAAAGCACTGGAAGTCAAAGCACTGGAAGAACAACTTTTAGGACTACGACAAAGTCTGGGGAATAAAGTCTGGCGGTAATGCGACACTCTGATGCCAACCGCCATAAAACAACAACAACAACTTAAAAGCAGATTGTCACAAGACTCACGATCGTCATTAGATTTCTATCACCATTATTTCCCAGCCCTTGTTTCCATGGTGACACAATGTATACATCAGTTTTTAGATTTAACCAACACATTTCCATGAGCCTGTGATCCAGTTGGGTGTTCATGGTCTTGTTTAAGGGTTTGATTTCTAATAAAGCGTGAGTGTGGCTAAGTGTTGCTTGCAGCTTGTGACTTTTAATGTGTTTTTTGAGAAGAACTTGTTTAACGGACCAAATCATCAGTTCTTTATGGTCTTGACTGTGTTAAAACAAAGCTTGGATTAAAGCCTAATGTGTGTCCCAGAGCTTCAGACAGAGCAGTGCCTCCAGTTAGCTTTGCGTAAACGGCATTGATATGATGTGTGACAGGAGCCGAGGACGACGAGTGGGACGACGAGTGGGACGACAGATCCACTGGAGGTTATGCAGAGTCTGAGGCTGGAGACGCCGGAGCCATGCAGAGGGCACATACAATGAAAATATCACTCAACAAGTAACAGTCCACCAACAGAACAATGCTCCAGGGACTTTTTAACGACGTAAAAACACTTTATTTTTCTGTTTCCGAGCAGGTTTCCCTTCTCAAAGTCGGGTCCAGAGCTGTACCTTCTTTGCAAACAACTTACAAAAGGCAAAGAGAGGCTTCCAATTTATGTACGTAAGTTCTGCAAAGCTGCAAGATCTCCAGCGTTACATGTGGTCACAGATTTTGTCTTGCTCAGATGGGGGAAGTCGGCGCGGTTTGGGCTTACCCAGAAACGCAGCTCGATTGCGTCGTAGCGGACCCTAAAAAAGGCTCAAAGATGTACGGCCTCAAGAGTTACATTGAATATCAAATTACACCAAATGTAAGTATTCACGTAAAATTCAAAACTAAAGTCTAAAAACATACAATATTTTGCATCATTATTTATGTCCCTAACTGTAACTGTTTTATAGACCACAAATAGACCTGTCAATCACAGATACAAGCACTTTGATTGGCTTTACGAGAGACTCCTGGATAAGTTTGGGTCGGCCATTCCCATCCCGTCTCTCCCCGACAAGCAGGTGACAGGTAAAGCACGTGAACGGAACGCTTCACACACTGGACATTTGCAGTGAAACGTTGACCATCATATTTCTCGTGTGTTTCAAGGGCGTTTTGAGGAAGAGTTTATTAAAATGCGCATGGAGCGGTTGCAGGGCTGGATGACCAGAATGTGTCGGCACCCGGTCGTTTCGTGTAGTGACGTGTTCCAGCTTTTTCTCACCTACAAAGACGAGAAGGTGTGTTCTGTGTTTTAACAACATTTGTACACGTGAAGGAAACGGAGCGCACCAGCCCTGATGCTTCTGTTCTGACATTAGTGTTTTTAAATGGCAGAAAAGGTTCCACACATCGACATGAGAAATGACACTCGTTTTCAAATGAGTTTAGGACATAACATTTATTATAACTGTCAAATTCTGTCTAATAATAATAATAATAATAATAATAATAATAATAATAATAATAATAATAATAATAATAATAATAATAATAATAATAATAATAATAATAATAATAATAATAATAATAATAATAATAATAATAATAATAATAATAATAATACAGTTGTGTATATAATGTCTATAATGCCCTGTACAAATATATCTAAATGTGCTTACTTTTTATTTAGCAAACTTTCTAGGGCGGAATTATGATTTACCGTATTTTCCTTTTTTCATAGTTTTGGCCGGGGTGTGACTTCTACTTATATTTATACTTATATACTCATACTCACACTCCGGAGCAACTTATATGTGATATTATTTGTTATTTTCACACTTGCAACCGCATTTCATACTCCAGTGCAACTTATATATGTTTATTTCTTCTCTATTATGCATTGTTGGCTGGTGCGACTTATTGTCCGGAAAATACATATTATTATACATATTGTTTTGAGTTTTATTAGTATTATTATTCTTTTTGTCATTATTCATTTCTTCAGGATTGGAAAATGGGCAAGAGAAAAGCAGAGAAGGATGAGACTGTCGGGGTAATGATCTTCTCCACAATCGAGCCCGAAGCGGTAGATCTGGACCCAGTGGAAGTGTAAGTGCGACCAAAATGTGACCAAAAACAAGAAACAAACAACATTACATACACTAAACAAACACACAACATTACCTACACTAAACAAACACACAACATTACCTCGCTTTCTTTCCCATTTCCCCTCAGGGAGCAGAAATGTGAGCAGTTCAGCAGGTTTACAAAAGCCATGGACGACGGCGTGAAGGAGATTCTCACTGTGGGCCACGAGCACTGGAAGAGATGCACAGGCCGTATGTGACTTGCACCCATTTTCTATTCGCTCGCCTTTTCTTAGCCTCCTAATTACTATTTACAAGACAAACATGTATTATTGTGTAAACCCCGCACATTCACGTCGGTGTTTGTGTCCCATCACAGCGTTACCCAAGGAGTATCAGAGGATCGGCAAGGCTTTCCAAAACCTGTCATCTGTTTTCACCAGCAGCGGATACCAGGGTAAATGCCAATATGAGCAGAATGACTTCCTCCTTTTGCGGTTATTCCATCCATCCATTTTCTACCGCTTGTTTCCTTTTGGAGTCGCGGTTAATGCTGACTAATTAACCAATGGTCTGTTTCAGAATCAGGGTTTTAAATGTGTTTAATGACGCCGAAGTCTTCAAAACACCTTGATGGAGCTTCTTACACAATGAATATTAGTCTTCCAACCGTATAGACACATAAAAATACTATTACGACACCTTTTTCAAGCTTCGACCACACAACATTTGCACTGCTGTCTACTGCAATGTCAAAGCAATATTTCTGATTGCAAAACGTGTGTCTAGGCGAAGCCACGCTCACAGACGCCATGACGGAGGCGGGGAAAACCTACGAGGAGATCGCCCTGTTGGTTGCAGAACAGGTACGCGTCAATATTGCAATAACAAAAGCCGCTTTGCAACATTCTTAGTGGAGCAACGATCCAACGACGACGCCTCAGGATGTTCATCGCCGTTTATTCTTGAACAACACTTGTTTTCTGTGCTTTTTCTTCCCTTTTGACATACTTCACTCGTTTCCGGTTCCGGCCGCGTCGACATCACATTGTGTTGTGTCGCGACCCCCTCGACCCCGTGTCCTGCTTGTCCGATCGGTCGAGGAAGATCCCAAGGCTGAGTTTAGTTCTAGTGATGAAGTGTGTTCAAGCGATGTCCTACGTTCTACGGTCTTGACACAGATTTATGCAGTTGTAATCACTGGGTCTATGTATATGAAGCGATGACGTCTCTGTCAGAACAAATGACCCATTGTAGCTTCGAAATATATTAAAATTGTCTGAATGCTGAGGTCTGTTCAGATAAATTGGTGTTTGTTTGTTTGTTTGGGCGTCCGAGCAGCTTACAGAGGAGTTATTCTGGTAAGCTTGTGATACTCCCAAACGTTTTATGTGCTAGCAATCCCTTAAAGCTCACGCATAAACGGATAGTAAAGTCATATTGAACCTGTTCGCTCATCCATCTAGTTCCAAAGCTAAGTTTAGGCTTGCACTGCTTCCATTATGTTGGTTTAATCATTTCAATTTAAAGCAGGATGTCTTGCCGATGATGTACAGTTTCCCCTTTTCTCCTTTTATCTCTTGAGAACCTGCTACTCTTTTCCCCTCCTCATTTCTCACGTCTAGATAAGGACATGACTTTGATGCAGCGCTTCCATGTTTGTTTGTTTTTCAGCCTAGAAAAGACCTCCACTTTGTCATGGAAACAAACAACGAGTACAAGGGCCTGCTGGGCTGCTTCCCCGACACCATCGGAGTCCATAAGGTGCACTTTAATCCTACCGTCTCTTTTCGTTGTGCCGCCGTCCGTCGCTCACGCTTTTTTGTAACACTCTCCAGGCGGCGATAGACAAAGTGAAAGAGGGCGACAAACTGGTTGCCGCGGGTAAAATCACCGCTCAGGACAAAGTGACCATGGCCAAACGTGTCAGCGTAATGTCGTACACGTTACAAGGTATCGCACGCAAAATATCGACTACTTTGGGGACTTGTTTAGTCAAATGATATCTGATTTGTGTGTGTGTGTGTGTGTGTGTGTGTGTGTGTGTGTGTGTGTGTGTGTGTGTGTGTGTGTGTGTGTGTGTGTGTGTGTGTGTGTGTGTGTGTTTTTTGTCCAGCTGAGATGAACCACTTCCATAGTAACCGTATCTATGACTACAACCGGGTCATGCAGCTGTACCTCGAGGAGCAAATCAAGTTTTACGAGATGGTAGGAACATCTCCATCACCTCTGTGCTTCACTAAATGTTAACGAGTGACGGGGACGCAGTATATTACGCGCTATGCAATATAAATGTGTGAAAGTTTTATTTACTACAGATGCACGGCCTCCAGAAATGTTACATAATGCACCGAACTATTTATGAGCAGTAACGGCATGGAGAGCTCTGGGGTTAAGAATTATGAGAAATTACAGTTTAAAACTATTTATAATATATTTTGAATGGGAAAAGTCTCAAAAGGTTGTATAAGATGGAAAACTGAAACCCATTAATAAAAATGTCTAGAAATTTGGCCTTCCCTTTCCTCTCAGAGAACGCAAACTACTATACTTGTACTGTAGGTTATAACTGTTAGTGTAATACTGCATTTTCCATTTACATTGTTATTTCCCACTGTGTTTTCTTTTTGCATTCCTAGATCGCAGACAAACTGAGACAAGCACACAGTCAGTTCACCACCATGTGAGAGTCCAGACTGTCATACTACAAGAACCCATCCAATATTCCTGTTTGTACTACGTTCTTTTGGACACAGTTTATTTAATTTGTACTCTCATTCACCTGTGCCTTAGATAAATATAACGATGTGTAGTGTGTATTGACACCGGCAGCAGAAGATGAGCTCTTAATGCATTTCAAAATACATTCTCCTTTCAAATGATCCACGTGAACAGTGCTGTGCAAAGGTCTGAATTGACTTTTAAGGAACAACTATAAGTACATGTAAATGCACCTTAGTCAAGGCACTGGTCCTATCTCGCAATTGTGTGCTTTGTGTTTATATTAATATATTGAATAAATACAATTGTCCATGGCATGTTACTAACTAACATCAAAATTAATTTTAAAAAGTAATAAACTAAGGATGGGCAATTTATTGATTTAAAAAATTTGTATCTTTGACTAGATTTCTGAATCTGTTTGATATTAATATGTTGCCAATATTCTGAGCTGCCCCAATCTGTGTGTCACATGAGTCATTCCCAGATGTGTCATTTAGAACAGACTCATAAGGGATACTGTAAATAAAAGAGCAATTAGTCTAAAAATACAGTGTTTATGATTATTATTATGGAATTATTGTAATGCCCATAAATGCTATTAATAATTTGTTGTTTTACAAAAGTGACAAATTAATTTATCATCTTTACAATAACTTGGCAAACATTTATGGCTTTTAAACTCTGAATATTGATCATTTACATTATTGGCCGCAGCAGCCCGACAAATATTAGACTTTATCGACTCAAGAATCCATATCGCATCGTGGCTTAAAGGAACTGGTCTAAAAGTATCAAGCCGGTCTTGTTGTTCCCACCTTTGCACAGTCCTGTACATTATCGTGACATGAAACATGGAGTTTGATGGGTTTTTTTTAGCGTATACCTTTGCTTCTGGTGGCAGTGCCTCGTCTTGTCCTGCCTTGCACTTCATTCAAATATAACGGGACACTCCCACTACCTGTGCCTGCCTCATGTGCCTTATATTATTGAACGAAACACAAGTGCTCCGCCCTGACCAGCAATACTGTCATTCTACAGTTTACATGGATTTTTAACTTCTCTCACCACAAAAGTTTAAAAAGTGATCATCCAATGAAGAGAGACTACCTTTTCCTGAGGAATATTTGTCCATAGACATAGATGTTTTATATGAAGGTGTTTGAAGCACTATATTATGTAACAATCTGTACCATAAGAGCTCTGGTCACAGCCGGAGAATAAGTGATGTATGCAATTTTACTCCTGCTTTTCACCAGCCTGCAATCAGTCTAATCGTGTACACTTTTTACTTTCATATGACTTCATATATAAGATTTCTGTGTAAGTAATAAGACAAATAGTGATGTAACTATATACGTTTGAGCCCATCCGGTGCTCCGTCAATATTGTATGTATAGAACTATTTGTCGTATGTAACACAATTCGGTTTGATTGATTAAAGAATGATTTGTACTACTCTTCTTGCGCTTGTCGGTGTTTAAATGTTGCTGTGTCTTATACGCTTGTGCACACTCTGGTTTTACAGTGTCCTTCCTGTTCCCCAAACGGACTCCTCCTTTAAAAGCCCGGCTCAGAGACACAGAGGGGTCTGACTGCACAGGTCAAAGAGTGTGTTTGTTCACTCTCACACTCAAAGGGCTCTTTAAGCGCTCACTCATCTGTGGAAGGCTTTAGGTGCAGCTGGAGGTTTTAATGTACTTCCATTTGGAACTGCAGTGTAGGGCTGTTTTTTATTAGGGCTTTTATACTCCCATGCATGAACAATACTTAATTACAGTTCATAAAAAAGTTAAAAATCCCAAATTTAAGAATGCAAACTTAGTGGTAAACATGGTAAATACATATACTGCATACACGTCTGATATAAATAGAAAATGTATATAAAAATGTCACAAAAATGTACAGTTTTATATAGAAAAAAAACATGACATTGTCTGAAATAGCGTGGTTAAAATATTTCTACAATATGTACTTTTAGGATGTATAAAGGACTCAAAGTTTTCATGATCACGGGTGCAGTCCACAGTCTCTTCTTCAACATACTTTGGCTCCACATTTGTGAAATATCCAGGTGGTCGTCAAGGCGACACATGTTTTCTGAAGGAGCGGGGCCGAATCATCATAGTCACTTTACGCAGAGAATAATAGTCCGAGTCTTTCCACGAGTGCCACACGATTCCGTCCGGACCCAGAGGACCGCGCCCTCGAGGGCTGTAATGACCTCCCTGCAAGTGACAAGTCATGAAACAACATCGCTCTGCTTTTCTCAGAAGTCACATGTAGGCCTAGCTCTTTTGTATTTTACCCTGTGATAAACGCCATTCAGGTGGGCATAGAAGCACTGGTTGTACCACCATCCGCCATGGGAGATCTCGGCGCAGATGTTGCCGCTGTCTGGAGTGCTGAAGCTCTGTTTGTCGTGATACCAGGCAAATGAGTCCGGCACTGAGCCACTGAACCCCGCGACGTGGAGGCGGTACTGGTGCTCCTCGTCCTCCACACTGTCATGACAAGAAAAAGGCCTTTGTGTCAGCACCTTTTGTTCACGGGTTAGTGTTCTAGTACTGCTGTGCATCACCTGAAGCTCTGGTAGACGGCGTGTTTGTGTTTATTGCTCCAGTCTTCCAGGTCTATTCGCAGCACGTACTCCCCCTGAGAGGTGAGCTCATGGATGTGGTCGTTCCCCAACCAGAACTCCGAGTGCAGGTCTCCGAACCCGTCCCTGTAGTCCCCCCAGGTCCGGTCAAAAGTGACGGAGCCATCCACCCTCCTCTGGATCAGTGTCCAGCCTCCACCTGCAGCACACACACACATGCACACACACACGCACGCACACACACACATGCACACACACACAAACAAACAAACAAACAAACAAACAAACAAACACATTAGAAGAGTTTTGAGGGAAGTGTAGACTACCATTACTTTAAAACAGACTTGCATTAATATCAAGTAGAAGTCAAATTAATAGGATAAAATGGTATGATTACCGATGAAACTCTACGGTCATTTGTAATTTAGAGGTTATATAAACAAATTCTCCGACTAAACATTAAAGTAAACATTTCAAGTACAAGGAAACTTAAACTATAATTTTATATATATAGATCTGAAATTGCAATATTGGTCTAAAACAGCTCAATAATATGAACGGAACCATTGATTTTCACTTGTGGGTGTCATAGTCTAACAAACAATGTGGAAAGCGTTGTTAAAACCTGTTTCAAAATGAAGACACCTTCACTCCTCTCTGGGAGGAGCAGGTTCTGAAGAAAGAAAACAGCCTCTTGGGTCGGCCCCACCACCCAGACTCCTGACTCATGATGCTTTCAGGGTACAGAGAATTAATAGTTTTACCAATTATTTTGTGTCCTATTAAATTGCTGAATTCTAATGGTGGTGGATGCATTTGTTTTGTAATACATGGTTTTGTATTGTTGGGGTCGCCTTGATGAGTTTTACTTTGTAAACTGTTAAATGGACTGACACACTATATTTGTTTGTGAAAAATGGCTATGTGACTTTTTAGAACCCCACATGTATCACTTGAGTTTTTAATGTTTCAAATAATCACAAAGTACAGGGATGTGGGCGGGGATAGTCTACAGCATGTCTGTGATAGGGGGTAGGTGAAAACAGGTCTTTTCTGAGCACGCAAGCAAGTATGCAGGGTAGCTCAAACATGCGTAAAGCAATCAAAATACTCCAACTAGTAAGATAATGATGTGCATTATAACAAGGTTAAAAGCTCATGGAAGTTGATTTAGTATTGTAACACTGGTTAGGTGTTCCAATTATGTCTAATCACACAAATTGGTATTTCCAACGACACAAAAGTTCAGTCCAATGAATGTCCAGATCACAATAGTCACATTAACATTCAGCAGTAGTCTTGGTGGAGGTGGGTCCAGACCAAACTATGGACATGTGAGTTTGAAAGGTGTTTAAATACACGCAAACTATTTTAATTAGGCTTAAATCCACTGAATGAAACTTTAACTAAAAAAATAGAGCATTTAGTTCAATAACTATACTACTCACATAGAAGTAAAAGTATTACTATTAGTACTATTACTCTCACTTCTCAAAAGAATACAAAGTGACTGTTTACCATACAGCAGGTCTGTAGCTCAAAGACAGATGAGCCCTGACAACACAAACATGCTGTAATTAACTTTGAATAGGTTTGTGTGAAGCCCCCTCACCATCTGTGTCCATGTCGCAGGAGACTTGTACTGGAGCTCCTGCCATCGCCGGCACCACCGTGTAGAGACCTGATCTCCTCACGCCATTGTAGTGAATAGATGCACAGTCTATGGGGCAGTTCCTAACGGGCTGTGTCTCTGCAGGGGGCAAATAAAAACAGTGTCCTGCGCCCTCTCCTGGTGGAAAAGTGCACTGACTGACCTGGATGGTGCTGAGGTTCTTGAGAACTCATCAGAGAATTGGGATGAAGGACGTTGACCAAACAGCCAGGATTTCTTTTGACTCGATCCACCACTTCAGTCAGGTTATGGACCTGGTTCTAAAGCGAGCTCATTGTCAGGTCATTAAAAGCTTTCAGATGACATGTCACATTAACACACTAATTATATGTTATGCATAACCCTATTGTATTGTAAACCGTACTTCTTTAATTATAGTTATCTTTGTCTTAAAATGCATACAACGGTTTTAACACCCCTTTATTGCTTAAAGTTAAGCAATTTATTATAAAATAAATGTGTTTGGTTTGTGACCGGAGGAGTAAACTTGTAATAAACAGAAATGGTAATTGGTAATGGTAAGGACATGGGATGCTGGGACATTTGTCTAAGGACATGGGATGCTGGGACATTTGTCTAAGTGTGGCAGTAGGCCCTCATAACCCCTGACAGCCTATGGCCTGTGACCTGGGCCTTTAAAAGGAGGCTTCCTCACCTGCGCTGGCCCTTCTCGCCTCTGACGTCACCCGCCACCTGGGAGCAATGCAAGCGGCACGAGGACCGGAGCATTCGTTCTGATCGCCCCAAAAACACCCCAAAGTTTAGGCTTAAAGCCAGCGATCACACCAGCGTGTTAACCAGGTTGGTTTGCGCATCGTGCGCTCACCAAACCCTGCTCCAACCTTGTATGACTCGTGCCGCACGCTCCCCAGGTTTAACGCCCCGTGCGTGACGTTACGTGCAGGCTTTGTGCGCCAGGATTCCTCCCAGCCACGGCGCGCATAGTGCACAGATTTGAGCACCGGATTGGTAACCCCGCGGGTCTCTCCTCCGACCCCAAACGTCTCTCCTCCGACACCAAACGTCTCTCCTCCGACCCCAAACGTCTCTCCTCCGACTCCAAACGTCTCTCCTCCGACTCCAAACCCAGAACTTCCCTCCAAGTGCCCTTGGTGGGTTTGGGCACGTTCGCACCGGCCCTTTTCTACATTGACAGACTGTAACATCAACGTTTGGAGTTTTTGAGTGTCGGCTCTGGCCCCCAGCTGGACTGTGGGACTGTACCGGGTCCCAGGCCTGCTGCTAAGGACCAGCGCCACCTCCTGGTAGGGTAATTGGGCCTTAAAGTGCCTGCAGGGACAATCTGGGCTGCTGTTTTATTTTACTTTTGTTATTTCGGTGAATTGTTTAAATGTGTCTACTGTTTTAGAGGTGTGAATGTGTGAATGAGAGTAGTAGTAGTTTTATTATTAAAAATACAAATGTTTCATTTATTCTGTCTTTAGATTTAATAAATGGTGAACTGTTTTCCTATATCTGAGTCTCCTGGTCCACTCAATCAAAGAATGTGTGCTTGCCTTAGTTGTGTATGTGTCCCTGGCACCAATCCAGGGTGGCGTTGTTGGAAACTAATACAGTCAATAATTATTCATTTAACCCATAAATTGGAATTCATGTGGAAAACATCCACCTAAACATCATATCCCTATCGTAGCCACGACATAAGGACATGGGATGCTGGGACATTTGTCTAAAGGACATGGGATGCTGGGACATTTGTCTAAAGGACATGGGATGCTGGGACATTTGTCTAAGGACATGGGATGCTGGGACATTCATCTAAGGACACGGGATGCTGGGACATTTGTCTAAGGACACGGGATGCTGGGACATTCGTCTAAGGACATGGGGTGCTGGGACATTCGTCTAAGGACATGGGGTGCTGGGACATTCGTCTAAGGACATGGGATGCTGGGACATTCGTCTAAGGACATGGGATGCTGGGACATTTGTCTAAAGGACATGGGATGCTGGGACATTTGTCTAAGGACATGGGATGCTGGGACATTTGTCTAAGGACATGGGATGCTGGGACATTCGTCTAAAGGACATGGGATGCTGGGACATTCGTCTAAAGGACATGGGATGCTGGGACATTCGTCTAAGGACACGGGATGCTGGGACATTTGTCTAAGGACACGGGATGCTGGGACATTTGTCTAAGGACACGGGGTGCTGGGACATTCGTCTAAGGACATGGGGTGCTGGGACATTCGTCTAAGGACATGGGATGCTGGGACATTCGTCTAAGGACATGGGATGCTGGGACATTTGTCTAAAGGACATGGGATGCTGGGACATTTGTCTAAGGACATGGGATGCTGGGACATTTGTCTAAGGACATGGGATGCTGGGACATTTGTCTAAGGACATGGGATGCTGGGACATTTGTCTAAGGACACGGGATGCTGGGACATTTGTCTAAGGACACGGGATGCTGGGACATTTGTCTAAGGACACGGGATGCTGGGACATTTGTCTAAGGACACGGGATGCTGGGACATTTGTCTAAGGACACGGGATGCTGGGACATTTGTCTAAGCTGGGACATTTGTCTAAGGACATGGGATGCTGGGACATTTGTCTAAAGGACATGGGATGCTGGGACATTTGTCTAAGGACACGGGATGCTGGGACATTTGTCTAAGGACATGGGATGCTGGGACATTTGTCTAAGGACACGGGATGCTGGGACATTTGTCTAAAGGACACGGGGTGCTGGGACATTTGTCTAAGGACACGGGATGCTGGGACATTTGTCTAAGGACACGGGGTGCTGGGACATTTGTCTAAGGACACGGGGTGCTGGGACATTTGTCTAAGGACACGGGATGCTGGGACATTTGTCTAAGGACACGGGATGCTGGGACATTTGTCTAAGGACACGGGGTGCTGGGACATTTGTCTAAGGACACGGGGTGCTGGGACATTTGTCTAAGGACACGGGATGCTGGGACATTTGTCTAAGGACACGGGATGCTGGGACATTTGTCTAAGGACACAGGGAAATAAATAGAATTGAAGGTGTCACTGAGCTGGTGTTCAGTGGTGTCTCACCTGCAGGTCCAGGATGAGCGTGCCCTGTATGTGCAGCAGGCTGGTGGCCTCTATGTAGTGCATCTCCAGATCATGAAGTCGCTGTTCCAGGGACATGTTCAGGTGAAGTCTCTCTTCACTCTGTCAGCAGACCATGCTTTCAATAAGATATCATCTTAAAACAGTCCTAAATGTATTCACATTGTGATTTACTCAATAACATGAATCAAACACAACAACAACAGAGGTTTTCACTGCCCATATTGTAACTTCTCTGGGGAAAATGTGTTTGCGATCACAGATGTCGCACAAGAACCTTGAGGCCAGTGTTTGAGTTATTGTTTGTGTAGCTCTGAGACACACGTAACTAAATGTGGGGGTAGAAAGCTAATCCTGTTAGCAGCATAGACTGTATTAGCAGCTAAGGTCAAGGACAAGGTGCAGTGTTAAGACATGAGAAATGACAAGGCACTTTTAAACAAGTGTGATATGTCAAATGTTATCGCAGTTTAATGCACACTTCATTCATCATCCAGCATTTTTTGATGCATTCTCCTTTTTCTTTTAATGCATATACATAATATGCATATACATAATATGTATATGCATACAAATATCGTGTGCGCACACACACACACACACACACACACACACACACACACACACACACACACACACACATGTATATGCATTAAAAACATTCCATTCTCACCCTTCATGGTTGGTAATAGATAATACTGACAATCCTCATTCCAAGGGAAAATGCACAGTAAAAGTGTATCAAGTACTCTGTAATACAGTCTAATGTGTAGAGTTTGACCTGGAGCTCCAGGACCTTTAGGCGGTGCCGGTGGTTGCTCAGCTCCTCCTGCAGCTCGGACACAGTCTCTCTGAGCGCAGACAGCTGCCTCTTCAGCTCCTCGTTCTCTTGGACCCAAAAGAACACTTCGTCTGTGCAGCGGAACATATCAGGACACCTCTGTCCCTCCAGCAAGGGCAAAGTGGCCACGATACGACACATGCCATTCTCTGTCAACTGTGGCGTGGAGAAGAAATGAAAAACTATACATATATATATATATATATATATACTACAGTGCATGTAACATTGCATACTATGCATTATCCATCCATTTATTGAGTTTATCTTTTGCAAAAACTAAGGAATGTGTGGAGAGTTGAGACTATAATGCACATCAATGTCTTCTTTTGTGCCGAGGCCAGAACACTTTATGGAAACAATCTAACTCAGCATTAAACCCTCAGAACACCACCTCGAGCACTTCCTGAATAAGCACATTTTATATGAGTTCTCACCTGATTTGAGTACTCTCCACACTGTGTTCCTCCTCCATTGAATCCAGTTGTGTTAAACGCGTCCACCTGAGCCTCGAGCACCAGCCTCATCAACACACACAGCCCAGAAACAACACTCCAGGAGGAAGAGGGAGACATGGCCCACACTGTGTGAAACTAAAGGCCTTTCTGTCTGGCAGAAGCAGTGCGGTTATCCATTCCCAAGACGGTTTCATCTGTGGCTCTCTTAAACAGATATAGATTTATGTTACACATTTGTTCAGTTCCAGTGTAACTGAAGGTGCATGCACTTGAGTAATTAAGACCAGACCACAATCCCATTTAGTCTATTACATTACTGCCTTCAGGCTCAGGCCCGTCGCCTGCTTAACACTGCTTTCTGCACTAAACTCTTAGTTTAAAGATGACACAGCAGCTTCTTCCTAAACACGCTCTCTTTCTGATTGTATCAGCAATGTAGACATGAGAACCAAAACCACATCCCGTGTAAATCAGCTGTCAAATCAGTCAAACCAACACGTAAACTGTTTCTCTTTCTTTTTGTGTAATAATACATATTTAGTCATTTCACGTTTTTTGCAGTCAGTTTAAACAGTTTGGATTCCCATGGGTGTGTCACTAGACAAGCATCTGATGGGCGTTTTTTAATGTACTTTCTCAAATGTACTTTTATTTACAGAGCTATGAAAGTGTGGAATGTGTTGCCATCATATTTTATAACAACCGAACTAAAGAAAGTTTTCAAAATCAATTGAAGAGGGATTTTTTCGAAATACATTATCTATGAATGAAATATACTTTTGATATACTTATGGCTTTTCTACAATGAGAATACATACTTGTTTGTATTTTTCATATACATTGAAAACTGATCTATACAGGTAGCTGGCTGTATAGATCAGCTAATGGGGATCTAATAATAACCATAAACTAAGAAACAGTAAATAAATAAATACAAACATAGCGTAGACTGCATAACTACTGTTGTGAAATGTAATAGTGCATTTGAGCTGGTCCTGCCTCATTCCCTTCAGTGTAGCACTTATAGGTGGCTCCCACATAGGCCTGTACTCACCCCAGCCAGAGGTCAGCTTCTGCTATGTCCAGACCACACGCGTCTCAGGAGTTCATTTTCTTCAGTCCAAAACTGCACGAATTCCAGTTTCAAGTGTTCTGTCTGCTCCTGGTCTCCTCACTCTCACTGTCGACATCTTAGAGCCATAATCCCCCTGTAAGAGGATTTCAACAGAGAGGGAGACATGCAGAAAAGGAAAACACAATTAATACAAGATGTTGTGTTTTTATTTGCAAAAATGAAATACTGCTTTAACTACAATACACAACAAATCAGGTAAATCCCAATTTTAGAATACACAGCCACACTCGATAGAATTAGAGACCACGTGGATGTGTTAGTAACATTTTGCACAAGATTATCTGACTGAGAAGCCAATAACCACTTAGGGCCAACAGCAAATACAAGCCCACAGCCCAGTGACATCGAGGGCCTATGATTTATTTTGAAGAAAAAAAGATATCTAAAAGAATTGTCTGCTGCACTTATACTCTCCACAATAATCTCCAGAGTAAATGAGTAGGAGGTCTATGATCATGTGCACGTTTTTACACATTTTTCTCTTGCCCTTTCTGATATTATAGTTCTGTGCACAGAGGTTTGGATGTCATGTTAAGCAGGTCTTGAAGCGAAAAAAGAAGAAAAGATTCCATTTCCTTCCACCAGGGGGCGACAACATACTTTAAATTGACTTTATTCTCCCACACTTCATGGTCATTACCTAAGGCTGCCAACCTTTCAGCAAAGCGTCACAAGATTACACACATTATGACAAGATAGGGCTTTTTGAATCAGGAATTGAGAGCATAAAGGTAATTTTAGAACTGAAATATCTCATAATGAAATACAATCCCCTTTGGCTGCTCCTGCAAATGGCCGCATTCAGCCTAATGGGTTCAATTACAAATTTCAATTAAATTTAATCATCTTCAACATGACAGAAACCGCACGACACCACTTGCAATTTTACCTCATTAGATGTCTTTATTTATACAATAGAGGACTAATTTGTCACTTGGGAAAGCTGTCATCTTTGGAACTTTTATGTTAGGTTATGTCAGCTTTTTCACGTGATGAAACAGTGAATTTGCATTTAAAATAAGACTCAATTATTCATGCGCAGGAGGCAGGTGGAGTGGCTTTTCCAGGCAGGAGTGACATGAAGTTTATAGCAGAGGTTCAAGGATGTGACAGTGAAGGGGAAGTAAACAAGGTCATAAAGTCAAGTTTCAGTTTGCTCAATACATAAAAAACAACACAAATATTGTCTGAAAGCGTTGGTCTTTTTCATGATTCACAGTGCTCCAAACCGTTTATCCTTGAGTAGTGCTAACGCCGTTCAAGAAGACAAAGAGTACATTTACATAATAGGATACTGATCTATTACACTGCATAACCTTTCACTTTCTCTCTTGATATGTCTTATATTTCTTGCACCATAGACTCCATACATAAATGTGTAGGTTTGTTCAGTGTAGGCCCTTGTGACTATTTGAGCCGCTCCCCTCAGACAGGAGGCTACGGTTCATCCGGACCAGAACCTCCCGCCACAAGAACAATTTCTTTCCCTCTGCCATTGGACTCATGAACACTTCTAAAACTGTCACTTTAACCACAGTTTAATCAATCACTCACTGCACTGTTCACCTTCTGCAGTACTTCTGTAAACTCAACTTCAACTGTAAATTCTGTGTACACAGTAAGCCTATTTTTATTTCTATCCTATAGCAGATTTAAATAGTTTTTCTTTTTGACTTTATATATGTTGTTTTATCATTGTTCATTGTTTTATGTTGCATCAAATCACCAAAGCCACTTCCTATGTTTGTGAATTCTGTTCATTAGCACTGGCAATAAACCTTTCTCTGGCTTAGTTCAGAGTCGCTCTGTCATTTTCTGTCTGAAAATGTGAGCCTGCACTTATTTAAGTCTATAATGTCTGTCAGAGAGTCTAATCTGACATGGGCAATGCAGGTCAACGTCTACAAAAGGTTTTGATGTGTTTTTTCTTAAATCGTTTGGTTGAAGGCTAATTTACACAGTGAAATATATACATTTGTTGTATTTTTTTTTTATATCAGACATGTCAAAACATAGCAAGAACTACGTAAAGCTGCAGTGCAGTGGTAAACAAGAACTCATCTAGAAATGTTAAAGCCGCTGTAGTTCTACAGAGAGAGCATCCAAACACTGAGGAAAAAAGACAAAATCTAAATAAATTAAAGATAGCAATATAAACTTACAGAGAGACAATTAAGACATTCGCCATTATATACAAGATAAATTAGTCGTGAGAACAACCAATTTTGTGCATTATCATCAAGTGAAAGCTGTATTTCCCACCTTGTTTTTTCTTCTCATAAATGATTACACTTTCTTTTCCCTCCAGAAAGTGTAAATGTAGATATCTACACTCTGTCTTCATCTAATTAGAAAATATTTTAGCAATTGCAAACTTGTAAGAACGAGCCACGTGAGTTACTATTGGCTGTGTAAGGGTTTTGTCCATCCTTCACCGTCTAAAAATCAGTTCTTAATCTGAACTAAAAATAGATATAGAACAAGTGAGATGGATTTAAATGGTTTGAAAATCATGTCCTCCAGTTTTAAAGGACGCCGCTCACGTGCCAGTGTTGTGATCGATCCTCTTCAGACTCGCAGCTCAGCCGGTAAATGTTATGAGTGGATTTGCATCTGTGAAACAGACACTTAACCCTTCGCTCATCTCTTTGATTTGACATGGATCGGGAGTCTCATGCTGCTCATCGACAGGACCTGCAGCAGTGAATCAATCAATACTATTTAGGATGCAGTGTGTCTGTCTGCAAACTGGGAACCTGCAGCTACTTTGTGTAAAGAGCAGATGTTATAGAAGAGATTAGATGATAAGCTATTAATTAAAAGAAGAAAAAAAAGTACAGCAACATTTAGTCATAGTCTTTGAGTCTTGTAGTGCAGTAAGTGGTTGTTTTTCTTATTTTACATAGGATATTTTTATTTTCCATTATGTGCCATTGGCAGATTTTCCAGATGGGGAAGTGTGATAAAATGTGAATATATGAGTATATTTCTGTGATGTATTTTATCTGCATAATAGTGATATTTTATCTGCATCATTAGTCTAAGAGAAGAACGGGTGTGTGACAAACTGCATTTGTTTGTGAAGGGGTCGTAAAGATGGGCCAAAGGATGTTTACCCTAGGGGGGGTGATAACCCAGAGGAGTCTGGGTAATGTTTACCCAAGGCTTGATCTCTACGGAAAAATACCAAGTGCCTTGATGTGAGGCTGACCAATGAGAAATGTGACCCGCCTATTCCAGAATATCTAATAAAACCAACCAGCATGGGAAAAAAGGGTGTGAGACGCGGGGGTGAGACGCAGGAGGGTCAGCCAGGCTCCTTACAACGGCCTGGCTGACACAGTCCCCGCGTTTTCTCCCATGCATGCCACACAAATGTCTGATGTTTCTGTGTCGTTTCATATTCTAGGTTGAATTGTGTTCTCGATGTGTTACGGAATAGCATCGGTGTATGTCTAATTCCATGACATTTTCTGGTCCTATCGAGCCGGATGACAAGCAGCCCCTTCGCGGAGATTGACGGGTGAATCGGTGAAGTCTGTGCACAGCTAAAAGGAAGTCCACTTTTCCCGTGGCCGCCCATCGCACCTCAGTCTCCGCGAGGAGAGCGCGTCGTTTCGAAGCAGCAGGAGAACACAGGCGACAAAGAAGGTCAGACAAAACATTGTGTGTGAAAAAGAGTTAGCCATAAAACGTTTTTATGCATTAGTTTGATATTTACTGGAAAAATATTGTATGCTTTTATGCGCAGTTAGGTATTACTGAGGAAATACCCAGTTTCATATTACTGAGGAAATACGCAGTTAGGTATTACTGAGGAAATACCCAGTTTAATATTACTGAGGAAATATGTGTGAATGTAAGCGCTGTGCACGAGCGAAGTAAGTAAGAGAGAAGTGTGAATGTGTGAATGAGGATTAATAAGTGATTAACTAACAAGTGTGAATCACAATTAATCATACAAGGGTCACAAGGCGTTATTCTGAGAGATCTAAAATTTGCAGTCACGGGTGAATCTTTAAACACCTAGCATTATCTCCGGTGGAAAATCAATAAGAAATTCTACTAGAAGCTTGAGATATGACGTGACTGTAAAGCAAGTAGCATTTCTCTCAGACGACCGAGACCACATAATGCCAGAATTATCACCCCAAACTGTAAAAAGACAAAGGAAAAGTCATAAGAGGATTTTGGAGGGAGACTTCCAGGGTGCTCAGATGACGTGGCAGAGAGGGGGAGATAAGGGGGGTCAACAAGACAGGAGAATGGGAAGAAAGCAGTTCAGAGGACGCTCTGAACTGATGAAGTAAGTAAAACTAAACTCAGTTGGTTTTAAATTTTAGTATTTCAACAAATTTAGGGTTTTGTTTGATTGACAACAATCAATTATAAAGATTGTATTAAACTTGATAGGAGATGAAGATTAATTCAGATTTTCATAGATGGCCAATTTTTTGGGGAATGTGATCACAGACAGGACACTTCCTGTCCCCGACATAGAAGACAAAAGTCGTGTTTTTTGAGTGTACAGAACAAACCTACATTTTGTTTTGTTTTGTTTTATTTTTGGACTTGACGAAAATTATCTTTTTGGACTTAATGCATGTGTTTTTAAATTTAGAATAAAATGCAGGCACGGGCCTGGGAGTGATAATGTGGGTAAATGAGTGACTACTGATGTTTTTGGACATAGGAGTAGAATGAGTAGTAAGTAAAGTGATAGTAAAAGTTATATCAGTAACTGATTTATTTGTATTATCATGAGGAAACCTCGTATTGCATGTAGACGTAAGTGAGGGAATAAGTTAAATAGTGACGTCCGATGTCCTCCTTGGAAAGACATGAATGGGTCATTAACTAAAGACAACAGGACACCAAGTCATAAAAGATAGCCAGAGATAACAGGGGCTATTGACTGGCAAATAATCTGGAGAGGACTCAGGATGGAGCAGATGTCGTTATCTTTACGTATCACAGTGACAATTAAGAGCAACACCACCTCAGGGGGAGGGTTGACGTGATGGGTAATAAGGAGAAGAGTTAACATTAACAGCGAAAGAATTTGACATTCTAAAGGAATTACCTGAAGGATTGTGGAGATTCAATCAAGAATTGAATAGATTTAAATAAGACAATATCATCTACATTTAGACGCTATAGAAGTTATGAAAACCAGTGATAACAGGAACTTAACATTATAGGACTCAGGACGGAGTCAGGACGGACCCGGGGGGAGGAGTGTAATGCAGAAGAATAAATTTTATGAGACCCGCAGATTACCTGAAGATAGTGAAAACTAAACAGGGGGATGGGTAATCAATGCATGAGTTTAGAAGCAGAATGACAGGGATATTTTAAAGATAACTAACTGGAATCCCAGGGGATGCAGCATCTGTTGTTATATCAGCAGCAAAGAGAAAGTAAAAGCAGGTTACAAGTGAGGGTAAGAGTAAGTGAAAAGAGAGAAAGAAAAAGCAGGTTTAGAAATTTGGAAATGGGTCTTCCTCCGTTACAAGAGGAAGACAGAGGGAAACAGGGGAAGACAGAGAGAAAGATGAGAGACAAAGGAAAGACAAAGAAAGTAGGCAATTACAAGGGGAAAAAACAGGTTGATAAAATGATGTGCCTTATGGACAAGGGGAAGGTTTAGGATCGTTTTGATTTGTTAATACACATATAGACTTGCTAGAACAAACTAATACACAATGTTTGTAAAGCACCACATGAGCAGGTGTGAGAGATTGAGTTTGAAACTCACCTGAAGCACATATAGAAGATTAGAACATATTACATTAGATGGGTGATTTTATTCAGGCCACACAAACAGAGGAGATGTGAAATTATTAATTATGTGAAGAATTCTAAGTTGTGAACTGACCCTTATGGCCAGCTCAACGGGGGAATTATTGAGATAATTATTATTGTTTGATGTATTTGAATCACACACACACCCACACACACACATACATACACACACACACACACACACACACATACATACGCGCGCACGTGGATTGAGACTTTTAGAGTTTGAGACATTTAGAGTTTGAAACATTTAGAGTTTGAAACATTTGGAGTTTGAAACAAATGGTGGTAAAACAGATTTACAAGTTACAGATCGCAGAGGCAGTGTCGGATTACAGACACACAGGGTGGGAGCCCAGCGCCGTGTAAGGGGGGGCTCAGCCAGGGATGTGACCACTGAACTGTGAAAGGTCAAGAGGTGCCATTGCGGAGTGGAAGACAGACGCAATTCCATCTCTTCCTTGATTACATACTGGATTAGTGAACGTTGTAAACTATCTGGATTATTGAATTTTGTTTAAATGTAGTAGTTTGAGAAATGGGAATTCCATATCTCAAAAAGGGGGGATATGTACGTGTAAACAAAAATTCCGAATCAATAATTACTAAAAAAAAATTGTAAACAAGAAAACTGTTTGAAATACACTGAATTGTCGAAAAGACTTTGTTTATCACCACAGCAGAACGTGTTGGAGATGTGGTGTTTACAAAGACGAGCCAGGTGGACGAGCAAAGTGGACGGAGCCACACCGTGTCGTCCTCACACCGACCATTGGAGGGACGAGAACATGGGTGCTCTCATGGGAAAGTGAGAGAAATGTCTGGACAACACAGCGGCAGATCCATAACATCGCAGACGCAGGACTTCGTTTGTATGAGTTTTGTCCAGAGTCTACGGTAGAGTACGATACTCTGCTACGATGAACGAGAGACAGAGGCTACGGTGCGCAGAGTACCATACTCTGTGGAAAAAGAATCAACAGTTATCATCATCACAGCGATGACGGTAATATGGGTGCTGAACACCTGTATTATGCACGGGACAATCGGGACAATCGGGACAATCGGGACAATCGGGACAATCGGGACAATCGGGACAATCGGGACAATCGGGACAATCAGGACAATCGATCAACATACACAACGGTGTATACCGGTTAATGGAATATAGAGGGAAGAAAATAAGTGATCAACATGAAAGGTTGTGAAATGCATGATGTGTAATAATGTACAATGTATAATTGACATGACAGAAGCTGAAGAAACACAATGGCATATTACACCACAGCCACAGTTGTTTGCACTAACTAAGAGAGTTTTTTATCTGCTACAACATAACTACATGTAATGTTAATGAGATTATGAATTGAGATGGGAAATGTACCAGTTCATATGTGTCATAGGTGTGACCGAAGCGAGCAGCGGGAGGAGGTCTCTTAAGGAACCAAGAGAGGACGTATGGTGGTGTGGGGACACTTGTGGGACGTTGTGCCTATGTATCCCTTTTGTGGCCAGCCATGGTCATAACAAAGACCAGCATCACCCAGAACCATACCGCAGGGTCAAGGTCGAGAGGTTAGAGGACAGTCTGGTCCCAGTAGCACCTGATACTACGTATTTGATTCTATTGGGGTGTCCAGAGAGGTCCCTGACGAGTCAAACTGACTGACCAGAGAGCAGCGGGTTTAAGGGCTTTCCGCTTGTACTTCTATATTTCCCATCACACCGCACAAATTATAGACAAGATAAATTGTCTGTTCGTCAAATTACAGAGATTGACCAATCTGACTCAAAATTTAGGACAGTAATGCTGTAGAAATGTTGTGGGACGAGAGAAAAGGAGTGTGTTCAATGTTGAGAAATGTGCATAAACTTTTTGTGTGTAAAAGTGTCATTTTAACACCAATATGAAAGACATGTTGAAAACTGAAAAGAATGATATGTTTGGCATATGAGACAGTAGACTAATGCTTTGATAAACAGGAGGGAAATGTGATAAAATGTGAATATATGAGTATATTTCTGTGATGTATTTTATCTGCATAATAGTGATATTTTATCTGCATCATTAGTCTAAGAGAAGAACGGGTGTGTGACAAACTGCATTTGTTTGTGAAGGGGTCGTAAAGATGGGCCAAAGGATGTTTACCCTAGGGGGGGTGATAACCCAGAGGAGTCTGGGTAATGTTTACCCAAGGCTTGATCTCTACGGAAAAATACCAAGTGCCTTGATGTGAGGCTGACCAATGAGAAATGTGACCCGCCTATTCCAGAATATCTAATAAAACCAACCAGCATGGGAAAAAACGGGGTGAGACGCGGGGGTGAGACGCAGGAGGGTCAGCCAGGCTCCTTACAACGGCCTGGCTGACACAGTCCCCGCGTTTTCTCCCATGCATGCCACACAAATGTCTGATGTTTCTGTGTCGTTTCATATTCTAGGTTGAATTGTGTTCTCGATGTGTTACGGAATAGCATCGGTGTATGTCTAATTCCATGACAGGAAGACAAAGTCTTGGTGTAAAATTAGATTTGTCAAGGGTAAATCTCAATATAATCTTTGCAATTTAGTTGTTTTTGAACAAAACGGTAAATTGGAAAGATGATGTGCTTGTCAAAAGGCAGAAGATTACACAGTTCCGGTAATATAAGTAATTTCAAATAACAGTGGGGCTTTTGCACAACATTAATGTATTTGTGAGTCGTTTACTGGTCTTTTCCTGGCATTTCGCGAGAAGTGGTTACAATGCACCTAAAAAACATCACCTGTTTTCATCTTCACCGCTCGACTGACACGTCCGGTGGACTCTGGGGATTTTTGAAGTTATTTGTTTTGATCTGTGTGGCTCTGGAGACTTGTGCCAGGGCCGACATGTCCTTCACAGGACAGCAGCTGGTATTTCACACATGCTAAATCTGACACAGAGAGTAGAGGATGGAGCAGAGAGTAGAGGATGAAGCAGAGAGTAGAGGATGGAGCAGAGAGTAGAGGATGGAGCTGAGGATAGCGCAGAGAGTAGAGGATGGAGCAGAGAGCAGAGGATGGAGCAGAGAGCGGAGGATGGAGCAGAGAGTAGAGGATGGAGCAGAGAGTAGAGGATGGAGCTGAGGATAGCGCAGAGAGTAGAGGATGGAGCAGAGAGCAGAGGATGGAGCAGAGAGCAGAGGATGGAGCAGAGAGCGGAGGATGGAGCTGAGGATGGCGCAGAGAGTAGAGGATGGAGCAGAGAGCAGAGGATGGAGCAGAGAGCAGAGGATGGAGCAGAGAGCGGAGGATGGAGCTGAGGATGGCGCAGAGAGTAGAGGATGGAGCAGAGAGCAGAGGATGGAGCAGAGAGCGGAGGATGGAACAGAGAGTAGAGGATGGAACAGAGAGTAGAGGATGGAGCAGAGAGTAGAGGATGGAGCTGAGAGCAGAGGATGGAGCTGAGAGCAGAGGATGGAGCAGAGAGCAGAGGATGGAGCAGAGAATAGAGGATGGAGCTGAGGATGGAGCAGAGGATGGAGCAGAGAGTAGAGGATGGAGCTGAGGATGGAGCAGAGGATGGAGCAGAGAGTAGAGGATGGAGCAGAGAGCAGAGGATGGAGCAGAGAGTGGAGGATGGAGCTGAGGATGGAGCAGAGAGTAGAGGATGAAGCAGAGAGTAGAGGATGGAGCAGAGAGCAGAGGATGGAGCAGAGAGCAGAGGATGGAGCAGAGAGCAGACGATGAAGCAGAGAGCGGCGGATGGAGCAGAGAGTGGAGGATGGAGCAGAGTAGAGGATGGAGCAGAGAGCAGAGGATGGAGCAGAGAGTAGAGGATGTTAGCAGAGAGCAGAGGATGGAGCAGAGAGTAGAGGATGTTAGCAGAGAGCAGAGGATGGAACAGAGAGTAGAAGATGGAGCAGAGAGTAGAGGATGTTAGCAGAGAGCAGAGGATGGAACAGAGAGCAGAGGATGGAGCAGAGAGTAGAGGATGTTAGCAGAGAGCAGAGGATGGAGCTGAGGATGGAGCAGAGGATGGAGCTGAGGATGGAGCAGAGGATGGAGCTGAGGATGGAGCAGAGGATGGAGCTGAGAATGGAGCTGAGGATGGAGCTGAGGATGGAGCTGAGGATGGAGCTGAGGATGGAGCTGAGGATGGAGCTGCTACACACTGAAAACATATCATGTAATTAACTTGTTTCATCACTTAGAGGTTGATTGAGGTTGCCGTTCACTTACAGTTACAATATGTGTAGTAGATTGGGGGTGTGATGAATGTTTGATGTGTTTTGGTCCTCAGCAGTGACGCAGGAGGAACCGTGCTCTGGTCCTGGTCGTCTGATCTCTGAGTGCTGATAAAGGCTGCAGCCCGGACATAAAGCAGCCAGGATTTGGAAGTACACAAACTACACTGCAGACTGAGTGTCAGTGTAATAGGATTGTGAGCGTGCTTTATGGTTGTGTTCAGGCTGACGAAGCAGAAGAGGCACTTTGACAAAAAAGGAGAAATAACAGATGGAATGTGAATCCGAACGCTCAAATTTACCATAAAAACCATAGAAAAACCTGGTCTCACAAGATTAGAATTAATATCTTCTTGGGAGATAAAGTCTGCTATAATATCCATTAAGTTACAGCTGAAAAGGCGTTACAATAATTGGGCAGGGGACTTTTATTTTCACTGAATATAATGCACAAGAAATATGTTATAATTAAAAGCAGAAATAAATACCAATTGTGCACAAAATGTGTGTATTTATGTATAAATCTTGCCGTGTTCTTGTGGATTTCATGTTATGCAAAGGTGGGTGGAGTAGCCAAAGTGAGTGCTCAAATTAGTACAGTTACTTCAAAATAACATTACTCATGTACAAGTACAAAGTAGTGGTCCAAGAAATGACTCAGGTAAAAGTAAAAATGTATTTGGAAAAGCCACTTCTCAAGTTAAAGTAACTCAAGCACTGCTGGAAGACAGGGAGTCGTCCAGAAATGACAACAAACAGGGTAATCCGAGTAATATGGACATAACATCAAAATCATTTCATTTAAGGGGGAAAAAACATTCAATGATGCACACAATGTGTTACCAGGACAAAGACACACAAGTGAGTAAGACTAAATCGTACCTGTGCAAAAACACAACTGTTCAAATCATTTAAAAGCCTTTTTGTTATTTTACTCACATGAGACTGTGCAAATATTACTCAATAGAAGTAAAAGTAAGCGGCTGGAAAAGTACAATCTGTTTAAAATGTTACTGAAGTGAATGTAAATGAGTACTTCACCTCTGGATTTATATTTTGTCTATTAAAATAAAGTAGTGTGGCTGTTATTCAGAAATTCAAGTAAAAGAGCTTTTCCAGACATCCCTGCCTCATGAATGAATCCCTCACCCAAGAGTGACCTAACAGGAAGTATGCCGTGTTCCCTGCTTGTCATAAATTATGAGCAAATGTTTAAATAAATCATAGTCGCAGCTTTCGCCTCCTCTTTTTCCTATACGGTGAAAAAGCATGTTCTACAGCCTGTGTGAGGCAGACATTTCTTCACATCTTCATTGCAACAATAGCATATGAATTCATAAATCTACTCGAGAAAGCAGCGGAAATACACTGAGATTAACCACATTTTTCAGTTATTTCATGTCTCATCAGAATGCATTTGTGTTTTGCTAATGAGCACACTCTGACTGTTATTCAAACGAGTCGACTTTAAACGTTAACGCAGTGTTATCGCTATGTTTTTAATCCTTCATGGTGGAGCGAGATCGTGTGATGTAATGCAATAGCACATGAATAGCCGCGCTCCTGCCCCTGTCTGCCGGCAGGCCTGGTCACCATGACAACAACATCCGTGGGTTGGGAAAATCCAAGTTTTCCTGCCGAGAACGAAGGCAGAATACCGTGATCAAAAGTAATCCTGAACATACTTTTCCCGATTCCCTTCTTTTTGACTGACAGGAGAAGAGGAGTCATGATGTTACACTCCCTTTGAAGCAAAAGCACACACAAACACATGTTTTCTCTTTAATATATGTGCTAATTGCAGTCTTCTACCCTCTACATTTGCATATTGACAATTTGCAAACGTGGCACAGATAAGTTCTTCTAAACTGGGAACTCTCTTTCCTAGCAAAGTCAAAGCAATTACCCAGGTGATATTCTTAGAAGCAGAAAATGTACAGCTTTTTAGTAGAAAATGTTGAGTAGAAATGACCGCTCGACCTTAATGGACAAAAGGGGTCTATAAATGGCACATAGTGTTAGATTTTTTAAAAACACATATTATTAAAGTTATTCATAATTTGAGCTTTTTCATTTTTCTACAAACATTTATACTTACTACATACATTTATACTGACCTTAAAATGATAAGGCCTTTATGGCATTTTAAATCATGTTTCTTCTCAGTATTTTCCTTTTTTTGTGCATCAACTAGAGGCCACTTTAATTCACGTTTGCAAAAACACGCTCAGAACTAGACTCTCAATATTTTCTGTTTAAGAGTGTTTTTTTACAAGTTATCTGTTGTTGTTTTTTCTTATTATACTTCTGTGCCTGATCTGTTTCTGAACCTAATCTGTGTTGCAACTCTGAAATTTCCCCAATGTGGCACAAATAATGGTGATCTCATCTTATCTAAACATGAACTAGATCAGGTTTTAGACAGGATCAAACCAAGTCTACTTCAGGACTTAACCAGGACCAGAGGTGGGAATGTGCCCATGTTTTAAACTAAAGTCTTTTCTGATCAAATGAACAGCACTCGACTGATCAAAGTATTCAGAAAAGGCGTAACGTTGTCTTGTTTTAGCTGTTGTTTATTGATACCTGTTCAACTTGATATCACATTTAGTGTTGTATATTATTTTATTTTGACCCTTTTTAAATCATAAATTATGATCAAACCAAGTCTATTAAAGGATTCTTAGAACTCCTTCCTGTTACATGGATCACGCTTTTGTATTTCTTTATCATTTTACCAAACTACTAAACTCATGAAGTAAAATCGACTTAAATGTAAGCAAAATACCAGCGAACTCTGAACGATATTCCTTTTGACCAGAAGTCTTGCCACGCTGCGGTGAAGAAAGAATAAATAGAGATGATAACTTCAGTATAGTGCCTGTTTGTTAAAGCCAACATGTGTGTTTACTGTTTAATCTCATTCACTCTGAAACATGTGAGTGTTTTGATCACTTCAACAGGATGAAAAGGAGCTGTGGATATTGAGCCATCACTGTGAGGACTGAGACTCTTCTCCACCTGAACCAGTCTCAATAGGAAATTGTAGAAAACTTACACACTCTGATGTTTTTTTTTTACTGAAAATCAAGAGGTTTTTTAGGCACAAACTGAGAATAGTACATTTCTGGAGCAATCGTATTCACCAGAAAAACATACAATAATCAGTTACAGTTTTTCCCCTGCAGTTTGACATGAGGGATTGTGTTGAACCATGAGTGATGTTTCAAAGTGAACTATTTTGTATTAACTTTTTCCACTCAAACCATGACAGAGAAACAACTGTCTGGATCCTGATTTCTAGCATGGTTCCTCTAGTAAAACAAAGTTGTCAGCTTTGTACTCATCTAACAGAATTCTAGTCTTTTTTGGCTGCTTTTACAATACTTCACTAGCAAGGACCACGACCCCAGCTACAATGCAAAGTGTTTATTGGCATGAGAAACATGAACAACACAAATGTACAGAAGTTGATGCTATTTTGGGGCTTCTGGCGATGAGGGCTGAAGGCTCCCGGGCCTCCATACCCCCATCTAGGAGATACATTAGAATAATTAGAACAATTAAACAGAGGGATGGGAGGGAGGGGCACAACGTCATGAACACAGGTGTATGTGATCTGGATGCTTAGATAGTCTAGCCCAGGCATGTCCAAACGAGGGCCCGGGGGCCAAATGCGGCCCTCAGACCAATATTTGTTGGCCCTCCAGCTTCCTGCTATGTCGGCCCAAACAACAGAAAGTAGTACTTTTTATTGGGAAATTGGGAAAATTCAGGCATATGGATGTTATACCAGCCTAATATTAATGTTCTAGGTATAATTAAAGGTGTGGAGGCTCATCGCAGTTACGTCAAATGCAAAATGCCGAATGATTCACTTCGTCATTCAACAAATTCGAAATTGTCAAGTTGTTTGTGGCCCTCTGCCCCGTATACGTTTCAAAATGCGGCCATTGGGGAAAAAAAGTTTAGACACCCCTGGTCTAGCCGCAGGAAGGGGCGTGGTCCTGCTCCCGAACTTACGATGACAAACTTATCTTCATATTGACTTATTCTGAGCTGGAAGAATTAAAGTCACGAAAAGGGTTTTTTAAACGTGTTGATCTGTATCTCCACTCGAAGATTCTTCAAGTTCAGGGGTTTAAAAGTGACCTCACCTCATCTCAATATGTTTTAAAAAATCCATTAAAACGAAATGGTTGTAGGTTGTGGTTGAAGCGAGCCTCCATGAGCCTATGGAGACCAAAGTCTGTGTTTCCATCTTGTTCAGCTGAATGACCCTTGAAGAGAATGGCTGCCCACATGCAGCAGCTTTCAGCTTCTCTGCTGTGGGCGAGAACTCAACATTTTAACATAGTTTCTGTGAAGCCAGCAAGATGGGTTTTAAAATGATTTTCACTGTAGTTGGACACAAATCTTATCAATTTCTTGCACTTTCGTTTCCATTCCATTTCATTAAAACACTTCCCCATGTTCCCCATGGACAGTATTAGTCTTTCTGCAGTAGATATAAATCACAATGTGTCAAGAGGATTCTATGTTGGCTTCGCTTGTAACTTTAAAGTATTTTTTTATTCAAATAGAGGTTAGTCTTGCACCAAACACTGCTGCTCTTATTGGTCTAGTGTCAAATGCAACAACAACCACATTTATAATAATATGTCCACATCTTGTACGATAAGGATTGTATGTTCTTACAATTACTTCTGGTATTATTTGTTATGAATAATACCAGAATAGAAAGCAATTGTGAATAATGTATAATTTATAAGACACCAACACTCAGGCAAATTAGAAGCTTCATAAGCATTACAGAAACAAAGAAATGCCAATTGTACAAGAAAAATAATGAAAGGACTCCAGATCGAGGGCAGAAAGTAGTTCAATGAAGTGTCAATTGATTTACACATGCACAAATAATACATAAATATAATCAAGTCTAATTACAACAAGATTTTGTCAGGCCACTGCATTATGTCAACCAACGTGAAGTGAATGCTAAAGGCTATCTATCATTCTCTGTGCAAACCACCACAATCTCATTAATGCCTTTCCAGTATTATGCTGTGCACACATAGGCTTGTGCACAGCAGCAGATGTTAACAGTTCAATATGTCAGGGATTAACCATGACAGCGCCGTTCGTTACTGTCTGTTAGCTGCATCTCATCTTAGCGCTCAGTCCGACTGGAGAGATATCTGATACTCTTCAGTCATTGGCTGCTTGTCCTCATCAGATTTATAGACTCTGAGTTGATCCTTATTGTACTCAAAGAGCTATGATTTGAGACCTTATTTTCCATATCAAATTAATCTAAAATAAAATTCAAGGGTAAAATATATCAATCAAGTGGTCACGCATCTCCACTTATGCTAAACAATGCAAGGCAATGTGTTTTAGTGTCAGCTCCAAGCCATGATAAACGCACAAGCCTTGGACAAATCAATATGCAAAATGCTTATCATCTCATAAGAGGGAAAACAAAACACTGCTTACCCACAATTCAGAAAATGTGGTTTGTCAAAGCGCAACAAGACCAGATAAATAAAGAATTTCTTCCTCTGAAAGGTCACTTTGACAATTTACCACATGATTCATCGATATTTGGTGGTTTTGCCTTGTCATGTCACATTTCAAATCTAATTTTTCAGCCCTGATATTGATAATGTAATTAGGAAGGTGCTCACAGAGTCTTACGTAAAGGACATGGTGCAGCCTGATGCTCCATTTTTCAGCCCAGACCTATAAGCTGATTTAAAGCTGACACTGACAAAATAAGCTCAACACTGCAGCGGATTCTTCAAACAATGCATTGTGCTTAGAGAAACATGCACAGGTCAGTGTCAGAAAAGTATCAGCAAGAAATGTTTTGCTTGTTTGTGTGGAGCATCAGCATTTTACAGATTAAAAGTTCTGATCTATACCTGGGGCTATTTTGCTTAGCTGCTTATAGAGAGGGTATTCTTCCTCATAATGCTGTTGAACTCATGATCACTGCACTGTTCACTTCTTATTGCACTACATCACTTTTTATTTTATTATGTACATATCATCACTTCCTATTGCACTACATAACTTTATATTTTATTATGTACATATCATGACGTTTTGTATTAATTATTCAATGTTTTGTTGTTTTTGTTGCACCGAATCACCAGGACAAGTTCCTATGTTTGTGAATTTCGTTCATTGACAAATGGCAATAAACCTTATTCTGATTCTAATTCTGATTCTAATACTCTTAATAAAAATGTAAATTTTTGTACCAATATTAACTATGATGAGCTTGGGTTGGCATGTTGGCAAGTATCTCATCCAAAGATCCATGTGGCATTATCCTCCACATTATCTTCTCACCAGACGGCACATAATACCTCCTGTACCAGGCCTATTCAACTTAAGGCCCGCGGGCCCGACCAGGCCCTCCAAATGATCTAATTCAGCCCATTTTCCAAATATTAACAAATAAACCTCACAGATCTAAACCAGTTTAACAACAAACAGAAGCAGTGGCTGAAATTAAATCAAACCTGTGAACACTAAAGCCATTATAAATGTGTTATTTTGTAAACATGTCACACTGTGCTGCAAGTTGTATGTATTTATGCTATTACTTTGCTCAGGGACCAGCTCAGGGACCAGGTCTGCAAATTAGCCTTTGGCTAGATGGCCTATGGACATGGCATTGTTACTATTTTATGTGGCAATGCTCTCTGTTCTGTCCCTTTTAAATAAACTACCAATGGGAAAAAAAATCCTCTTGTTTACTGGTCTATTCCTGGTTTGGTCCTGGTTTGGTCCTGGTTTGGTCCTGGTTTAGACCTGGTTTGGTCCTGGTTAAGACCTGGTTTGGTCCTGGTTTAGACCTGGTTTGGTCCTGGTTTAGACCTGGTTTGGTCCTGGTTAAGACCTGGTTTGGTCCTGGTTTAGACCTGGTTTGGTCCTGGTTAAGACCTGGTTTGGTCCTGGTTTAGACCTGGTTTGATCCTGGTTTAGACCTGGTTTGGTCCTGGTTAAGACCTGGTTTGGTCCTGGTTTAGACCTGGTTTGGTCCTGGTTTAGACCTGGTTTGGTCCTGGTTAAGACCTGGTTTGGTCCTGGTTAAGACCTGGTTTGGTCCTGGTTAAGACCTGGTTTGGTCCTGGTTTAGACCTGGTTTGATCCTGGTTTAGACCTGGTTTGGTCCTGGTTAAGACCTGGTTTGGTCCTGGTTTAGACCTGGTTTGGTCCTGGTTTAGACCTGGTTTGGTCCTGGTTTAGACCTGGTTTGATCCTGGTTTAGACCTGGTTTGATCCTGGTTTAGACCTGGTTTGGTCCTGGTTTAGACCTGGTTTTAATCCTGGGAAAGTTCTGGATTGGTCTAAACTCTACAATAATCCTGGTTCAGACCCAACTGGTTTTCATGGGTTCAAGGCATAAGAATTCCATCCTGATTTGAAGGATTTGGCATGGCAATGAAGGGCCGTCGTCATGGCAATAGTGTTGGTAAAGTCGTTGCTGTTTATTTTTCCATTTGAATACATCTAAATACAAACTAATCTAATACAGCAGTTATATTATCGTCACTGAAACAGATTACTGAGGACATCTTGTGTGTTGTACCCATCCGGCCCAGGGGCAATGGGTCATTTAGTTGAATGGCCCCGTCCTATTGTCTCTCATCACTTGTCACCCCCACTACAAGCACACAGGTACTACCCAAAATAAATCTGCTGTTGTAGTTCAAGAGATGTGGATCCTAACACAAAACCTCCATGGTTCAATTGCTGCTATTTAATCTACCATTGTTTTATGAAGCGTTGCACAAATACAGCCAGTTTCCTTTTCCGCAACGTCGGTGATGGACGGCTGTGCAAAGATCACTCTCAATCTCACTCGAGCAAAAAGAGAGTTTCAAGAGTCCTTTTAAAAGCCACAAATCAAACTGTCTGCTCCGTTGAACAGTGCTTTTATTATGCAACACTTGATTTGCTGATTGGAGGTTATAGAAAGCATTGTTTGTGTGTCACCCTGAAGGGAAAAACACACGAATCAGCTCTCGTATTATGTCGGCATGGAAGATATAGCTCCATACAAAAGCTGTTGAGCCACGTATGACACAGGCTTTATCCACGAGGCTGCATAATGAGCAGCTACAGTGTGCAGAGGCAAAATTGTAACTACAAGTCAGTGCGAGAGGAAGGGGAGGGAAACAAAACCCCACTCACCTAATAATAATTTCCTGGGGCTAAAGCGGGCTGAACGGGCTGCACTCAAAGTCATCAGCACCTGTCATAAAAATGTCAAGAGCTTGTTTTGGCTGCTGCTGTTTGAAGGAGATGGTGGCGTGGGGTTAAATATCCGAGTTCAGTTCAATTTGATGGATTTTTCTCTCTCAATGGGAGCTGTGTGTTGATTGGGCTGAGACAGAGCGGTGTTGGGTGAATGTCCCTTGGTACAAAATGTATGATCATAATAATGAGAGTATGGTGTTCAATAAAAGACAATATCAATTAGAATATGCAGCGCCATTGGAGACAAACTGCAATGCACTGGCCATATTGTCACCTCGGGCCCCATGATGCAACACGTCTCTAGAGCTGCAAGAGATTCTGACTGTTGTCCAGGAAACATTGGTCAGGCTGGCTATAATGTATACGCTTGCCAATGTTTCTTGCTTCTTGATCATCATTAGAATAAAGTACCTAAGTAAGTAGTAAAGTTTAGGTCTGGTTTAGGTTGAATTAATGTTTGTTGTGTAGGAAATCAGTGAGCAACATTTTGGCTTACAGTTATACGAACATTCTTGTGTAAAAGGCTCATTAGGTTGGTTTTTAAGCCTGTTTACTTTGGTCTTGTCTTGTCTCTGGGACACTGCAGTCGAAAAACCTTTGTTTGTCCTTGCCTTTGAATGGATTTTCCTCTTTAATTTTCACACTTCACTCACACTCTCTCCGTGGAGCTCTGTGCTAACACATGGCCCAAAGGGAGCAGCTCCTCTGCTTCTCTCTCGTAAAAGCAATTGGCAAAGAACTGCCATAATCTTGGTTCATGCAGATGGAGAGAGCGGCAAAGAGCCATTACAGTGTAAAATAATAAATTACAATCACAAATTACATTGATTCTGGGCACATTAGTCACATGTAAAATGAACAAACGTGACAACTCACTTAACTATAGGAGCGCCATCTCGTAGCATTCAACATATACAATACATTGCAACAAGAGATAAATGTTAAATTGATCCTATCCTTGACCATGTCTTTCTACACTGGCTCCGTGTGGCTGAAGTAAATATCTCTAGCACCTTCACAGTTCCTTTAAATCCCTCTTTCATCACTGATTGTAGCAGATAAATGTGGTGTGTTCCATCACAATAAGAGTGCCCTTGAGAGCGGCCCCTCTAAATTACTTCACTGTCACGGACAAGTCACAAGACCGGGCTGGCTCACATGCAGGTATCTGCCCTCTGTATATCCAGGGTCTATTTGTGTAGCAGTAATAGTACTTTAGTGCAAGAGCTTTGTCAGCAGAAGTCACTGAGCCTAAAATGAATCTTCATTACCCCCTAGTGATGCGACAGAGCGACGTGGGAGAGGTGACTGTGAAGGCGAGATGTGCTTTGAGACACATATTGTCATATTTATTTCTCATTTCAAAGTCGCAAAACACCATTTTCACTCTTGAGGCTTTGAATTGATCCGCTCAAACAAAAGCTGGTGCGCGGGATTTCCTCGTGTGAGTCAGGGACAGAACATTTATCCCTCTGTCTTTTCAGAGTGGACGTCATATCTGTGATGTATTTATTTACACTTCGATGCCTCAAAACAGCAGGATGCACAGTGAATATAATAGAACGTTTATGTAAATACATCTCTTATATAAAGAAGCTCTGTCTGAACCTCCAACACCTCATTGGCAATAGTAAACATTCTGAGGATACTTGAATGGAGCATGTTCTTGGCAGAGGCATCGAATGTAAAGGCTTCTTGTTTAGCCTGGCCCAATGCAGTGAGCGGCCCTCAAAAAGTCTGCATTTCTCCAATAGAGAACTTTTAGCGCAGCCCCACTGAGATTGGGCTCATAGTGTGAACATAGCCTGTGAGTTTGATCAGAACTACTGTTAAACACAAGGAGCAGTGGTACAATAATGATAACACAGAACATATCATTTAAGTGCGATTGATAGTGAAGCAAACACAAAACACCTCCATATTTACACCTCCATATTTACAGTCTGCAGAAAGGAGATGTTTAAAGGGCACTTTGAGTTTAAAGGTAGATCAGTGATGTTTACAATTGTGAAAGGAACACAGTCCAATGACTAAGGCCCCTGCTGTAGTGACATGTGGCGTTACAAAAATAAATTGAATTAAATTGAATGAACGGCTCCCTGAATATTCAAACCAGTGTGAAAATAGTTCACTCAAGTTTGAATGTAACTAAACTCTTTCCTTGTCAACTCCTGTGGTCAACTTGTCAAATCGTCATACAACTTGCCATGGTAACCCATGATAAAGAGTAAAATAGGAGATGTAATGAAATGCGTGAATTGGGTGATAGCAAAGGAGGTTTTCTAAGCCTGCATTCACACTCTCATTCACACTTGCACCAAAAGCCAGGAGTGAACTTGAAACTAAACATGGACATCACCAGGGCTGATCCAGAACTAAAACGAGACCATGTAAAGTCTGCATCAGAATTAAAGTGGGCTCAAGCCGAGACCCTGTGTGACCAATGGAGCAACAGGCCATTTGCAAGGAATACTTAGTGGATCAATCCTGGTTTATACTGATTTGTCCTTCCCTGCTTTCTACTCCATTTTCAAAGAACCAAAATAACTTGAGCTGTTCCAAATTGTTTTCGAGTATAGTCAGACAGTTTGCTGTCTGAGTTTGCTTTGCTCTGTTCTGTCAGTATCTGCCTGGGAGATGCAGCAGAAAAACATTTTACAATATTTATGAAGATTGCGTTCCTATTGCTTCTCCCTAACACGATAAAAGGCATTATAGAAAAAATTCAGTTGTAGTCATCTTGACTCTATATTTTATATTGTACTCTGTTATTATTATATTATCCATATGTAATGTTTCAATATGAGGCCTACACATTGCAAACAAAAATGTGTCTTTGTAATTACCTCAAAAACTGTGAACAGTTGAGTAAACTAAAAACAGCCTTGTGTGCCGCTAGAGCAAACCTGACGGAGCAGTGTCTGTTCACAGTGCAACCTTCAGGGATCGACCTGCAACACTAGAGCAAGGTTGGAGTTGGAGGATGAATATTTTGTGTCTCTCCATGGCCTGGCACCAAAGTACATCTTGGACATATTAGTGCCATATGAACCATCTCGGACTCTGAGGACCTCAGGGACCGGCCTCCTGCTGGTGCCAGAGTCAGGACTAAACATGGACCGGCCTCCTGCTGGTGCCAGAGTCAGGACTAAACATGGACCGGCCTCCTGCTGGTGCCAGAGTCAGGACTAAACATGGACCGGCCTCCTGCTGGTGCCAGAGTCAGGACTAAACATGGACCGGCCTCCTGCTGGTGCCAGAGTCAGGACTAAACATGGACCGGCCTCCTGCTGGTGCCCAGAGTCAGTGAAGCACTTTGAATTGCCTTGTGTATGAAATGTGCTCTACAAATAAACTTGCCTTGCCTCACTGCAGTGCCTTTGTGAACCCAGACTTTTCCTGGATATTTTAAAATGTTGACAAGACACACTTTTTGATTTGGATTTTAACCCAGACTGAATTATTTAAATGTATTTATATATTCTTTTAAAGGATGATTGGGCCTGTGGGCTTTATTTGGACAGTGAAGGCCAGGCATGATTTTATTACTGTCCACATTTCATCACCCAGACTTGAAAATGAATAATCCACAATTAATGTCCTCAAATCAATCAAAAGGTCACATGCAGGTGACTCCTGACAGTCTTCATCACTGAGATCGCTGCACTATTGACTCCAAAGATGTATGTCCTTAAATATATCCGCAGGGATCGATAAAATTATTGATGGATACAGAAAATTGTGTCACCTATGTTATTATAGATGTCATGGTACAGTAAACGTGTGGTGCAGGAATCATCTTTTACAGAGAGAGGGTCTGCAAATTATAAAAATACACAGTCAATAGGCCTTTAGGAAGAAATGTATGAGATCTAAATTGCCAAACAGCTTTTAGCAGACTTTTTCTCTACAGACATCAATATTATGCACATCAAGGGAATAGGCTGTGCTCTCAGAAGGCTTTGCTTGACTAACTTTAATTTACTTTTGCCACATGACTCTACTGTAGTTAAGAAGGAGGAAGTGCGGCTTTCATTTTGTGCAAATTACCTAGTGTGTGATGGTGTGCAACAGCCGAGAGATAAGCCATTGTTCATATAAATATGGCTAGTCTTTGAATTGATCTGATTTGCACATGATTGTCCAATTGCATGATATAAATAACTAAATGTGAGATGCCATTATGAGTCAGTCTCTTTGATAAGCCAGTTTTTACAGGGTGAATAATAGATGAATGAACTGAATAAAAAATATTGGACAGGTTGAAAAGAGGACTAAGGCTGCAATTTTGGAGACGCTGCGGTCTTGTCAAAAGCATCTCGCACATTCCAATCCTTGTACAATGGAAGTACAATGCCATGTCCATCATGTCAGTGGTCATATCGCTTTAAACTGTTTTACTCCTCAGCACTTTTCTACAGAAATAAGAGAGGGGAGAAAAAAAGTGTTATTACAGTTTGATGGCAGTATTTCGGTGGTGTTCAGTAGAGCACTCCGCCAAATAGTCTTGAACCTGATGAGGCCCTTTCTGTCCCACCACCACCGCGCACCAGAGCCAGGATATAAGATGAAATAGGCTACAGTCTGGACTCTCTACATCACCACCACTGGACCAGGCTTCAGTTTACCCTCAGACATAAAAAAGACAATACTGGGTTAAAGACGATACAACAAAACGTATTTTTTTTTAAAAAGGATAATCATTAGAGCTAGAGCAGAATTTTTGATATTGCTAATATGCATTGTATACAATCTTGTTTATATAAGATAACCTTTATTTGTCCCACAATGGCGAAATTCCAGTGTTGCAACACAGAGTAGGTACAAAAGTATAATAATAAAAAACAGTAAGTAACAGTAAGAAGTATAAAAACAATAAGGAGTATTAAAAATGCATTAGTTATACTTACTGTTAGCACAATTTTAATAGAATTTTATATCACTGCAAGATCTGATCAGTTTAAAATAAGCCATCTGATCTAGACGGCTTATTTTAAACTAAAATAAGCCGTCTAGAATCGTACTTAATTACAAGTAACCTACAAGTGCAGGTTTAAAAACCTAGTCAAAAAATTACAACTTCCATAGAAATCTTTTTTTTAAAGATTTTGTTGCTCGTAGGCTTTATTAGACAGGAAAGGATAGCGTGAAATGAGTGGTGAGAGAGAAGGGAGGACATGCAGTAAATTGTCGGGATAAGTGTGCTGTGCCTTAACCACACGACTACTTCCATAGAAATCCATACTCAATTGCAATAACGGGAGTATTTGAAATGAGTTACTTTCCATCACTACGTCGGGCGCAGCTAAGCCCGGCGTAACTTAACTTACGACCAGTTGGTGCACTCGACTCCTGAAAGCTATGAACAATATTGACCAGTTCATATTATGCACAGTTCTTGTCAACTTAAAATCATTACCACTGAATCTGTCTGCTACTTAAATAATGATGCTGTGTTAATTATAATCTACCATAAAACAGATTAAATTTCATGAACTATTGCTATTTATATTGGAAAAGTCTCTGCGATATCCATATAAACGTGTACATTTCAAATACCCAACCCTACTAAAGTGATTATAACATTGGTCAGCCAGCAGGCAAGTCCTCATAGTGGATTTGAGGCAAGAAAAAATGATTAAAACTGAATGACTGCCGTTCTGAGTTTGTAAAGTCTGCAGTGGTCAGTGAAAATGTCTATTATACATTTGAAATAACAACTCAAGCTAAAAAACTGCTTATCTTTGTGAACACTAAAATAATTTCCTCTCTGATACCTACAAAAATCTGAAATAACAACTTTCTATCGCATCAAATTAAAGTTTTTTTTCCCCCACATATTGTTCTTCTCTTCAAATATGACAGTGTTTCCTCCTTTTCCCTTGAGCATTTGAGCATTTACGATTGTGGTGAGGATGCTGACCTCTTCAATCAGGAGTATTAGTTTATGGCTCAAATTGAGTCAATATAAGTAATGCACACACACACATATATCACACATATGTCACACACACACACGCACACACACACACACACACACACACACGCACACACACACACACACACACACGGGAAGTCACTGGACAATCAAATTAGTGGAGGGCCCTCATCAGGCGCCTGCTGTTGTTCATCTGCCGCAAGGTGAAACGTGACCATAAAATACACAGGCTGCATAATTGTATTGGATTAAAATTTTATTGTTCTCTGACATTGATGCATGTCTTTGGATTTATAATTCAGGACGACATGAAGCGTGAATTGTCTGTTTAATAGAAGTGTTTTTTTCTTTCAACATGGTGCACAAGACACAGCTCTCAAGCCCAAATGTTAAATATATTCCTGTTCCCTAAGATTTTTTAAAAAGTATTATCATGGTGTTCTCTTAGTGTTTTTGCATAACCAGTGTACTGAGGATGGTTCATTCTCTAACATCGGTTGGTGTTTCTGTATGTTATCAAAGAACCGGGGTTACATTAAGTAAACAGGAGTGTTATTTTTCCTTATTTAAGGCGCGCGGCCGAAACTGCATGGGTTTTTTGTGCCGCGGCTCCTGAAACTGCTGCGCTATTTGACCGCGCCGGGTTAGGGTTAAGGTTAGGGTTAAGGTTAGGGTTAAGGTTAGGGTTTGGGTTAAGGTTAGGGTTAAGGTTAGGGTTAAGGTTAGGGTTAAGGTTAGGGTTAAGGTTAGGGTTAGGGTTAGGGTTAGGGTTAGGGTTAGGGTTAGGGTTAGGGTTAAGGTTAGGGTTAAGGTTAGGGTTAAGGTTAGGGTTTGGGTTAGGGTTTGGGTTAAGGTTAGGGTTAAGGTTAGGGTTAAGGTTAGGGTTAGGGTTAGGGTTAGGGTTAAGGTTAGGGTTAAGGTTAGGGTTAAGGTTAGGGTTAAGGTTAGGGTTAGGGTTAGGGTTAAGGTTAGGGTTAAGGTTAGGGTTAAGGTTAGGGTTAAGGTTAGGGTTAGGGTTAAGGTTAGGGTTAAGGTTAGGGTTAGGGTTAGGGTTAAGGTTAGGGTTAGGGTTAAGGTTAGGGTTAAGGTTAAGGTTAGGGTTAGGGTTAGGGTTAGGGTTAAGGTTAAGGTTAGGGTTAAGGTTAGGGTTAGGGTTAAGGTTAAGGTTAGGGTTAAAGTTAGGGTCAGGGTTAAGGTTAGGGTTAGGGTTAGAGTTAGGGTTAAGGTTAGGGTTAGGGTTAAGGTTAGGGTCAGGGTTAAGGTTAGGGTTAAAGTTAGGGTCAGGGTTAAGGTTAGGGTTAGGGTTAGAGTTAGGGTTAGGGTTAGGGTCAGGGTTAAGGTTAAGGTTAGGGTTAGAGTTAGGGTTAAGGTTAGGGTTAGGGTTAGGGTTAAGGTTAGGGTCAGGGTTAAGGTTAGGGTTAAAGTTAGGGTCAGGGTCAGGGTTAGGGTTAGGGTTAGGGTCAGGGTCAGGGTCAGGGTCAGGGTAAGGGTTAGGGTTAAGGTTAGGGTCAGGGTCAGGGTTAGGGTTAGGGTTAGGGTAAGGGTTAAGGTTAGGGTTAGGGTTAGGGTTAGGGTTAGGGTTAGGGTTAAGGTTAGGGTTAGGGTTAGGGTTAAGGTTAGGGTTAGGGTCAGGGTCAGGGTTAGGGTAAGGGTTAAGGTTAAGGTTAGGGTTAGGCTTAGGGTTAGGGTTATGGTTAGGGTTAGGGTTAAGGTTAGGGTTAGGGTTAGGGTTTGCCATGAGGCTATTTGACCGCGCCGCGGCTCTGCAGCCATGGCCTATTTAAAATGCATTTTTAAGTAAATCAGATTATCTGAATTCTGAATTCTGAACCAGATCACAACAATCCAAGCATGTCACATTTGGGATTTACAGACATGCACATGACAGGTTTGCATGTTTTTCAAATCATTACTTCATTTGGTTGGATCTCATTGATCTCATGGCTCTCATGGATCTCATGTGGTAAATACTTACCATTGTTTTATAGTTGCAGTTTGTGAAGAAAAGTAAAAAAGAAATTAAGAAAATATGTGCCGATTCACTGCAACATTCCTCTACAGACAGATTATGCCCATAGACTGCACAGGATCATAGGTCATTCACCCAGCCTGTGCTTCTCTCACTTTACCATTGATGAAGTTTGCAGCAGCAGCAGCCGCAGCCGCAGCAGCCTCTCTCTCTCCATCAGTCTCCTCCTCTTGGCTCTGCACATCGCGCATCCGCTCACTTTGCGCTCGCCGCTCCTCTGAACCACACGAACAAACATCAACAACACGCATCGTTCTCAGCGCAATGTCTCCGCTCACGTTTGGTACGGACGCGTCCAAAAAGGCTTGACTGTCTTTTGTCCACTTGTCGGGGACGGAACGCTGTGTTCTGAGTGTGTTTTCTGCAGCGATGGACGCGCGGCACGAGCGCACTGAAATAACCTTGTGGAGTTTAGGCGCATGATAAGACGCAGAGCAACGCCGATTTGTGGAGGATTTTGTTTTTTGTATTTGATTTTTCACCCGAAGAAGCTTCATCGATGGGAAAACACAGAGAGGAGATGGTAGAGAAGTAAGTGCAATGTTTGCTGGATGCTTAATTTGTGTTGTATTTCTGACGCTGAACATGTTTGTGAATAAGAAAAAGGCAAAACTGTTTACTTTTTTATTTTTAATTCAAGCTAATAATTTACTTTTAGATATGATATTGCTCTTGCATTCTTGAGCACGTAGTCAACTGAACACGCTCCGTTGCACTTTCATCATTTTGCGGTTCACACATATAGGACCCGTTAGTCGTTTCCAATGTAACCACTGTCATTGAAAGACGTTAAAACGCATGGGTGTGCATCATGTTGCCGGGCTTGCACTTTGCACAAGTTGTTGACTGTACATTTCTGACAATTAAGACCTCGTGGGGCTGTTATGTAATTGCATGGTGTAGCAGGCTGTTTGCAAAGAGGCGAGACACTGTTGAATATTTAATGCGCTTTAGTGCTTTTGCCTATTTATTTTGTGCCCCCGAGTTGAAAAGCAGCGTCACCGGTTTTAAATTACGCACTTAGTCACGCGTTTAGACCGTTTTATGCATATTTTTAAATAGTAGCAGTTTAAAATAGTATTATTATATGTATGTAAGCAGAACCGGTGAGTTTTGTGCGCGCGGGGCTGTTTCTTTATGACAGAAGAGGGAAGAGGGGCAGCTATTATATATATATATATATATATATATATATATATATATATATATATATATATATATATATTGCTCTTAGGGCTGAGGACTGAAAAGACAAACACAGAGCAAATATGGAACCACGTATTTCAAGTGCATTGGAATGCTTTGAACAATCTGCAGTATTCTTGTTTTATTTCACTGGAAACATTTGTATAGCATTCCTTTTCATTCAGCTTGTGCATGTTTATCTGCTACTGAATGTTTGCTGGATGCTTAATTAGATGGGTGTCAAGTCAAAGATAAATGAACAAAATGTATTGTTTACCATGTCACGGATTATATTGTTTAAAATACAATTTTGAGTAATTGTTTATAAAACAAAATGATCCAAAACAAGGTTGAAATAGAAATAAAAAACATTGCTAAACTGAAAATAAGGATATACAGTGATATTTCTGCAATTTGTGATTAATTGTACAGACATTTAATATTTGTCTGATAATTAAACCTCAAGTAATAAATTTAAATATATTTTTTAACACATTTCTGCTAAATGCTGACCTAATATCGTTTGAATATCATTATAGAGATATTCATTTTTGTCATTATCGTCCAACCCTGATTGATGAAGGAATGATTGAATGACATTGACAAAAGTTGTGAGATACAGTGCATCTGGAAAATATTAATCTCTTCCACATTTACAGCCTTATTCCAACATTTTATAAATGCATTATTTGCCTCAACAATCTACAGACAATACCCCATAATGATAATGTGAAAAAGGTTGTTTGAATTCTTAACAAATGTATTACAAATTAAAAACAAACAAAAGTACTTTAGTATACACAGCATTTGCCATGACCCTCAAAATTGAGCTCAGGTACATCGTTTTCACTCTGATTATCTTTGAAATGTTTCTGTAACTTGATTGGAGTTCACTTGTGGTCAAATCAGTTGATTGGACATGATTTGGAAAAGCACACACCTTTCAGTTAACAGTGTCAGAGCATCAACTAAACCATGAAGTCCAAAGAATTGTCTGTAGACATCCAAGACAGGATTGTGTCAAGGCACAGATCAGTACAGAAACATGTCTGCTGTATTGAAGGTTCCATGAGCACATCATCTGTAAGTGAAAAATTGGCTGTGAAAAAAAAATTGGAACCACCAATACTCTTTCTAGAGCTGGCCGTCCGGCCAGACAGGGCATTCATCAATTAGTCAGGAGACCAGGTGACCAAGACCCTGGAGGTCACTCTGACAGATCTCCAGTGTGTCTCTGTGGAGAGAACCTGAAGAAAAAACATTTCTGCTGCACTCCACCAATCAGGCCTTTATGGTAGAGTAGCCAGACAAAAGCCACTCCTCATTGAAAGGCACATGACAGCTCACCTCATCACCTGGTCACTACCATCTCTACAGTGAAGCGTGGTGGTGGCGGCCTCATGCTGTGGGGATGTTTTTCAGTGACTAGTCAGTATAAAACGAGTGGCTACAGGACGTCTCTGTGAATGTCCTTGAGTGGCCCGACCAGAACCCAATTGAACATCTCTGAAAATGGCTGTGAACTGACGCTCACCATCCAACCTGATGGGTGAAACTGCCAATAATAGGTGTGCCAAGCTTGTAGCGTTATACTCAAAAAGACTTGAGGCTGTAATTAGTGCCAAGGGTGCTTCAACAAAAGCTGTGAGTACTTAGTACTGGTGCTTTTTTTGTTTTTTATTTTTAATACATTTGCATTCAAGCAACCTTCTTTCATATTGTCATTGTACAAAAGGCCCCGTGGCTCCTTTGTTTCCATGTGCTTGCAGTTAGTGGGGCGTCCAGTAGGGGGCGCTCCAGCCTTTGCATTATAGTGTGCTTTATGATGTCACCTGCATTCCTTTGTTGTTGTTTTGTTGTTTTATGGCGGTTGGTATCCAAGCGTTGCATTACCGCCAGACTTTATTCTTCAGACTTCATTTTGTTGTTGTTGTTGTTGTTGTTGTTTTATGGCGGTTGACATCCGAGTGTTGCATTACCGCCAGACTTTATTCCTTAGACTTTGTCGTAGTCCTAAAAGTTCTTCTTCCAGTGCCTTGACTTCCAGTGCTTTGTCCTCAGACTCTGTCGTAGTCCGTAAAAGTACTCCTTCCATTGCTTTGGTGTTACAAAGCCCATGAGGTCATGATTTGTCTTTGTGACTAGAATAGTTGTTGTTGTTTCAGAGACCAACCTATCATGACCTCATGGGCTTTGTAACACCAAAGCAATGGAAGGAGTACTTTTACGGACTACGACAGAGTCTGAGGACTACGAGGCACTGGAAGAAGAACTTTTAGGACTACGACAAAGTCTAAGGAATAAAGTCTGGCAGTAATGCAACACTCGGATGTCAACCGCCATAAAACAACAACAACAACAACAACAACAACCTTTAGGACTACGACAAAGTCTAAGGAATAAAGTCTGGCTGTAATGCAACACTCGGATGTCAACCGCCATAAAACAACAACAACAACAACAACAACAACAACAACAACCGGCTTTATTCCAGGGAGACTCTTCTTCATCTTCCTCTCCTTCTTTGACGTTCGGTGCTTCCACCGTACAGCTTTATTCTTTAGGCTTTAATATTTCCACTGATGTCGCCGCTTGGTAGCCGTACGTCTACGAGACTGGACGAGGACAGGAGACCACCCCCACCCCCATCTCGTCACTCTGATCACCCTGACTCCCCAAAAGCAGACCCCCATCACTCCGACTCCCATTTAGCGCCTTTAGCCTGTTTTCTATATCTGCCCAATCAAGCTCCTTTGTTCTAAGGAATCTCCCTGCAGCTTTAGCAATGATCCTGATCCTTTCAGTTCTGCTTTGAGTCTGAGCAGCACAGTTTACAACATCCACCATAAAGAGTACAAAATCCTCTCTATCCACAACCAGGGTATTCTCATTAATTCTGGAACCTGCACACTTGGGACCTCCACTCTTGAAACCTTCACACTTCTTGGGAGCCACGCTGGCCTTTCTCATTTCGCCCTGGCTGGGAGCAGCGCTGGCTCCTCTCTCTGTATTTACTCTAAACTCATTACTTGAAACTTTCTTGACTGCATCTGCATAGGATATACCTTGAGAGACCTTTATTTTCTGCACCTCAGCAGCTCTTTTGCTAAACCTGCATCCCCCGTAGGCAAAGCTATGTTCTTCCCCACAGTTACAGCACTTCAGTTTTGCTCCCACGTCACACTTCCCATACTCGTGATCTCCTGCACATTTACCACATCTTTGCCTCCCTCTACAGACCGCTGCAATATGCCCAAAGCGCTGGCACTTAAAGCAACGCAGGGGCGGTGGAACATATGGCCTAACGTCATGGCACATGAACCCAATGAACACCTTACTAGGCACGCACCTCCCTTCAAGTGTTACCATTACCGACAAGCTGTCACATCTTACCCCAGACCGGGTCACCTTCAACCGCCTAGCGTCCAGCACCTTAGCTCCAGTCAAATTCTCCTTAACTTCATCCACAGACGTCGCCGTAGGGACGCCTACGATAACTCCTCTGACCGTGTTTCTTTCAGCATCAGACACAAGAATGTCCTTTCCACCCAGACGTTTAGTTCCAATCGCCTTCCGTTGCTGAGCCGCGTCCTTGCACACGACCAGCAGCGAGCCATCTCTAAGGACACTCGCACTCTTGATCACTCCCACAGCTACAGTTAGGCTCTTTGACAATGCCACTGAATTCCACTCCTTAAAGGATGCACTATCCTGTGCAAGCTTTATGATCACCTTACAGTCTCTGCTCTCACTCCGGATATCAATAGCTTCAGCCTCATCCTGCTGCTCATTCCCAGAACCCCCGGACGAGCTAAGGGACTTTTTACGTTTCCGGGCACGTGCAGCCAGAAAAGGCTGCTCCTCCACGCCGTCCAGAACGTCTTCGACCACCGATCCACTCTCCTCCGCCATCTCCCGTCTCGCCGGTTGGTCTCTGAAACAACAACAACTATTCTAGTCACAAAGACATATCATGACCTCATGGGCTTTGTAACACCAAAGCAATGGAAGGAGTACTTTTACGGACTACGACAGAGTCTGAGGACTACGACAAAGTCTGAGGAATAAAGTCTGGCGGTAATGCAACACTTGGATGCCAACCGCCATAAAACAACAACAACAACAACAACAACAACAACAACAACAACAACGTGCATAGAAGGTCAAAGCACTGGAAGAACAACAACAACAGGACTACGACAAAGTCTGGGGAATAAAATCTGGCGGTAATGTAACACTTGGATACCAACTGTCTGCTTTTGGGGAGTCAGAGTGATCAGAGTGACGAGATGGGGGTGGGGGTGGTCTCCTGTCCTCGCCCAGTCTCGTAGACGCACGGCTACCAAGCAGCGACATCAGTGGAAATATTAAAGCCTATAGAATGAAGCCTGAAGAATAAAGCTGTACGGTGGAAGCACCGAACGTCAAAGAAGGAGAGGAAGATGAAGAAGAGTCTCCCTGGAATAAAGCCGGTTGGTCTCTGAAACAACAACAACTATTCTAGTCACAAAGACATATCATGACCTCATGGGCTTTGTAACACCAAAGCAATGGAAGGAGTACTTTTACGGACTACGACAGAGTCTGAGGACTACGACAAAGTCTGAGGAATAAAGTCTGGCGGTAATGCAACACTTGGATGCCAACCGCCATAAAACAACAACAACAACAACAACAACAACGTGCATAGAAGGTCAAAGCACTGGAAGAACAACAACAACAGGACTACGACAAAGTCTGGGGAATAAAATCTGGCGGTAATGTAACACTTGGATACCAACTGTCTGCTTTTGGGGAGTCAGAGTGATCAGAGTGACGAGATGGGGGTGGGGGTGGTCTCCTGTCCTCGCCCAGTCTCGTAGACGCACGGCTACCAAGCAGCGACATCAGTGGAAATATTAAAGCCTATAGAATGAAGCCTAAAGAATAAAGCTGTACGGTGGAAGCACCGAACGTCAAAGAAGGAGAAGATGAAGAAGAGTCTCCCTGGAATAAAGCCGGTCGGTCTCTGAAAGTCTGAGGAATAAAGCCTGGAAGTCAAGGCACTGGAAGAAGAACTTTTAGGACTACGACAAAGTCTAAGGAATAAAGTCTGGCGGTAATGCAACACTCGGATGTCAACCGCCATAAAACAACAACAACAACAACAACAACAATAAAGTCTGGCGGTAATGCAACAATTGGATGCCAACCGCCATAAAACAACAACAACAACAACAACAACAACAACAACAAGCAATGGAAGGAGTACTTTTACGGACTACGACAGAGTCTGAGGACTACGAAAAGTCTGAGGAATAAAGTCTGGCGGTAATGCAACAATTGGATGCCAACCGCCATAAAACAACAACAACAACAACAAGTCTGAGGAATAAAGTCTGGCGGTAATGCAACAATTGGATGCCAACCGCCATAAAACAACAACAACAACAACAACAACAACAACAACAAGCCTAAAGAATAAAGCTGTACGACGGAAGCACCGAACGTCAAAGAAGGAGAGGAAGATGAAGATAAAGCCGGTTGTTGTTGTTGTTGTTTTGGTCTCTGAAACAACAACAACTATTCTAGTCACAAAGACATATCATGACCTCATGGGCTTTGTAACACCAAAGCAATGGAAGGAGTACTTTTACGGACTACGACAGCGTCTGAGGACTACGAAAAGTCTGAGGAATAAAGTCTGGCAGTAATGCAACACTTGGATGCCAACCGCCATAAAACAACAACAACAACAAAATGAAGTCTAAAGAATGAAGTCTGGCGGTAATGCAACACTTGGATGCCAACCGCCATACAACAACAACAACAACAACAACAACAACAATAACACAATGATGAATCAGTAGGCAGTCTGTGTGTACCTGTGAGGTTCAATAAAGCTACTGAACGCGTCCTCGTGTCTCATAATTTCCACCTATCCGGATCCATCCTGGCCTTAAAGTAGTGCTCTGGCCGGCCCTCCTGAGCAGTGACAGGTACACACCTGAACACAGTGTGCCCTCCTGAGCAGTGACAGGTACACACCTGAACACAGTGTGCCCTCCTGAGCAGTGACAGGTACACACCTGAACACAGTGTGCCCTCCTGAGCAGTGACAGGTACACACCTGAACACAGTGTGCCCTCCTGAGCAGTGACAGGTACACACCTGAACACAGTGTGCCCTCCTGAGCAGTGACAGGTACACACCTGAACCAGCACCTTACAGTCCACACAGTCCGGAGTTATCTCTCCATTATGGGGTATTGTTTGTAGAATTTTGAGGCAAATAATGTTTAATATATTTTGGTATAAGACTGTAACATGACAAAACGGTAAAAAGTGAAGCGGGTAATAGTCGTAATAGTCTTTTGGTTGAATTGTACCAAAATACATGACATGCTGGATTTGCAACAAAAACATGTCTGACATTGTCCCGTGCAGTGGCCGCACCTGACCTCCTGGACCCGAAGTCTGCCGCCAACAACTCCAAGCCGCGCCTGTCTTTCTCAGCCAAATCGGTGGTGCTGACCCCTCCCGAGGACGACGAGTGTGACATCAGGATCACAGTCATGAGGTGGAAAACCGTGTCAGCCATCTTCTTCCTGGTGGTGCTGTACCTCATCATCGGAGCCACCGTGTTCAAAGCCCTGGAGCAGCCCCACGAGAGCGATCAGAAACTGGCCATCCTGGAGGAGAAGCTGGAGTTCCTCGCCATGCACTCCTGCGTCAACACCACCGAGCTGGAGAACCTGGTCAAGGTAGGCTTTAACTGTCGTGTTCACAAGTACACAGGCAGCAACCGTAAGTAGGGCTGTAAATCCTCGAGGCGTTTAGTCGATGAATTGAACGATGGGGTCTCGTTCGTCTGACGTTTTGATTAGTCGACTTGTTTAAGGAGATTACAGCTAGGAGTAAATTAGCTATGTTTCCTATACTATCTTTGTGTGCATAGTTGTTGTTGCAGTACGGTCGGATCATAAAGTTTTGAGAGATCATGCCACGCACCCTTTAGTTGATTATTCGATGCACAGAACATGTCTTTAGTCTACACCCACTAGTTCTGTTCATTTTCCTCTTGCATACTATTCTCATCCAAGACCCTCTTTGTCTGCAGTGAATGCATAGTCTAATGTATGAATAAGCGATTGATTGTGGCCCAAGGAGAAACCACTAGACTCTGGCTTGGCCTGTTACGATTATTATTACATCGACTTCAATAAATGAAAGCTGGAACCGTATTTTTAGAGCCTCAATTATTATTGCGTTTTTCTTTGCACTAACAGCAAATGTTTTGTTATTTTTTGGCAAGATATTCCATTTTCAGATGTAGGGCATTTCAATAAATTACAATAAATTACAAACTATGAAGTGTTTCTTTCTCTCTCTTTTTTAAACTACATCACAGGATTTTTTACAATATGGTTAATTTGGAATAGGGTTTACTGTTATTTCTGATTATGTGGTTATGTGGCACAAAGTAGTTCAATATGATCGTTTCTCGTGATAATAATTCATACATCAACATTTGTATTGTGGTCAGTTCTTGGAGCTTTAACTAAGGGTTAAATTGTCGTTTTTAGTGGAGAGGCGAATCAGACAAGGAATTCAGTGATGAAACTTTGCAAATTAACCGACTAAACAGACAATCTTAGTTACAGAGCTTATTCAAAACACCATAAACATCCACAATTGCTGTAAAAACATGTAATTTCCCTCCAGTGAAACAAGTTGTTTATCTTTGCACTGCAGGCAACACCAACGTCTTGGAAAGGAATTTTTCACTTGTTCACAATAAATATGTCTCTTCTATTGAAACCTCCTCCAGGGAACACACTGTTGTCTTGTCTCTGTTTTGTTGCACAATAATAGAAAACTATCACTGAAAAGCCTCTACTCTTTCAGTTGTTATTGCTAATACTTAATATTGGTATATTTCTGTCTGTATGTAGAAGCTTGTGGCAAGGACTGATATAGTAATGAAATGCAGAGAATGGTATGTGTTAAATGTTTCTGTCACCAGCCAGTATGTGTAGAGGTGCTGTTGCCTGGGATGTCCCGCAGTATGGCATTAAACATATCTGTCTTTCTATAGCTTTAAAACATGGACTCTAACAATGCCATACTGTGTAACATTTCAGACAAGGCCAAAACATCTCCATGGAGACGAGAAAGTGACAGACCCTCCACCAAAAATGTAACAGAGTGTAACTTTATCCAGGCGTTTGATGAGTCTAAGCTAAATACTTGATGCTGATTGTGATGCTCTGATTGTGTGTGGGAGAATTTGGGGCTTTTGTTGTTGTTGTTTTGAACAGTTTTGCGGTTCTCAGGGGGTCCCCAGATGATAACTGACAAAAATCAACAACAATTTAAGACTGGAAACACATAATATTGGGGAAAAAGAAAAATGGTGCAAGAGACAGCACTTTTCTTCATTGTTTACCTTCAATTGCAGAGGTAAATGACCAAATGTATTTATCCGGGCATATGTCCTAAAACTAAACTCAAACACAAGAGAAAAGGCTACTTTATCACTTTGTAAGGAGCCTATGCTTTACGTTTAAGGGTTGTGGATGCCAATGAGTGCTATTATGGGAGTCCCAATGGGAAAAGGTCAACTGCTGGTCTAATTTATTCCTTTAACTAGGGATAGCACTCATTGGCATATACTATTCTGCTCTAATCAAGTGCTGCACATCTGTTTCTAAGTGAAATAAAGACTAAACCAAGAAACTAGTACTCCAGCAGTATTCTAAAGCATAGTCGAGGTGATCTTTTGTCCACACTGTTACCTTCAAAGAAATACTTTATACTACCGGTCGCTTTGTGGCACTTTGTGAAAAGGGTAGTTTAAATTGGTTGTCAACTTTTTCACTGGGAGTTGTTCTAATAGAGCACAATCATGAGTTCAGTTCCCTGTTTCTTTACCCTCAATATCTCCTCATCCATTAAGAGTTTGATGATTGTAGTAAGTGCAAATACAATTGTTTCTGTTGTTGAGTGGCGCTGAAGTAGTTCTCACAAATTAAATGGATCTCGAATTTAAAATGAGTAATTTCTCCTGTGATTCCTGTTGACAATTCTCACATCGCTTCTGGCTTTGACTTATCAAAAGCTTTTAGCAGGAAAATAACGTGTAATAATGTGTGTGTGTGCGCGTGTAGGTGCTCAAACCAGTCAATTCTACTGTGAATCCATCTGAGGAATAAAATGTGTCTGGATTATTATGAATAGTTAATCAGGGTTTGTTCATGTTATTTTTGGGTTTTCTGTATTAGATAAAGACAGACATTCATCAGACAGGAAATGAAGGGGACAGAGGTTTGTGACGCAAATGTACCTGTGCCAAGATTCAATTGTAGGATACTTGTGGAAGTCATTTTCACCATTAATGTTCAGTTACCATATTTGTACCTCAAAATATGTGTTTTAATGTTTTGGTAAACCTTTATCTATCAAAGAGTTTCCAATGTGTAATTTATTTTTTACAGGTAGTATATGCAGAATGGTTTTGTGTATTTATTTATTATCTATTAATCATAGTTATATCATATGATATATATGATATATGATATACCAACATACACCCAGTATGTTACCTGCCCCACCAGAGAGAATAGAACATTGGACTTGTTTTTTGCCAACACCAAGGAGGCTTATTCTTCTTCCCCCCTCCCTCCCCTGGGCAGCTCGGACCACAACCTTGTACATCTGAGGCCTGTGTATGAACCCATCGTGCGCAGGCAGCCTGTGGTGTCCCGTGAGGTGAGGATGTGGTCTGCTGAGAGCGAGGAGGCTCTGAGGGACTGCTTCAGCACCACTGTCTGGACTGAGCTTTATGACCCACATGGGGAGGACATCAACACCATCACAGAGTGCATCACGGACTACATCAACTTCTGTTTTGAGAACATTGTTCCCTCCCGGACGGTGCGGTGTTTTCCAAACAACAAGCCATGGATTAACCGTGAACTGAAGGCTCTGCTGAAGGAGAAGAAGAGAGCCTTCAGGTCAGGGAACAAGGAGGAGCTGAGGACTGTGCAGAAGGAGCTGAGGAGGAAGATCAGGCAGGCTGAGGCCGGCTACAAGAGGAGGATGGAGGAGCAGCTGCAGCAAAAGAACATTCAGGGAGTGTGGAGGAGCCTGAAAACCATCTCAGGCTTAAAAATCCCCCCTGCCCAGACAGAGGGGGATCTACAGTGGGTGAATGATTTAAATGCTCACTTCTTGAGGTTTGATCAGTCACCCGCCCCTCCCCCTGCACAGCTGCATGCTCCCTCTTCCACAGCTGGACAATGCCCTGCATCCGTTCCTCTTCATTTCTCCACCCCGGACCATCAGCTCCCCACTTCGCCTGGACTCACCCATCCCCCCAGCACACGGTCCCCCTGCCATCCACTGACTGTCACAGCAGCACAGGTGAGGAGTGAGCTGAAGAGGATTAAAGTGAGGAAGGCAGCAGGACCTGATGGCATCAGCCCCAGGCTCCTTAAGTCCTGCGCAGATGAACTGTGTGGAGTTATGGAGCATGTCTTCAACATGAGCCTGAAGCTGAGGGTGGTACCACAGGTCTGGAAGACCTCCTGTCTGGTACCTGTGCCTAAGACACCGCGCCCCAAAGACCTCAACAGCTTCAGGCCAGTGGCTCTCACGTCCCACCTGATGAAGACACTGGAGCGGCTAGTCCTGGACCACTTCCGCTCCACCGTGAGCTCAGCCATGGACCCGCTGCAGTTTGCATATCGGTCTGGCATCGGAGTGGAGGACGCCGTCATCTCCCTGCTGCACCGCTCTCTCTCTCACCTGGAAAAGCCTGGCAGCTCTGTGAGGATCCTGTTCTTCGATCTCTCCAGCGCCTTCAACACCATCCTGCCGCTGCTCCTGAGGGACAAGCTGGAGACGGCTGGTGTGGAGTTTGACCTGGCAGAGTGGATCCTGGACTACCTCACAGACCGACCCCAGTTTGTGAGAGCCCGGAACTGTGTGTCTGACACTCGGACCTGCAGTGTGGGGGCGCCCCAGGGCACTGTCCTCGCGCCCTTTCTCTTCACCCTTTACACTGCAGACTTCAGACATGACACGGACAGCTGTGTCCTGCAGAAGTTCTCTGACGACTCTGCCATCATCGGACTCATCACGGACGACGATGACGCGGAGTACAGAGGACTGGCGCAGGACTTTGTGGACTGGTGTCAGCGGAACCACCTCCTCATCAACGCGGGGAAGACCAAGGAGATGGTGGTGGATTTCCACAGACGCCACCCCACTGCCCCCTCACCAGTGAACATCCAGGGACGGGACATTGAGAGAGTGGACTCATACAAGTACCTGGGTGTTCATCTGAACCACAAACTGGACTGGACTCATAACACAGACGCACTGTACGGGAAGAGCCAGAGTCGGCTCTACCTCCTGAGGAGACTCAGGTCTTTTGGAGTGACAGGGCCACTCCTGAAGACCTTCTACGACTCTGTGGTGGCATCGGCCCTCCTGTATGGTGTGGCCTGCTGGAGCAGCAGCATCACAGAGAGGGAGAGGAAGAGGCTGGACAGAGTCATCAAGAAGTCCAGCTCCGTCCTGGGCTGTGCTCTGGACTCGGTGCAGGAGGTGGGGGACAGGAGGGTCCTGGCTAGATTCACATCTATGCTGGACCATGAGTGTCACCCCCTGCAGGACACTCTCTCCGCTCTGGAGAGCAGCTTCAGTGAGAGACTGATCCACCCTCGCTGTGTGAAGGAAAGGTTCCGTAGGTCTTTCCTTCCTGCTGCTGTCAGACTTTATAACAAAACTGTTAGTACTGAACACTCGCAATACTGACCTAACCTAATACTGATGTGCAATTCTGTCGTATGTGCAATTGCTGTTGGAATTCATGTGCAATTACTGTGAAATTCATGTGCAATCTATGTGCTGTCGTGACACATATTCATGTGCAATTACTGTCGGGATCACATGCAATGGTATTTATTTATTTATTTATTTGTCTATGGGAGTTTTTATTTATTTATAGGAGATCTTCTACTGAAAGTGTTTTTCATACTTCCTATAAGTGATCTGTTCTTCTGTATCTACCTCTGTATCTAACTGCATTGCACCAATGAAATTTCCCCATGTGGGACAATAAAGGAATATCTTATCTTATCTTATATCATAGTTGCAGTAATTAGGATTTTGTCATAACACAGTTCTTTTGTAACTTACATAAATAGTGAATTACTGCCTCAACTGCATAAGAACAAGGAAGTGTCAATGATCTTAATGACTTTCCCTGTTGCAACTTTCTGTCCTACAGTGACATATGTTCTATGTCACTGTGTAAAAAGTGTTGCCGTGTTTGTCCTGTGACAACGTTTACCGTTTAAATAACCATCCATATACTGTACATCCCATTAATAATGATGCACTGGATGAGGTGTTTACTTTAGCCCTCGGGCAGACTGATGGAAACAAAGAGGTTGAAGTGTCTTACCTAAAGTGCAGAAGAGGCTCCTGGTTTTCCCAGCGGTCTCCCAGACCCAATTAGCTTCTGAGATCAGACGAAATTGGCATTGACACTGAAGATACTGTTCATCCAAACCCATTACTGTAGAAAGTGTTGTTATGATACTAAACTGTCAATTTCAAAACTAAGGAAAAAGCTTGATTACTTGATAGCACAAATCCAATATAGAATAGAGCTGAGAAATTCATCAAATTTCAATGGCAATTTTGATTATTGCTCCAATCGATTATAAAAATTGTGTAATCGAGGTTATTAAAATGAGTTCAGTGTTTTTAAGTGTTTCTTTGAGCTGAAAAGATGCTCACAAATTACAGCTCACAGATACATGTTAATCTATAAGTCTGTTTCTGCAAGATACATCACCTCATTTCAATTTCCTCTGTTTGCTCTCTTCATGTTAGCCGCGCTGATGCCCAGCCTTCTCTCAAAGCAAATAATATTATGTTTTCTATCATTGAGCAGCCCTACAATAGTGTGTTGACTTAGTAAGAGCCACTTATTTAATATTATTATGTGGTCTGAGATTCTAAAACTATTCAGGAAAGGTCCTATTTAAGTTTTGTTTTACCTGCACAAATGATCATCCCCAGTAGAACCATATTGACTGTTGATCCTGTGCCTCCTCCATCCCTGTTTGAGCTGGAGGCTTCTGTTATCTCACTGTGTTAATGAAGAGCTCACTCGCACGTCACTAAGGAAGATGGATGAACAAAGACTCATCGAACTGACCCCTGGTTCTTTGTGTATTCAGTGTGAAAATCTGACTCTGTGCTGCCAGGTGGTGCAGTGTTGAGGCGCCGCACACGTATGCCAGGCTCCAAGTGCATCTGCTGCAGTGTCATGAGTTCAAATCCTGACTCTGACAATTTAGAGTCTCTCTCATGCCTCATTTCACTCTGTCCTTTCCTGTCTAATAAAGCCCAAAGGAACAAAATCTTTAAAAAAAAGAAAAGCTGACAGTGCTCTTTCAATAATGGAGGCTGTGATCCAGTTAATAACTTCATTTGCATCAACACAATTTTTATTAAACTATTGCTGCTGTTAAAGGTTGAATGGACGATTTTTTGGCCCAAATCTGAGTCTTATTTCCTCGTGGCGTGGACTGCTGATTAGTCCTGCCACGTATCAATCATAATACGCACCTACGGCTCACCTGCAGCCGCGTCAGGCTCGTCCCCACATTTCCGCGTGTCTAAGCGCATTGATCTATCATAATATAGTTCCCTCAGTGTACGGGACAAAATGAAGACGGAGAAAGACTGTTCGAGCTGACTCAGAAGTAGACGGAAATCTATGGGAGACGAGCGATGCGATGCGCTCCATCGCGCTAATAAACAAACACACGTGTGTGTTGTATCAGTCCGCACGGGGGAGTGCGCATGCGCAAATCGCCGAAAAATCGTCCATTGCGCCTTTAAGAATAATTAATCAATGTTTTGTGCAATTTATCAGATGCAAATTCAAACAGTTTCAGGAAAGCAAAGCACATTTCTGCAGGTCAAAAGGTAAATTGCATATGCAGTTAATACAGAGTATTGCGGCATGTTTGGATTCTTATTGCTTGTATTTCTGTATTTGTGGATTATCAATACAATTATAGTGAGTTGATACTTGATTCAATGGCTTCACTCTTTGATTATGTTGCACCGAATCACCAAAGCAAGTTCCTATGTTTGTGAATTCTGTTCATTGACAATGGCAATAAACCTTTTCGGATCTGATTATGGTTCAAGACGTAGAGTTGCTTACTGTACCAAAAATTGTCTATTTTTCTCTGATGCTTTGACATATAAAGCAGTCTCCTGGGTCTCTTTTCCGTAGTTTGCAAAACGATTCATGATTTGTGACTTTCCACGTGTATGAATTCTGCTTTTACAAGTCCCAAGTGGAGGTTTACTGAGGTTTTTCTAACATAGAGAGATATTTTATTATACCAAACAGACCTTGAAAAACTACAACTTTGATTTAAGCAGCAGCACTAAAAAAGAGATAACTTAAATTTGATGTATTTGGTACTAAAACAATAAATCTTCCAGTAGTTTTTCGATGTTGTGACTGAGAAGCCGTGACTGGGGAACAGCGTGCTCTTTCCTGTTGACTTAGCTTCTGTCTAATTGATCTGCCACACTCATTTGCACAGTTAGCTCCTTGTTAGCCACCTGTTCTCCTGCCACACACATGCTAAAGACAAACACAGCCCTACACAAAGTCTTTAAATAGGACTGGACAGGATTTGGGTCTAAGCAAAACAGCTGCAAAAGTCATCAGCCTCACATGGCTCCTGTTCCTGTGTTTTGTATGTGAAATGCATGATTACTTCCCTGAGAACTTTCAGAAATACATGCAGTAGCACTGGTTTGTTGGTGGGCCTGTTTATAGAAGAAGGTAATGTCTGTTATTCGTAGTAATGAGCAGAGGAAGCGATCATTTGTATGATTGTGTTCATTCCGAGTTCTGGATACTGACTCCAACCACCAGAGAGCAGTACTCACCTCAGCTCCACACCGTTTTTACTGTTTTCCATGAATTAGTAACGACCAAGGATTATAACAGCCATCTTGCTATCTTTGGGTCTATAGTAGAATGCCTCCACAACATGAAAATGTGTTTTCATCCCGCACACTACCTTTGAGAGCAGCACCTGGCCGTGGGCTGGTGGCCATTCTACTGGAACTGTAGCAAAAAACATTCTCCAGCCCAGACAGCGATTGTCCCATAGACGGAGAGGGAAGAGCGCTAAAACTACTCAAGGTCGGTGGCTGCACAACCACTGAGCTTAACCTGATGACTGGCCATATTTAAACCTTGCGACTTTAACCCTAAGTATAAAAATATCTGGAAAATAAATCAAAGACGGTCGTTGTATTGGTTTGAATGGCCTGGGTTTAATGGTCTATAAAGCCAAACAAGTGTTTAGGTCTGTATTATTCTTTATCTCCTGCCCAGCGCCACCCACCGCGTGTCAACAGAAACATGCATCGCAGAATCAGTTCTATCAGCTAGTTTTGCAAAGTCAGTTTTTTCATCTTCATGTTGTGAAAACGCACAAAATCCAACCTTTGTGAAATTGTTCCCAGTCAGCCGAACACAAAAAATGCACTGGTCTTTGTGGAAGAATTCTTTCTGGGCCGGAGCTGCAAAGTGCACCATTTGAACTCACTGCAGGATGGAGAGGATGTTCCTTATCCAGTTCATATTATAGATCCACCAACCTATTTGCCTTAAGCTTTTCACTCGTTACTTTCAAGCAAATCATTTCCTTTCTTCTATGGGTTTGGTACAGCAGTATTTTTCAGGAAAGCCTCTCGCTTTATGGTCATTGAGCGCACCAAACACATCACCTCCCTGACTGCTGATATTGTTTAACAATATTCTGCTTTGAAGCCTGTCTGTAGTTGTTGTTGCCCATCAATCAGAGGCGTGTCATATTGAGTGGGCAAAGTGAAAAATGGCTGTAGTAGATACTCATCAACAGACCGGTGTTCACTTGAGCCTCGTTCAACAGAACTGTCCAGGCTGTTGTGTGGCTCAGTGCTAGAGCTGAAGCGCGTGTGCATCATTGGTGTTGTGAGTTCAAAGCCAATATCTCAATTAAAGCAAAATGAGTTGATATTGTATTGTCTTTCTTTACCAAAATTCCTAACAAGTTTAAAGCCTCACTCTATCTGCACTTTCTAGCTTCACTGCTGTTGTTTGTCTGTGTTTTATTGTTTTATTTCGAGTTAAAAGAATGTGGCACTTCAGCGGAGTCAGATAAATGTGAAAGGCATCTTCAGACTGCAGTGATCAGATCCAAATCAGATTTAGTACCACATCTGAAAATGACCTGGGTCACATTTGGGAAAAATTGGATTCGGGCTCACGATGTCATGAAAAATTCGATCCAGGTCACATTTGGGCAGGAAAAAAACAATACAGATTTGACTTGCTGCGTGAACAAAACCATTTATTTAGGTTTTGTGACTGTCCCGATATAGAAGTTTATTTAAGAGATTATTGTGAGAAGCAACATCACAATATAACGATTATTGACACACAACAGAGTGAAGCGAAATCCTTAATTAAAAAAAAAAGTAGAATAGATTACAGTTCTGCTAGTGTGTGGGCAGCTTTATGGAATCAAACTTTACTCTGAATGTAAAAGTAAAATTATTCTCATACAAACGGCCACATGAAAACAGCACAATACATTTAAATGCACTTTTTTGTTCTACAGATGGAATTGTCCTTACGTAATTTTGCTTATAAAACGCTCACAATTATATTATGACCTAAAAAAAATCACGATTATCGATTTACTGAATAATCTTAAAATCCCTGTTTGTGACATTCTTGAAATTGAAGACATTTCCGTTAGATGGCTCGGATATGCTTGCCTTTGTCATCAAAAGCGTTGCCTCTTTCGTCCTTTCTTTGCCTGCACATAGTATTGACTGGAGCTTTTCTCTCTTTTCCTGCAGCAGGTGGTGTCCGCGGTGCGTTCTGGAGTAAACCCTTCTGGAAACGCTGTGAACCAGTCCAGCCTGTGGGACCTGAGCTCCTCCTTCTTCTTCGCTGGAACAGTCATCACAACCATCGGTGAGAGAAGCGTTCCCAGCCTCAGCGCACTCATTACTCCTGCTCCATTCACTTTTGGCCTGCGCTCACGTTCTTTGTTGTTTGGGAACGGAATCAAAGGAAATCCATCTGCTCTGTCGCCTTATTATATGACTAGCAGGCGGTAGTTTATATCCTTTTGTTGGACTTGTACATATACCACCACTAATACTACTAATACTACTACTTTTCTCACTTTCAAAGCTTTGCTGTACCATTGCAATACAAAGCATAAACAAATGATTTAAGGGCTCACAATTTGTTGTTTTTGTTCTAAAATGTAAAGTTCGATTTTAATACTAAGGCCTTAGTTATTTTATTACTTGGTTTACGGATCCGCCACACTTAGATTATTGATTTCTATGATATAGGGTGCACAAACGTCAGTTCTGTCTGTCTAAAACACGCTAAATCTACAGTTACGCTCACCTGCACGCCGCCTCTCCCCCCCTCTCCTCCCATGGTACGTTTTGGGCAAACCCGGAAGAAAACATCTTTTGAAATTATATTTATATTTATATTTCGTCCGCCTGTGCAATATATTTCATTTAAAAATCCGTAAACCAAGTAATAAAATAACTGCGGCCTAAGGATACCACAATTATAATATATTGCTATTTTGTCCTCTTTATGTGATTCAGTATAAATATTTGTTTCACTCACATGGCATTTTAGTTTCGCACATACATATATATTTTATTGTACGTTTAGAAGCATTTACCCCTGAAAAGTCATTATGTTCTTCTATTTTGGCATCAGCGTTTTCAAGTGCTTGTTGTAACGATGCTGGCTGGGGCCACTTGAATACAACACCATGACTTTATCCCTGTAATGCTTTCTTGTGCTTTTGTGACTGTTCTGTGACTATAACGGTGCTGCAAAGAGTGACATTTGCATGCTCCTCTGAATATAGATTTATTTCTGTTTAATGAATGCGGTGTCCAGGAGCTCTGACACCATTTCTGTAGAAATAATGAGAAATCACCATCCTCTACCGTATATTTGCACTTCATGTGGGTGGCTTTACCCAACATCAGTGCATTTTAGCCCAGTGCAACATGTATGCGATGTCCTTGGGTTATTGTTGATCATTTTCATACACACATTTAGCTTGATCTCATCGTGGCGGCGGGAGCAGGTGTGAAAATGCATTGGCCACAGTCATAGCATGCTTGAATCAGAGGTCGACTAGATCCACTTCCAGTTTCTAGTGCAGGAAGAAGTACAGTGCAAATATATGATTCAAAACGTGCAAATCTAATTAGAAAGTCAATAAAAATATTTGATCACTAGCTTTAAGTTGTTTAGTTGATTAATCAGTTGTTCAAAGAGTTTTTTTTCATCTTGTGGCCTTGACTAATCATTTGATTTGGATTCTAAATGATTTACTTGGACGATTTCAGAGAACGTATGGAGTGAGATATTTTGAGTTTTGGGGGTTAAACATTACACTTTCAAGACATTGTGTCGCACACGAATTAATCAATGAACAGAGCATTTTTTAAGTTGACCAAGAATTAGTTTTTGTCATTTCCTGCACTACAGGACAATACTTCTGGTTAATTATCCTTGATTCCTTTTTCAAAAGTTCAAATATTCAGATTTTAACAGGACGGTTGAGCTATGTGGTTAAGAAATAAAGATGAAATTAAATCAAATTACCCAGACTCACGTTGTAGAGATTCACCAAAATCTCAGCAATGTAATTATGAGAGAACAACCTAAGCCTGTATAAGCCTGTTATACTGTTATTTCTTTAAGTAGGGTTTGCTGTAGCAGGCTAAAAAAAAAACTGCTTTCATTTCTCTTGTAACTCGGTTTGCTCAAGTTGTCTCTGTGTATTTTATCCCAAAAGCGTTTTGTGATTTGAATTGGAAAAAAGGGTCTTATTTTAGCACAAAGCCGTAAAAGAGCAGAGGGCTTTTTCCGCTGCCAGATGGTGCCCCGAGAAAATACCTTTGCAGCTTGTTGGTACATAATGTTCACTTCCTGTCACTCGGCTGTGCCAACGTTCATAGGAAAAGTATTGAAGCAAAACAACAGTGAGACTTGTCTGTAGCACTTCAATGTCAGAGCTGTTAGTTTCACTCTGGCTCTCACCTGCTGTAATTAGGAGTTGCACCACTGAAAATGAATAATTAGATACAGGAGACACGAGGTAAACAACACTTGCACTTCTCTCTAGGGACAAATGTATTATAGAAGTACAAATCCAACAATGCCAATACAAACCAGGACAAGTCAGACGATTATTCATATTTTATATCATTACAGAATTAGGTTTCAGTTATTTTGATTAAACAATGAGACTAAAATAAAATCATAAGAATGTAGTAGACACTGTTGTTTTTTAAATAAAGTTTGTGAATAGTGGAATAGATTTTTGCTGCTTCAGTGTGATGTGTGAACGGGACTAGTTCAAGTAAAGTTCTCAGTAAATGGTTATGTGCAGAACACTCAGCTCTGACCCCCGTTCACACTTGCTTCAGTCCTGGAGCATGGCTCTGTTCACACTTAGAAAATAGACTTGAATATCGCACTATCAATATAGTGTTGTATAGTGCTTGAAAAACATATACTCTTTTTGTGAAAGGGCTTATTCCTTCATAAATTGACTTGTAACTTTTCTGATGGAAGATCTTCTGCTTGTTGCCATGGAGATGAGAAAACTGAGCTATATCTATGGAGAATATTCCAAAGTTTGGTTTAGCGTTCCATCAGCATGGAGTAATGCAGGTGGTGAGCTGCTGCCAGGACTCTTACACGCTGCTGCTTTAACTTTGCATTTGTCTCTGTATTCTATCACCTTAACAATGTGCTGCATCAATGAAAATTGATTCATTGCGTGCTGCTTGTGGGTGTTCAGAAGGAAAGACGTTGAAGACTGTTGGATTATGTGATTTGAGCTGTATCCATGATATGGACCTCTGGAACGCTACAAACCTTTTACACTAAACCTGACAGACCTGACAGACAGAACACCTTCCAAAGGGACGACTTTAGACACTAGCTCCTCTGATGAGCAACTGAACCAACACAGGCTTAGAAGACTCCAGAGTTCACCTGCTCATCCTGGACACTGACTGTGATGCTGGGCACAGAGGAGGGGCACTGTGATGCCCCGGCTGCTGGGCACAGAGAGTCTTTTGTCCTGAAGGCTGTTAGTCCCCTCGCACTAATCTGCTCATTCTACCAGGTCCCGCTGAGCTGCAGCTGAGACCATTGACTGAGACACCACAAAGACGACTGAGAAGTGCAGGAAAAAAGTGAAAAACTGATTATACTTCATCTATTTCTTTATTTATCTTGTAAATGCTTCAAGTCCATCAGCTAACCAAGAGAACAATTACCCCAAACAAAATCTGCATTATAATTCTATGTGAAACACACCACAATGTCTTTGGCTCTCCTTTATGTATTATTAAGATGAATTGCGCTCACTTCAGACAGAGTTATCTATCTTTATGAGAGGATACTGTCAAGTGCAATTACGCCTCGTCCCGTGTGTCTTATCTGTGTAGAACCGCTGTCTCTGGCATACATTATGAGCGCTGCATTGCACATCATTGTTCCTCTTCAGTGAATTATTGAATACATGTGGAGTGGCAATAACGTACACATTAATGCAGTCACCGTTAATGAGTTCAGAGATTGTTGAGTTTTAATGGGTCACTGCACACATGAGACACAACCAAGTCCTATGCACACACAACAAATACTAGATCAGGCTTGGATCGAGTTCAAGCACAATTTGTGGTTGAAAAGGGCTTTTAGTTTAATTTAAGACAAATAAAAGGTTAAAATTGACTTCTGGTTAAAAATAAGGGACTCCCTTAAAGTTCAACATTTCAGCATTCAGCATTTTCTTGTTTATGTTTGTTTATCATTGACAACATTATTATTCCACAGTTAGAGTAAGGTTTGGGTTAGGTTTATGATCAGGTCTTGTTTGGGTTAAAATAAGGGCTTTTAAACATTGAGTCCTATTTCCGCCCACATTAAGGAGTCTGGTTGAAAAACAAATTGTTAGCAACATTGTACCACAATAGAAATAGCATAATGATTACATTAAGTATGGTTTAAGCCACACATCTCAATCATATTATGTCAGAAAGTTAAACATAAAGAATTATTTGAAGCAGTTTTACTCAGACTAGTTCCAATTTGAGTTATGATCATTTAAATTAAATTGTTCAGTGCTGCAGTATTTATTTATTTTTGTATTTTTGAGTTATTTGATGAATTTATTTGCACACAGTTGACGTTAGTGTCAGTAGCAAGTACATAGACTGTGATGGCGGATGTGTTGAACCGCTGCAGTTTCCTCACACTCATTAAACTAATCATGAATTGAGTGGGCCTTGATTGAAGCTTTTGCCCACAGAGTAAGTCTGGCAGCAGCAGCGTCTCACAAAGACCTGGAGGACGTCACTCTGCCGCCTTTTCCACTATAGAGCTGCACAATATTGGAAAATATTGTGATATGACTATTACTTACTGCAATATGATACTATCGGTATCATTTTATATCCTTTTCACACATTTGTTTCAGTTGTATTGAAACTCAAATGTACGAGCTTAAATTTAGTATTTTAGTGTTGGACTTTAAGAAAATAATACATTAATTTTAAATAAAAAAATGTTTATAAACAAACATTTTCATTAGCAATACATTTCTGCCGGATGGAAAACCCTGGTGTCATAGCGTTATATCAATACCAATATTAGGTTAACAATACTTTTGCAATATAATGTGCAGCCCTAATAATGATTAGCTGAAATGTAGTTCGTCATGTAGAAAAAGATTCAGTTGTAGTCATCTACAAGTGAGGGATTGAGGGATTACACCCACATGGTGTGTCATGGTTAAAAACTTGTTCTCTTTGAGGTATTCTCTTGTGCTGCTTTTAAAGACCTCTCTGGAGCAGATTAGGTCCGTAATGTGCATCAGGCTGGTCTGTTACATTATATAACTTAACATTGTTGAAAAACAAGAAAAATCTATTAAAAACATGTTAGTTGTGCACTGGATAGAGCAGTGCGTACAAGGCCCAAAGTAGAATTGAAAATTTGAGCATAGAATTGATCAAAATGATTAAACTATTTGACTTAGACTTTAAAAGCACAATGGGGAGAGGGGCTGGACTAAATATGCAGGTTTACTCAAACAAAACACAAGTCTTTTATGTTTTGATAGGACTGACACATGCTACTTTTTATAAAAGTATTTCTCAATCACTTCTATGATGCAGGGTTTGGGAACATCTCACCTCACACAGAAGGCGGAAGGATCTTCTGTATCATCTACGCGCTGCTCGGGATTCCTCTGTTTGGTTTTCTTCTGGCTGGAGTGGGAGACCAGCTGGGGACCATCTTTGGGAAGGGAATCGCCAAAGTGGAGAAGATGATTGTGGTGAGTCAAATTTGTATTATTCATTTGTGCTGATACCTCTCTTGTTTAGTTCCATGAGCCCATTGAAGCGGTATAATGTAGCCTTGTTTGACATCTTAATCATGTACATTATATATAACTGTTATGCAAGTTCAACATAATAAGAACAACATAATTTGAACTAAGTTTGACTTTTTTCTTGGCCTGGTTTGGCAGAGTAGCATTGTGTCTTTCTGGCTTCTTATTTTACGAATTAAAAATGTAAATTCTTATAAATGATCGTGTCCAACTGCCACAGTCTAGGATAAAAAAGAGGAAATGTCATGTTTATTATCAATTGCAAGTGATGTGAACATTTCTTATGTAAATGTAACATTTGCTGTTTTGTTTTGCTCTAATCAGGATGTTATGTAGAAGAACAAGAATAGCTTATCTAAAACACACAGTTGCGCAGGCTGCGGTTGTGAAGACCACAATTAATTGTGACTTTATAAAGACATATAGGTCGCCTTGGCACGGTACATTGGGGCTGATAAACTTGTAATAAAATGGCAATGCAATCCAGCGTCTGCCGAACACACAGCTCTGCAAAGATGACATTTGATAAGATCAATGGCTGCTTTCGAGTTCTACACCATTCATTTTAATTCAATAAAAGAAATTCTCTAGTGAGCTGGCCTTTTGTTGACCAAGAGTGGGCAATATAGCAAAAACAAGATACGATCACATGATTCATACTTGGTAGCTTTATGTTGACTCTGTTCAGGTAACTTAAAGGCCTTATACCAAATGTAAAATGGTCACATTTATACAGCTCTTTTCCACCTTCAAGGCACTCAAAACGCTTTACATCAAGGAACTACTCACCCATTCACATTCACACACCAGCGTGCGCAGACACTGGGGGTTAAGTGTCTTGCCCAAGGACACAACGACAGTATTCACCAAAGGCAGCTGCAATCATACCTCCAACCTGCGGATCAGAGGATCTGACCACTCTACCAACGATATTTATGTCAAGACCAGGATTCAAACCGCCAACCTTCCATCAGAAGACGAGTACTCTATCTCTGAGCTACTGTCTAATCTAAAAAGCAAAGAAGAAATATTTGATTTTAAACTAGCACAAGAAAGGTGCATCTTATTCATAAACACTTTTCACGACTGTCAGAGGCCAGACCAAGTTTTGCTGTCGCAGTAAAACTAACAACAACTAACATGTCCATGGAATCCCTCATTTGTCCAGGAGTGTTGTCGTCATGACTACAAGATGACTACAACTGAATATTTTTATACAACAACTAGCATGTTAACTACTTCCTTCCTTATGCAGACAGATAGAGCAATGTGGTCTCATTTTCAACTGAATTGATGCTTTTACAATACTGTACTGGCGACACACATTTGATTCTATAACATGGAAAAAATCTGTTTCTTCTTAAAGTCCACACGTCACTGTAACAGGTTATTTCACCTGTCACTCACAGTGGAATGCAAATTACAGTGTGTCTTTGTTTTTCCATGTTAACGTGCACTATATCACTTTTCTGGTGGGGAATCTGATGAGGAAATGTTATTTATGTATTAAACAGCATTAACATATGTTTGCATGTATTCAGTTAGGTGTTTTTATGGCTAAAATAAGCCCTTGGTAAACATGCATTCTTACTGTGAGTAAACTTGCCTCTCCACTGATCTAACCTTTAACTTGGCCTAGTGGTGTCACCTGCTTGTTTCCATGGAGATAGGTACATTTAATGCCATACAAGCAGATGACAGACCCTCCCCCTGATTTTTTTTTTTTTTTTTGTATATTTTTATATAGAAGTATATTATGCTTATACTCTGAAAGAATCACTCAAAATAGTCTCAATTAGATTATTTATTGTCATTTAACCCAACCTTACACAGATTGTCATTGCATTTGTCATTTACCCAATCCTTTATTCAGGTGGCAGTGCAAAGACAAGCATTTCTCAAAGCCTTGACTTCAAACTGCTTCTGCTGCAGAGAATGACATGGTTATGTAAGGTGGAGATTGGAGTTGATTAGAAGGCCAAGTTTTGTTGTCTGCCAGTCTCCAGATGAACCGACAGCATCTGCCATCTTCAAATTGTTACTGTTGTTAGATCTTTATGGATTATAAATGTATTTTTTATTGCTATTGTTTAGGAGAGAGCAAATATATCTGAATCAATATATTGAAATATGTCTGAATCAAATTGAAATCTCAATTTGAATGAGCGTAACAAATCACAATGAAACGCATTTTGTTTCCTCTGCAAATCAATTTAGGCCTCTACAAACATGTTCTGAAATGCAATATAAATGCTCCTGGATGTGTTTAAAGTCTGCTCTTTGTTCAATCTGAAAAATCTGAAAAATTGAAGCAGAATCACAATGCATGCCTGAAAAATCACAATTCAATCTATAATGATGATATTGAGTATACAGATTCACTCTGATCTTGGTCTTTGCTTGGTTTTATTATCTTTTGTGTCAGTAATACGCCGTTGAGAGTCAAGTTGTAATGTGCAGTGGCTATAGCGTTGTCTCTTTGAGGTTGTGGGTTTGATGCTTCTTTGATTCACAAGCTTGACTTCCTGTCTCTCATCATAAAAGCTGTGTGGTTGGAGAATTTGTCATGCTAAATCAGCCCCTCTCCGTAGCCCATCTGGTGCCTGCTGCCAAACCATTATTCAGAGCAGTATACTGTATTAAAGACTTGATTTATGGGGACCTGCTGAACGGATTTTGAAGAAGAGCAGACGCCAAACTTTCACTGCATGCATCTCATCGTAGTCACCTAAAAGGCTGCAGTAAAATACTGTGTCTGACTTTTCTGTTTTCAGGTCCAGTGAAGCTGAAACAATCTCAGGGCTAACAACAGGTGAACGATGATAGTGATGTATTGCTGCCTTTGTGTGGTGCGTCCCGGGGGATGAGAAGTAAGGGGGCATCTGGTACAAAAGGTCCAACAAATGAAGGGCGGGTCGAGTTGTTGAGATGTAGCAGTATATCCCGGTGGAATATATATCTGCTTATGCAGGCTCCAACCAATTTACTGCTCTGCTATTGTATTGTATTGTGAACGTATGCAATTTAAATGTGCTGTTGCTTCAAAATATTAACGCTTAGGCAGTGGTTTGAGTGTTCACCCACAAACCCAAAGCTTGGCAGTCTTATCCCAGCTTCCACTACTTCATACTGCAGTTGTGTCCATGAGCAAAATACCTACCTTGTGTAATGTATGTTGTAATGTGTTGTGGCCCTTGCTTACAGATTAGCAGTTGTGGCTATAGAAGTATTGTATTGCCATCAAGTGTGGGGAGTGAATGAACTATGCAGTGTAAAATACCCTGAGCGTTATCAGAGTTAATGCTTTATTTCAAACTCACTATCAAAAATTGTCATTGTAACTACGATTACTAGTTTCTTTTCAATCAGTTGTATTTTTGTAGAGCCCAAAATCAACCCAAAACAGCAGTCGCCTTGCAAGGCTTCATAAAATTGTTGATTTAACAAACTGTGTGTTAGAAAACCAAACGATAGCAGATTAATGAACATTCATAAGCAAATGCAACAACAATAACAAATGGTTGTCCCAGGGCAGGTCCTGTCTCTAGAGTTTCCTTCTCAGCAAGTAAAAGCCTTGTTAAGAACCACAGTGAAGGAGAAACACACTCCCACAGATGTGACCAAGACTGTCGCACATCAATTGGCAGATAGAGATAAAGTCTGTAGAATTCCCTCCAGACAGAGGGTTGGAGGGCGGCGGATCCAGGAGAGAGTGAAGGTCATCCAGCATGTGAGGGAAGTGGAGGGTGGTGGGATCGATGCACGGAGGGCATTTAAGGTTCAGTCATCACTAAGGCAGCCAGCAGTAAGGCCTAAGGACTGACTCTACTATTATGATTGTTGTATGTATCAGTGCTACTACTAGCTGGGTGGTCAGAAGTTAGAAGAAAAGTTAGAAGTTAGAAGAAAAATAGATACTAATCGATATTAAAACTAGTATCGAAACTAGATTCCCCTTTGAGCAAGTAGTAATACTAAAAAGAAACATGAAAAATGTGACCTTCCCTGAACAGTTTTGATCTTGAGCTTTATCAGAACTAATATTGCATGGTAACAGTGAGAACTATTATTTTGTTTTGAAAATTTCAGCCTATCGTCTAAAAAAAAGAGCATTTAAAACAATTATCCTCGTTGTATCAAAATTGGTATCAAGAATGAAGTATATTCCTCAGTGACAAGTCGGTGTAATCCCTCATTTGCCCAGGAGCGTTCCATTGTAGAAAAATTCAGTTGTATCATCTGGACTTTTAGAAAAAACAAAACCTTTCGACTGTGATAGCCTTGATAGCCCATCACAGGGCTGTTAGAAAACAAAGACGAGTAGTCTCAAGTGAAACAACAAACAAAAACTCAGTTCCCAGACTGAGTCGCAGATTGAGAATGAGTCTAGGATGAGAGTCGAAATGTTTAGAGTCTAGATGATACAACTGAATTTTTCTACTATATTCTTTGTATCAAAATCGAGTTGGGAATGATTGTATTGTGACAAGACTGACGTGCTAATACTACCAAAACAATCACTACAAAGTTACACATTACATTACACTACATTAGTTTTCACATTAAAAGCATGAAACTGCTTCCATGTTGGTACTGTAACTGTAAAACAGGTTTACTTGCGTAGAGCTAAGTCTTCCACTCTGCTGACGCCAGGAGAATTTCACTGAAGTTCACTGCTTGGAGATAGTGAAGATTGTGATCTTCAAGCTTCTCCTCCGAGGCCTTGCATAAGCGGAACGGGCTGAAAGAGAGACAGGTGAGGGCAGTTTGAGCCAGCAGCATTCACGCGATTAGATCTGCAGTGACAGGAACAAGACACAGCTCAATGTGTGGCAGATGTACAGTTATAAACATCTGGCAGAATGTGGAGAAAGTCACATACAGTTATGAGAAGAGACAGGGGCTAAATGTTCGTGGTAATACATGATTCAGACTTCAGAAGAAAAAATCCTGGAGGGAATCTCGGAGGAGGAAATAGACATTGTGCAATCGAGTGGCAATTTCCACAAGCACCGTTTTGTGGATGTAACCGGAATAAATTGGCCGCTTGAATCATTATATTTCCTAATGGAATGACCATGACCAGTTTCACAAAAACCTATTTGCCAATTACAGAGTACAGAACTGAAAAGAGGATGCTATACAAGGATATGTGGAGAAGTCACATCAGGGCTTCGGGTTATAACAGTGACCAAAGAGATGGCAGTTTAATTCCCACTCATCAGGAAAAACTGACATTGTGTGACATTGGGCAACTTGCCATGGTGTATAAGAGGGATTTCAATTGAGAATGAATGTTCTTTTTTGGCATTTAGTACAGTTACGAATATGGTTTTGGTCAAGCAACAATTTACTGAATGCTCTGCTGATTACAGAGAAGAAATGTCATTGTTTTTATTGCTTTTTTTGATTACAAAGGTGAAAATGGGTGCTTTGGTCACCGACAGAAGCCGTGTTTCTCATGAATTCTCTTTGTTGTTCTCAGAAGTGGAAGGTGAGTCAGACGAAGATCCGGGTCATCTCCACGCTGATCTTCATCCTGTTCGGCTGCCTGCTCTTCGTGGCGCTGCCGGCTGTCATCTTCAAACACATCGAGGGCTGGAGCACGCTGGAGTCCATCTACTTTGTGGTCATCACGCTCACCACCATCGGCTTTGGAGACTTTGTGGCTGGAGAGAAAGGCACAGGTGTTTCTTGTTTTTAATGCCAGTTTATTGAAGTTGCATAATGTTTTGTTTTTTCCACGCTGGTCGCCCTCACACCCACACTATTTATGCAACTATTCATGGGTTTGTGTCAGAGGAATAAATCATTTGTGCTCGCTGGTGGTGCAGTGATTTAAAGTGCACGCGACAGGTTCGACTCACTAAAACGCTGTGAACATGATTATATTTATGATTCCGCTATACTGTTTGTCCTTTTTTTTGCAAAGTTTATAATGTCCTGGTTGGACATGAGCTGCAGATGTGACATAGAGGTAAATCCACTGTTACCTAGCAACCATATTGTAAACAAGAGCCAAAATCCATATAAATTACACAATAGTGTTCTCGCTGGGCTGAGGTTGAAGGATGGCGGTGGGACAAACCACCGTAGGCGGCGTTCGCAAAAAGTTCTTAAAAACAACATCAGTGCTACGGCGCTCGCTCGCACGGTCGAGCGTCGTAGGCAGTGCAAGCGAAAAGTACTTAATAGTACTTTAAGATCACCGTGCGAGCACCGTAGTACTTTTTGCTCGCACAGCGAGCAACACTGCAGTATATGTCCAATGACCTCACTACACTTTATTTTGTAAAATATGTCAGTTGCGTGATGATTGATTGACATTTCATCTTTTATTTTTCAACTTTTCATTACAAACTGCAGCTTGACTGATATAAAACAATGATTCATATTTACCATAGGGACTATCCCACCAAAGTAAGTAATAATTAGATAAACCTGAGAACCTGTTAAATGCACTTTGAGGCGTTGTACATCTGCGGTTGTTACCACCTCTGCATCGCGGGTTCGCCTCCAGGTCACGACTATTTGCTGAATGTCTCTGTCCTCTCCCTCCCGATTTTACGCTACTGCTGTGCTATTAAATTAAAGACAGAAGATCTAAAATCTAAAATAACCAAAGTCATAATTATATGAATTGTAAATTGCCAGTGCAACAATCTTGAATTTTCATCACTTGTCAATCAAACCTTAACCCATGGATACTGCATTACACAATGTGGGTGACGTGTCTTGCCCAAGGACACAATGGCTTTGAGCATTTGAATCCACTACCCTCTGGTTGGTGGGCTAACGCTTAACCCATTGTACCGCCGTCGTCACAAGAACATTATAGCGTATGTTTTCTATTTTAGTCTTTGCTTGAATTACACTTTGACTGTGAATGATCTCAGTGTGACTCAGCTGCTGGGCACCACGGTGACGAGGCTCCGGGTACATTATGCGCTATGACAGATTTGTCAAATGCTTCTCCAATCCTACATTTGTTTAATGCTGCCATCTGTTGAATTAAGAAGAAAAAGAAATCTGTAAAATGTGAATGCGACGCCTAAACATTGTTCCCACTTGCGTCTGCTGTCCTATTTGTTAAATATGTCGAAGCGTATTATGATTATGCACATGGAAGCAGCTGGACTGTACCTGATAAGCAACAATGGGAAGACAGATGGTAAAATTCACAAACACTAAGTAAGTAGATTAAATTTCCCTAGGCAAGCCTAATGATTATAGATCAGATTAGTGCACCTGCGTCAACACCGCTGTTACACTAAACTAATCTGGCCTGTTAGTTAAAATGGCCCATTACCTTGCACAGCAGTGGTGTGCTGGCAATTTCTCAGAGATATATCGCCTGACATAGGAACCAAGGATTAACAAATGTGTGGGGATTTGGGAGTTAATCGTTTTATTACGTATGTTCAAGCTACTGTAGGATGTAACCTGTAACATTAGCACTGAGGACAACAAACATCCTCGCTGGACTAAAAAGGCAATGGAAATACATAAACGTGTGCTGCCCGGTGGTCCAGTGGTTAAAGGCGCAATGGACGATTTTCTCCCCGTGCGGACTGATACAACACACACGTGCGTTTGTTTATTAGCGTGACGGATCGCATCGCATCTCTCGTCTCCCGTAGATTTCAGTCCACTTCTGAGACAGCTTGAACAGTCTTTCTCCGTCTTCATTTTGCCCCGTACACTGAGGGAACTATATTATGATAGATCAATGCGCTTAGACACGCGGAAATGTGGGGACGAGCCACACGAGGCTGCAGGTGAGCCGTAGGTGCGTTTTATGATTGATATGTGGCAGGAGTAATTGGCAGTCCACGCCACGAGGAAATAAGACTCAGATTTGGGCCAAAAAAATCGTCCATTCAACCTTTAAGCAGCTGGCCACAGTGTTGAATCCCGACTCCGACAATTTACTGCATGTCTTCCCTTCTCTCTCATCCCCCATTTCACGCTGTCCTTCAGGTCTAGTAAAGCTGACGGGCCAAATTTTTTTTTTTTAAATGAAAGAAAAAAGAAACACGTTAACATGTCCAAGGGACTTTAAATCGGGATGAGGGGGCCTTTTTACTCTCTCACACCTGGGATACAGTCCTGAAGAAGTCGGACTATAGATGGCACTGTCGTCCGGCCTCTACCGGCAGGAAAACAACGCGAAAACCTGTTGAAACTGTCAGGAGGTAAACAAACAACATCTGATATGGGAAAAAAAACTTTTCTTTAAAAACTGCCACTTGACTGGAATAAAACTATGATGAATGTTTAACACCAAACAAAGTCATACCGTATTTTCCTGACTATAAGTCGCACCTTTTTTCATAGTTTTGGCCGAGGTGCGACTTCTATTTATATTTATACTTATATACTTATACTCTGGAGCGACTTATATGTGATATTATTTGTTATTTTCACACTTGCAACCGCATTTCATACTCCAGAGCAACTTATATATGTTTTTTTCTTCTCTATTATGCATTTTTTGGCTGGTGCGACTTATAGTCCAGAAAATATGGTAATTAGAAAAACACGAGAACCTGTCTCATGCACTTTAACTTAATCTTGAATCCTCATAGTTGACTTTAAGCGCAGTAAGATCCAGGGCCTCTGCGTAACACAGTTCTAGGTATCATGGACCCACAGCCTCGGTTCTCCTTGTTGACTTGAGGAGTGAAGGACCATTTGTAGGTGACGTAACCATGTTGTGTAACCCACTTGCCTTGTGTTTTTGTCCACTTAGGCGGGTCAGAGAGCCCTTCAGGAGGGTCAACGGAGAGCCATGTTTACCTAAACTATTACAAGCCTGTGGTGTGGTTCTGGATCCTGGTGGGACTGGCGTACTTCGCAGCTGTGCTCAGTATGATCGGAGACTGGTTCAGGGTCATCTCCAAGAAAACTAAAGAAGAGGTGCGCTTCGTGCATACAAATGTTGCATAATACAGTAGAAGCAGTGAGAGGAAGAGGATTGTAACAGCTCTTGAACTTGAATAGAAAGTAGCTTACAGACAGAAACTATTTGAAATGGCAAAAGAGTATATTGTTTTGTTTTGTTTTGTTTGTGAATTTACACTAATACATAATCATTAGGTAATACAAGCCAAGCAAATACTATTTTCACTATGTATTGGAATATAGAGGGGGAAACAGAGCTTGCATGTATCACCCACCCTCTAATACACATGACTGCCCTCTGGAAAAAGCCCAAATAGCCTTCAATTAAATCAAACTGAATAAATGCAACTGCTAAACACTAAACACACTATTTAGATAAAAAGTAAACCGTACCTTATATATACAAGTGTATGCAGTTATTTGATTCCATTGCTGAGGGTACGGTCATTATTTTCTTACACAGAACAAGTAAAGTCTCTGCTGACCCGATCCGCCAATGTGAAAACATCATTAGTCCTGTGCCGGAGGACCCATGGAGAGTCAGTCAGTTTGTGGTAAAGATTTAGAATGAGAAGAGAGCGTTGTTGTGGACTTTCAACCCCTCAGAGGTTAATGAATAAATAAAGAGGCCTGATGAACAGAAGGAGCCCTAATGCATCATGAAGTTGAGATCAATGCTGTTTCTCTGCCTCTGTTTTCTAGAGATTTAAAGATAAAAGAGATAAAAAAGAGCCGAACTGAAGCGTGACATGATATTGAGAAAATTTTATCTGATTTAATCTGCTTTTGAAGAAGTTGCATAATCTGTTTGAGTTCATGTTGTAAACCACCATGAACATTGCAGGAATTATTTTGGCTTGAGTTTAAAAAGGTCTCAGTTCATTGCTCATCCTCAATGTCTTGAATAGAGATCAGTAGTGTTACATGGGAGGCATGGGGCCCCAAGCCAAGTCTCACATGGGGCCCCAAGCCAAGTCTCACATGGCGCCCCAAGCCAAGTCTCACATGGGGCTTTAAAGACAGAAGTCATCCCTTCTTCTCTTTCAAGTCGCCTATAAACACTAGTATGGTTCCTTCTCTCTCTCTCTTTCTCTCTCTTTCTCGCTCTCTTTTATCTTTCTCTATCTTTCTCTCTTCTTCTTCTTCTTGTTCTCTTTCTTTCTTTCTCTCTCCTTCTCTCTTTCTTTCTCTCTCTTTCCCTCTCTTCTACTCTCTCTTTCACGCTCTCCCCTTCTCTCTCTTAAGCTCTCCTCTCTTTCTCTCTTTCTTTCTCTCTCTCCCTAGTTTGTCTAACAGTATACATACATAGTAAACATACTTTGAAGACGCACAACTACAGTAGGTGGCGGTAGATGCACCTTTTCAGTCGGCTGACAACCACCATTAAAAGTAACACCACAACAACAACAACAACAACAACAACAATAATGGTTCTTTTGCCACAGTGAGTTATTGCTGTTGCAGCTGAAGGCTCATTGATGTCACCCTGTTGTCGTCACAGTATAAAACTAAAGTCAATAGAAAGACATGTCAATAAAATGCAATTAGTGTAATGAGCCTAATGAAGCCTAAGGACCGCCCCCTGGACAATTGCCTGTCCTGCCTTTTGGGGAGCTACGCCTCAAAGAGAACAGAACACCCAATTATTTTAAGGATCTTCTCCTATTTTTTAAGTGTCTCAATGGTCTGGGTCCTTCTTATTTTACTAAACTACTTTTACCCCAATTATTTTGAGATGACTGAAACCTTCTTTCTGAGCCTAAACAGTTGAGTGGAGTAAAGACCTTGATGGGGAAAAGATTAAAGTTAATCAAGTGCTGTATCTAAGCATGTTTCTTAATATTGAGTAGGTGTTAAGTGTACTAAGCATGAATCTCAGCCAAGAAAAAGAGTTTATTACAGTAAAAGCTAAGAGCAATATAAAAGTCAAGCATCTCAGCTCCTTCTGTCAGAAATTACTTTCTGACAGAAGTCCAGATGACTTTGAAACTATGAACCGCTCCTGGAGTGAGAGATTACACTGCCTTGTTGCCAAAAATAGAAATAGTAAATAAAAGGGTCCTGGTACAGTAATACTTTTTTACACTGCAGAGTTATAATCTGGAACACCTTGTTTGTGGGCAGGTGGGAGAGTTCCGGGCCCACGCTGCAGAGTGGACCGCCAACGTGTCGGCTGAGTTCAAGGAGACCCGGAGGCGACTCAGCGTTGACATCTATGACAAGTTCCAACGCGCGGCTTCAATCAAGCGCAAACTGTCATCCGAACTGGGCATCAACGCCACGCTCAACCAGGAAATGACCCCGGGCAAAAGAACTCTGTCGGTCAACCTTGGAGACGAGCGTGAGTATTATTCCAACCTGACTCTGCCCCTCACCCCCGTCCCGGGAGCGCTGACTAGGAACGGGAGCCTCTATCTGAACGGACTCAGCCCAGAGTACGCTGCGGAACGCCGGGAATTCCCTGGCATGGACAACGTCAAATAGGACAGAGGAAGAATACTGTCAGGATTTCTCTTTGACTGACTGAACGTCTCGAGACATTTGTGAAGTGGATAATAAGTCAGAAAAAGAACGTTTACCATCACGAGGAACTATCAAAGCCATTACCTTATATGAGCTGTTTTTGTGCCAACTACTGTACGTCAAATGAAACCTTTGAGACTGGACTGAAGATTGTATTAAATCCTAAGACACAAAAAGCATCTAAACAATAAACTGTAGCACCAGTTACAGATCAGGCATAGCATTATGACAATTTAATGGTGAATAATCTTACTCAATTATTTCAACGGTTGGAATAAATCTCACCCCAAGTGAACATTTTGTCCCCAAAGTTGACATGTCGGAGGTAGAAATAATGAGCAAGCACAAGGTTGAGTGGTTTGATGGCTGGAAGAGTAGGAGGAGTGGGAGGGATTTAAAATGCAGCTTTTGGTGTTTGATCCCAAGGATATTGTACTGAACTTACATTTTTGAGATTCAAAAACCTGCCTAAAGATGTGTTTTGTTTCATTCATGCAGGTTTTGGTATATTCTTTTAGTCTCTGCTGCCGACCTCCTGTGAGCTGCTCTAATGCTGCCTTATATTTATCCTTGTTGGTAACGATTTATGCAAGTAATAGAAACCATGAGAGGGCAGACAAGTGCTCATATCAGCCAAAATACTGACCTATTAAAGTTAATTTATTAGCCTGGGCTAGTTATTAACATTACGGTATTAGCTCTGTGTATCAGTTAGCAGCGTTAGCATAACATTAGTATAACAGTGCATTTATAACTGCAGCAGCTCAAAGGAAGTGCAGGAGCAGGTTTAAAGGGAAAATAACACAGCAGCAGTATTGTTACTCTTTTAACTTCATCCAAACACGAGCGCAGCTGCGGATTAACTCAGGGTTCTGAAATGTTGCCTGAAATGTTGAGTTTTGAGATGTGAGGCTTCCAGTGGGATTTTACAAGTCGGAACTCGGAAAATCTGACCTCCATTTATTGTTTCTATAAATGGAAGCTCTGACCAATCAGGACATGTGTTTTTTGAGACCTGATTAAATAGAACCTATTTCTGGGTTTCAGCTTCCAGAAGATACAGTATTTTGTTCTGAATTTCTTTATTGCTGTTGCTGGCAACAGTGCTAGATTTTCATCACTCTGAAACCCAGAGCCAAATGATCCAATGCACTTTTTTAAAGCAGACATATTACACGTTTTTCAGGTACTTTGTATTGAACTATAAGATAAGTTGAAAATCATTTTACATTCTGTTCATTATAAACCATTATATTGGTCTAAAACTGCTTGATAATAGAAACAAGTCCATTAACTTCCTGTTCAAAGCCCCGCCTCTCCATGGTGACATTTCACCAAAACAAGCAGCAGATTGTCATTTCCATGTTTTTATTTTTGAAAAGTGGCCTTTTAGAACCCTACAGTTATCCCTTTGAGTCTTAATTTTTCAAGTTATCGCAACTAAGTACAGGATTACTCAAACATGCTTGAATCAATGAAAATACAACTTGAGAAAATGAATGAAGGGACCTAAATTGTTTTCGATTGGGTCAAGCTACAGTAGACCCTTTACCTGGGCGCACAGTGAGAGTGGCGTGCAACGGGCCTTAAATGTCTGATCCTAAAGAGCATTAATACTCTAATGTTATGCCTGATCTGTATGTTTTAGTCAATATGTGGCTGAACTTAGATAGCAATACATTTATTATCATTGTGTTCAGAGGTCTTTAAAATCTGCATCAGATAAAAGAATCCTCCTCAACATCAGTTTGTCACTCGCACCAAGAATGTGCTGTTTTTTGTGTTTACACTGTAAATGTGTCTTGCCTTGCATCTGTTCAGCTGCTCTTCGAATGTGAGTATTCAGAAAGTTCTGCAGCTTTCATCAAGGAAAATTACACTTGTGCCTTACTGAATTTAAAAGGAGAATAATGATTATGCTGTTATGTAGCAGGAGATAGAAAGCAAAAGAGGACAACTGAGTATTTATAGGCAGGTTTCACATGTTTCACCTTTTTTTTTGCACCATGTTTGGGCAGAGAAAAAATTACACGAATATAGTAAATCCATGAGAGCATTTGTCATCAAAGAAATCTAATTATCCACTTTTACAACGACTATAATTCAAGTGCACATGATTGAGATTACACTCAAGGCCTATAACAAGAAAATATACAGGCACATGTTGAGAAGGATAGAGTTCAAGCATGTGTAATCCCATTGTAATTAGAGACTGGGTATTATTTATTATTCTAATATATATATATATATATATATATCATATAAATAATTCCTCAACACATATCTCTCTGTGCATTTACACATTTATCTACTGAGATCATTTTAAAATGTGTGAATGTGTGCCTGTAAATCCTTATCCACAAAAGAGGAGCCATAACTTACAGTTCATGGAGCAGATTGTGTCTTATTTGTGCTTTTGTCCTTAAAGAAGACATATTGTGTGTTTATTCAGGTCTTTAGTCATTAAATACAACATATTTAGATCATTATTTTACAAGGATTTAAAAAAAAAAAAAAGGCTCAGTTTTTCTGATTACCGAGCAATGCAAAACAATGACGGATTACTCAAACATGAATACAATCAATTGAAATACAATTAATGTTGTGGAAACTCCATTATAACATGGCTCAGAAAAGTACATTTGATACAATATGTCTCCTTTAAGTAAACGACTTTATGCTGAAATATGTGACATTTCAGCGTTATTGCATATTTGTCACTTTGCTTGTTTAGGCCTATAATAACCTCTAAAAGTGACTTAATAACTTTCTTTGATGGCATAGAAATGAAAACCTGTTTTTAGTAATAGAATTATGAAAACTGATTGATTATATGACTATAATATGATATGACTCTAGATTTCGCCCTCTTTGTTGTGTTTTCACAGTCCTCATCACACTAAAGACGCTGTCAGCACATATCAAAGTCAAGAATAGCTGTCGATGTTTGTTATGGAACAGTTAAGGGCAAAGAAGTGTGCAAGTGTGTGGGAGACATTGGATTCAACCTACGCATCCCCCTGTCCTTGTTTCCAAGTGTATTATTCAGAATCCACCTCAAGCATGTTGAATGTATTTATTCATATCACCCCAGACAGGCCTCGCAATGAATGTATGACACTTATGCTTCAATGTGTTAATGATTTATGGATGCAACGCTAATTAGCTCAGAGGCTCTGGCTAGATTAAACTAAAACAACAACAAATTACACATTTACAGATTTATTCACAGATTATACGGGTCTTTTGCATTTTTATTGCAGCAAATCGTGTCTCAAATTCAGTTACATATTCAGTATAGATTTGTTGTATTTGTCCAGTCCCAAAACTTCAATTGTGGCTGGAAATAGACATTGCAATACAAAGCATTATGTTTTCTTTTGTTTTTCTGTTTTTTTTTTGCCAAATTAAGTGCAATTTAAGAAGAAACATGACTTTATAAGGTTGGTGCTTATCATCAAGATGGCCGGTTGTGCTAAAACAAGTTGGAAATATTGCATTGATATTTTAAAAGACTAGCATAAGTCTAATTGTGATAATCAATGTATTGTTAAATCGTGCATTATTGTTAAAACCAAAATCAATTTACAGTTTTGGTTGCTGCCTAACTTATATGCATCAGAAGCTACTTTCAATTTGTCCACACCTGATCTCCCTTCTGTTTCACAGTCTGCTCGTACAGAAAGGCTCACATTTTAACTGTTTGCATGCTACTTTGAGTGTTGATTTTATTGTGTTTAAAATCAACATGTTTTAGGATATTAATGACAAAACCAGTGTTTCCAATTCCTGTGGGTTTGTCATTTTGAGTCATGGCACATTTTTCAAAGATTTAGAATAAAGAATTTTTATGTACACTATATTTTTCAGTCTTGAGTGTATTTCCTGTCTTCAGTGAGCCGCACCGGCATGTTCAAACGATCCTAAGAAGACCCCGTGAAGCCCCGGCTCTGGAAAAGAGAGAACAAAGACTTGATCTTGAGATAAGACTTAGCACAACAAAGTGAGTCAGCATTAGGTATTTGTTTTTCCTGTGTATTATGCAGCTGACATTATCCAAACCCAAAGCATTACATAAAGACATGATAAAACAGGTGCAGAGAAGTTTTATTTATTAGAAAACACTTTGGGTTTGGGTTACGTCAGCTGCTCACAGACTCATGCCCAGGACTTGGAAATGCATTACACCGTTTAGCCACTCCCCTCAGGCAGGAGGCCATGCCCCTCAGGCAGGAGGCCACGCCCCTCAGGCAGGAGGCCACGCCCCTCAGGCAGGAGGCCACGCCCCTCAGGCAGGAGGCTGCGGTCAATCCAGACCTGAACGTCCCGCCACAAGAACACTTTCTTTCCCTCTTCCGTTGGACTCATGAACACTTAACGTGTGTACTGGTATTTTCAGACCAAGTATATTTCATTTTATTTGTAAATTCAAAACTGTATGCATGCCCTTTTGATATATTTTGCTACTATTATTATTCATGTTGTATGTTGCACCTTAACGCCAATGCAAGTTCCTAGTTTGTGAATTCTGCTTACAATAGACCGCTTTCTGATTCTGACCAGATTCTGAAAAGAACTGTGCTCTAAGCGAACCGGTCTACTGCTCTTCTCCACAGACGTGACCTGTAACTGGCGGGATAGGTTTAATGCCATTCTGTGGAACAAAAAGTTACACAGTGCACTTTTAACATTAGCTCCATTAAATCTCCATATTAAAGGAGCAATTCACTCAAAACCAAAATGGACGGTCTACAAAAAGAACCATTGTAATTGATATGTTCAGCTTGTCACTCTTTATCTTCATATTTTTAACCCCGAGCTTTCATATGATGCCAAAGACGTCCAAAAAGAGGATTCTCCAATGAATGAATGAATGATCTTAAGTTCTTGTAACAGACTGAGAGGTTGAGCAGGTGCTGCACTTGTTCATCCGTCACACTTGTTACTACCTTTCAAAACATCTGACTAAAAGATATAGCTTTTAATAACATCCTTAATCATTCTGTGACGTATTGGACATTGTTTTGATTGTAGGTCCTCAGCATTTTTCCCACACAGAAACAGTGTGCTGCAGTCATGTGTTCTAGGGCACAATGTGGACACAATGGCTGTAATCACATCACAGCACAATGACATCGGCTCATAATGGGGCACGCTACGTTCAACTCCATGACTCACATGTCACCAAATGTTCCTCACAAGCACAGCGTGAACTGCTAAGGTCTACACTCGCCAAATGTGGTCCAACATCTCTTTTTACAGTCATTACCTTTGGATTATACATTTGTCAAACTTTTATCTTGGCTTTACACAAGATTTATCTCACAGAATATGATTTGACGCGTCACTTAGTACGAGGTTACTGTAGGTTAGTGGGGTTGAATGATTTTTTTTAAATGATGTAATTACAATTTTTCAGACTGTTTACAATATTTGAGACTGAATTCAAATATGAACTGCTTAATCTTTTGCATTGTGAAAATCTGGGTTAGTGGATTTTATATATTATAAGATTTGCCTGTTTTCAGATTTATTAATGCAGATTTTTGATTTGCAACGACTATTCAGACAAAAATTCCCCTTTGAGTGCCGATATCTTACTGCCTTAAAAATACTGTACTACCTCTCTATTACTACTCTGTTATTTCATCATAACTGTACCTATATATCGTTCCTACTATTACAGCTGTTAGTAGCTCCACTAATGATCCCACGAATACTTTTAGCACTTGTTGCACAGACTTGACTCTTCCTTTAAAAGAAACGTAGCTTCTACCACATTCTTTTCCGATCTTTCTCAGATAAATAAAGATTTCTGATGTGACGTGGCGGTTTGCTTAAGCCGGAGCTGCCCTCACAGTCTGACAGACGCAGACAGGAGGCGTAAGGGCTGTTCAGAGAGGACATGACCCAGGACGAGAGTGCCCTCCTCCAGCAGAGTGACTCAGAGCAGTTAGCTGATTGTAGCGCGTGGACACTGGGGAAGGGTTGAGACATACATAATACATGGGCTTCAGGGGGATGGAGAGAGCTGGACAAAGTTTAGAGGTTGAACGCTCAAACTCATTCACTATTGCAGCAGAAGGCGTAATTTACTCCTGTTTTTCGTTTGTCTTTCGTTTGTGTTCAGGCTCACGTTGTATTTTGTACGTTGCTATCGCCTCTTGTTTTCTGATTCATAAAATGCACATCCAAATGGACTCAATTGTATCGGACTCGAGGAATAGAAGTGGGATGGACATCAAGGCTTCTGGCTCATGTCTCCCGAGGTGACATATTGTTCCTGTTGTAAGTGAGATATTATCGAGCACCAAAACAGGAACTACTGAATCACAAAGTCGTCACAGTTTGTCATGGTCGTTTTCTTGTTTTTGAACTCTGGTCACAGCTGATAGAAAAGTCGTTTTGCAGGTTTTCATTTGGAAATTACATTTTTGTGTCAATATTTAAAGAAAACAGCTGAATTGACGGTTGTGGTTGTTGTGGTTGTTGTGGTTGTTGTTGTGGTTGTTGTGGTTGTTGTTGTTGTTGTTGTGGTTGTTGTTGTTGTTGTGGTTGTTGTGGTTGTTGTGGTTGTTGTGGTTGTTGTGGTTGTTGTGGTTGTTGTGGTTGTGGTTGTTGTGGTTGTTGTGGTTGTTGTGGTGGTTGTGGTGGTTGTGGTGGTTGTGGTGGTTGTGGTGATTGTGGTGGTTGTGGTGGTTGTGGTGGTTGTGGTGGTTGTTGTGGTTGTTGTGGTTGTTGTGGTTGTTGTGGTTGTTGTGGTTGTTGTGGTGGTTGTGGTGGTTGTGGTGGTTGTGGTGGTTGTGGTGGTTGTGGTGGTTGTTGTGGTTGTTGTGGTTGTTGTGGTGGTTGTGGTGGTTGTGGTGGTTGTGGTGGTTGTGGTGGTTGTGGTGGTTGTGGTGGTTGTGCGGCGGCGGCGGCGGCGGCGGCGGCGGCGGCGGCGGCGGCGGCGGCGGCGGCGGCGGCGGCGGCGGCGGCTGCTGCGGCTGCTGCTGCTGCTGCTGCTGCTGCTGCTGCTGCTGCTGCTGCTGCTGCTGCTGCTGCTGCTGCTGCTGCTGCTGCTGCTGGTGCTGCTGCTGCTGCTGCTGCTGCTGCTGCTGCTGCTGCTGCTGCTGCTGTTGCTGTTGCTGTTGCTGTTGTTGTTGTTGTTGTTGTTGTTGTTGTTGTTGTTGTTGTTGTTGTTGTTGTTGTTGTTGTTGTTGTTGTTGAAGCAAAATAATGTTTCTTTCTATTACCATTACTATTTTCTCCTTCACTTTAAAGGTATACTATGTAACCTTTCTGTCGAAGGGTCCACCACCTGCTTGTCTCCATAGTATTATTTCAGTACCTAAAATCTCCATGGTGATTCCCCAACAGAAAAATTACATTGTGCACTTTCAATGAATAAACCAATTGAGTAACAATAGAAGTCCTATTCCTTTCATCTCTTGTGGTGAAATGGCTTGTGACTGGACAATGGATTCTGGCAAGTATTTTATTCATGCATAAGCTTCAGCCCTGGCCCCAACATCAGTGAACCGTACATCGTTTCACAAAGGGATAAAGTCGACTTGCCTTTTCTGAGACATCAGAGCAAAGCGTGAGTCAGCGGCTACAGAGCAAGATGAATACAGCGAGTATCTGACTGGTGGAAGTGAGGCAATATCTATGGCTTCAAACAGATGACATCAACAACACTTTCTGTGTGTTTCTCTGTAGAGTTTGCATGTTTCTCCCTGTGTCTGGGTGGATTTTCTCCCGGGTTCCTCCATCAACCCAAAATATGCACAATAGGTAAAAGCAGTCTTTGCAAAGCCGAGCTAAAGATCTGGAGATGAGTCCCCGGGGCCTCTGCTCCTGACAGGTCGCCCCAGTGGCATTGAAGGATGGGTCAAATGAAGAGGACAAATTTCCCTATGGGGACAATAAAGGCTAATCTAATCTAACTATATACTTTGTCATACATACTTTTTATGTCCGGAAAATGTTGTCTTAGGTCTTCATCTGCATCTCAGCAGCTCATACCTCACAGTCTTTGTACTCACACGTCAATAATTTGCATCTATTGAAACCATCTGGTTTCCAAAACATGATAATTATGTTACGTGCAAATGATCTCAAAGAAAAGTTGCCTGTTACTCCACATCACTTCCAAACCAAGGGTAAGTAAGCCAAAAATGTTCTTCATAATTCATGAAAGTTTAATGGGCTCCATTTTTAGTACTTTTCACTCATTTTTTCAAAAAATAGACAAGTTAGTTTTGAATTGAAAATCGCTTTTGCAATTGCAATGGACAGTGGACATGTCACTGTCAGTCTGTGACAGGACAATGAGCTCACTGTCTTGTTGCTCGGGACGTCTGGAAATGTCTAAAGACCAAAGATGATTGACTTTTGTGAATGTGTTCACAGTCTGTTGAACACTAACACTTACAAATATCTCTGAACTCACCTTTGAGCACAATTGTGAAGCAGTGTGCCAGGGTCATCAGCACTAACTTTGTTTAGGAAACTGTTATTCATCCATGTTGACAGAGCCATGTTAACTATGTTTTATCACTGTTTTATTGAATCGGTTTCATCCTTCTGTCTTGGTACATGGTTTGCTTGCTTGCCATTTAAAAAACAAAAAACAACTTGAATGGTAAAATGGGAGCAAATTGATTGGGGTGTCCAAGCTTTCTCCTGCCGCTCTTTATTCTTGGCAGGTTCAGAGACTGGCAGAGTCTATTTCCATTCACATACTCTTAATGATTAAGTTCAACTTCTTTCAACAAGAGAGAGGTTTAAAGTGCCAGACTATAAAACCAAGCGTGACAAAGTACCTTTATTCCAGCAGCTATGAACAATTGATTTCATATACATGGACTATATATATTGTTGCATGTTTCAGGTTGGCTTCCCCATTGTACATGTTTTGCTCTGCACTAGGCACTTCAGATGCACTATTATGTGAATAAAGGCTGAGTCAATGCAAAACAAAATGTACCTATTGGTGCGAATAAAGTAATCTTGAACCTGTAAATTGTAGGATATACCCAAAAACTTCACAAGTATTTTACCATTTCTGTAAATCTCAAGTGTCGTCTTCGTCACTCAAAAACAAAACACTGGAGTACACGTGTTATGTTGGTCTTCCATAACCTTTGCTGAGGCTTTCTGTCATGTGACGCTCCTCTGCAGATGGGATATCCTCTCCCGCTGGCAGGATGAATGACACACGACCTTTACTGCTCGCTGCTCCCAGTGCGTTCTGTGGAGAAGAATACACCGCCAAACAAAATGCACTGACTGCAGTCGGGTGGTTTACAGCAATGACCATGACGAGTTTCAAAACGATAAGATTCATAGCTGCAAGCAAGGCCAGCGATACCACAAAGGATACTCGACACAAAGGATGAAACAGAAAGTGAACAAAACATTGGTCACTTTTCATCTGTGCTTTAAAACAAATGTGTTTCTTGAAAATTGATCACTAAAGTCACTCAAATTAAAACTTTTCAATACTTGATGGGATCCTTTTGTCTTCTTGAGCTATTATTATATGTACAAAAGGATAAAGCACAATAGTGTGTTTCATGAGTTTCATAATAATTTTACACATAGAATTACACACTGTATTATTTGATTATCATATTTTTTCCAAGCACATATCTTAATCCCATGTTTGCACAGGTCAGCAAACTCTTTCCTTTGCCATCCTCTTGCACTCATATTCTGCAGCAGATTGGACCTCATCAGCCTAAAATACCCCTACATTTGAGAGAGAGACCTTTTTCTGAGACCCCCTGTCGTGATTTGACGTGTTCAAAGGTGCGTAAGGACCATTAGGTTTTCTATCATCGTCATTCTGAATGGAAGATGATTACAGTATAATTTACATCAAATTAATGGGGATATTTTAGGTTCTTTTATGGTATGTATGCTTTTTATTTTCACAAGGACAGTGTGCAATGTTACTGTGACAAAAAAAGGACAGCAAAATATACAAATGTCCCTCTATCCCTGGGCAGATTGAGGTTTAAATCACTTAGTAAAAGAATGCACAGTGTGTTTGTTACTTGTACTGATAGAGACAATTTAATCATAAATGGACAATCATCAGCTTTGGGAGTCATCTGACCGCACTTATAAATACATTATTAATACATAAAAAAGGCACACAAATTGCTTGGTATGGACAAGAAACCTTTTTTTTAGTGCACCCGTCATCTTGTTTTGATCACAATGTCCCAAAATAACTCCCATTATAGTTGTTCCTCCTGCAGTTGACTTCCTGTTCTTGTCCTGCCCACCATCACCTGCTGTTCCACCACACACCTCAGTGCAGCCGAACATTAGACTATTTAAGGGCAGCTACAAGCAGCAATTTTCCTGCCCCCCTTATTTCTCCCAGATCTATGTTGGGTAACTGTGACTCTGACTCATAAATGACTGCTATATCTTATCACTGACACATGACACATATTCTGGACCCCTCCAGTTTCCATTTCTCCTCCTGTTGGTTGTATAAGAGAGAATGACCAGTGTGACATAATGGAACAAGGTCAATCAGATGCAATGGTGAGATGAAGTGCTCTAACCTGAACTGTGTTCCCTATTCACATAATTAGTGACACGGCAAGATACAAGACGACTGCTGTGCTCCAGTTCCAGTCCTATGAGGTCAGGATTCAGATCGAACCCTCACATCTCTGCATCTGGAAACACCAAATCCAACCTGTCTATGCCCTGCGTTTGGATAACTATTGATAGTAAGCTATGTGACATAACCCTTTGCATTTATCTAAACACAAAAACTAACAAAAACAATAATGCAGTAATGTAATTACTCAACTATTAGTAAAGCATCTCTGCAGGCATTGTTTCATATTAGGTGTAGTAGGAGCCGCAGCATGAAGGAAGGAGACTTAAATGCAAATCAGGTGAGAAAAATACTTGCAGAAAAATGGCAGCTAACAGAGAAAAGGAAACCTCACAGGAAAAGTTACACATTATCTCGGAAAAGACAGTGTAAACAGGAAAGTGTTTAATTTGATGGAAACATGAGGGAAACCGAGCAGGAGCTGGGGACAACAATACTAACTTAAATTTAGATGTATTAATTTGTAACATAAAAGAAGAAAAAAGATTTAGAAAGAATAAGAAAAAAGTATTTCAAGTTGTCACATAATTTAATGTCATTAAAATGTATATTTGGGACATATAAATCTGAAAATATGTAGAGTTAGGATTACATTTCTTGCTTCACTTTGTTAACATATTAGATGGACAAAGATTTGTTTTAATGCTCTTTGGGTGCATTTGGGTAAACTTGATCTTACTGAAAATTTTTGTAAAAAATCAAATTCAATGCCTCATTTTTGGATAACTTTAATAAACCAGGCTTAGAATGTATCAACTATGATCAAGGTTTTGCCCCTAACATGAGATTTAAGGTCTGAATAACAAACATACAAACTAAAGTATGAATGTAGATAATAAAAGAAATTCAATGGAATAGCTTTGATATGTTATATTAACTTATTATAACCTATAAATTAAACAAAGCAGTGACCGTTATAACCCTAATGTTTATTACAATATAAATCTGAAGGGCAAATATATCTAATTTATATAGATGTATTAACATTTGACTGAACAGAAAAATATATCCCAATGGAGCACCACAAAATCACACGTTTGTAAAGAGTTCTGTAAAAATGTATCACCTTTTTTCATAACACCATGTCAAAGTAAGACATGGTTGGAGAAACTGTGGTTGCCAGGAGACAAACCATCATTTGTTTTGGGACTGTCCTGTTGCTCAGAAATATTGGACTGAGATAAATACATCCCCATTTCGATCTCAGAAATATGTAATATTATTAGTATATATTGAAATATTTTGGCCTCAAAATTCCAGCCATGGACACAATAAATTGATACGTTTGAAACATACTTGTGACTTTGGGCCTTAGGCACATTTATTCACGAGGGGCAATTTACAGTTGCCATTTTACCTTCACAGGTCCATGTGTTTGGACGGTGGGAGGAGCCGGAGAACCTGGAGAGAACCCACGGTAACACAGGAAGGACAAGCAGACTCCACCAGAGAGATCATGTGGTGTTGGTCTGTCACGCATCGGATCATACTTCTGACGGTGGAAAATCTAAATCTTTTTCCAAGATTGTAAAGTTACTTAGGAACATATATTCAAATTCAACTAAGGGCACTTATTTAATGATCACCGAGAGTTTGTTTCTAAGTGGCACAAGTAATCACTCCACAGGAAGGATCGGCAAAGTCAAGTGATCCTTTTTTCCCTTGGTCGTATTTACTTATCCTCACATCATCTTCATTTCTGTACCCGTACATGTATTTCCATGCAGCTCACACACATGATTTATTAACGTGGTTATATAAGCCCACTTGTATATCACAGTTCACTGCATGAACATTTTCCAACAATATGCTTCTTGGATAAGAGCGCATGTTCCCTGTTGTCTCTAAAACCCACTAACCAGCAGTGATATAGGGTAAGACATCAACTGCAGAGGAGACGTGTGGGCGAATTAATAGCACTTTGGACCTGTCTCACAAGATGGCATTTAGAAACAACTTAAATTCATCATACCAAGAGTGTGTTGTCAAGCCACTTGGTGAGTCGGCAGGATGTCTACATGAGAAAATGATGCACTCAAGCAAGTGCAAAGTGCTCACTGGGAAAAAATGAAATGTCTAATTAAGTCACGATCACTCAGGGAAGAAAATCCCACCTCACTGAAACAAAGAATCCCAGCGTTAACAATAGTTTTTAATAACTGGTACAGAATTACAAAAGCCTATTTCAAGCTTAATGAAGATTACTCATTCTATCTCGTCTGCCTGTCAAAGTAAATACATTTCAACTATTACAAAAGGATTTAATTATGAAATGATTTAATAGTACATTGCTCATCAAGCTACAACAGACATTTGTGCCGATGACTACCTTAAGTATGATAGCAAACTCACGGGAAGTTTTTGATTGCAGAGATAGTACAGTTTGAAACTTTTCTGCCGTTCATTCAGTTCATCCTTTGAGATACGATTGTTTCGGGTTCACGTTGGGTCCACTGAGCGCACTCGCTGGTGTAGTAGTTTTCTATAAGAGGGAAACATCTGGTGTCTCTACTTTGATGCCCTGCTTGCTTTCATGTGAAGGTTTTCTGATGTGGAAAACCAGTCTCATGAGGAAAGACAGAGGCGAGAACAGGAAGGAACTGCAGCCATGACAGGACTGTTGGTTAAGTGAGATACAGTTAGAGTTGTCAATCTGAAACTTCAAGTATAAAACACTACCAATACACATACCAGCATTTTGAATAGAGGCTGTTAATGAACTGTTAAATTAGAGTTTTGATCATCTATCTAATAAGTATGAATCTATTCAAAAAGTATCCCTAATGCATGTATTATTCTGTTGGGATGGGATTTGGTGTTATTTTGTCATTATGGATTACATTTATTGTATGTTAGCATTAGCTTAGAGACAAAACCACATACTTTTATAAACATATAGATGTCCTCAGGTGAAGCATTTACATGGTACGTAAGAGACTTAACAGCTGCCTGTGATTATCCATCTGTAACTCACGCTCCGCTTTGTGTTCATTAATTCAATGAAATTTCCCCATGTGTAGACAATAAAGGATTATCTTATCTTATCTCATTATTGATTAATTTTAGCGAGACTCAACTAATTCCCCATTGAATGGAGCAGGAAGTGGAGCTCCGCATTTTTGAAGCAACCGGAACTAGCCGGTCGGTTTTGTGTGAAAAGGTCTTATCTGTCCCAGGGGCTCGAGATCGTGTAGAGCTATGCGCTTTCAACATAAAAGCTCCAGTGTTTACCATCTGCAGAAAGGGCCTTATTGTGAAAAGGTCAATGAGGCAATGCACAAACTCTCTGGCCGATTATTAAAAAAATCTAGTTTGTTTCAGCGGCGACTCTGGCAGCAGTTGTAACCATGGAGACACATGGACATGCATTACATCATATCATAATTGCAGATTTCACAGAAAATTGGAAGCTGTCTGGCTTAAAAGGGCAGTCATGGTGGAAAGTGGAAGTTTCAGTCAACACATCTGCATTGATGTCAGTGTAATCCCTCATTCGTCCAGGAGTGTTCCATTGTAGAAAAAGATTCAGTTATGGCAGGGGTGGACAATTATTTTCCTCCGAGGGCCATATTTGAATCCAGGCAAGTAGCGGAGGGCCGGCCCGCGATCATTGGTGTGAAAAATTAAAATCAAAAAAATTAAATATCAAATAAAATATCACGTTTCTGTAAAATATAGGCTATTGAATCTATTATTTAATTCATTTCACGTCATATTTATTAAGGATACAAGTGCAGACAGATGCCTGAGGGCAAAAAAGGAAGCCTTTTTTTTATTTTATTTTTTTTATTATTTGACATGTTTGGGGGCCCGGATTATAAAGACAAACGGGCCACAAGCGGCCCACGGCCCGTAGTTTGCCTACCCCTGAGTCATGGTCATCTGAAGTGTGAGTGTTGAAACTACAACGGAATCTTTTTCTACAACACATCAGCACGGATGTAGATTCATAAAACTGGTACACATAACGTGTTCTTTTAGAATGGGAAAAACTATAGATAGATCAAATGTGAAAAACAGAACTAGTTCTGTTTAAACACTTACCAAATGCATTCCTAACGTAATTATTCACCACAACTTGTTTTTAAGTGCCCATTGATCTCAGAGCAAGTTTTGCTGTTACAATAAAGCTAACAAACACTAGCTACCAGTGCACTTCCTGCTTTGCAGAGAATAAAACGGTCCACAATTAGATGCAGACAGCACACCGAAATCTATTTTTCTTCATTTATTTTTAAAAACAAAAACACGAAACAACAAAAACCAGCGAGACAAGACCAGAGAGGAACAAATTGGGTCAATTGAAATTAAGAATTTGGGAAGGTGGGTCATCCAACGAAAAAGAACGTTTAGGCACACAAAGTCCAGATCTTTGTCAAATTTGTCAATTTTCAAGTTGAGTCCATATGTGATTTTCTGTCAGTTATTCCAGTCGAGTCCTTCATCGTCTGCGCCACTTGTGTCCTCTAATTTTTTGTGACGGCCTTTTTCCCCCAGCAGCCAGACGTTTGTTCTAAAGATATCCATATATTGTGTCCATGGCAGGGGTTTTGAGGCCCAGATACATTCCAAAATCGAGTGGGATGGTGGTGTCCAAAACTATCTGAAATGCTTTGTTAAATTCTCTCCAATATTTTTGTACAACAGGACAGTCCACAAACACATGATAATGGTGGTCCTCCTGGCAACCACTATTTGTTCAAACATTCAGCCCCTCCATGTGAGTAGGGAGCACTGGAGTAGGGAGGGACATGGAGTTAAAAAAAAAACTGGTCAGATTCTTCCAACATAGTATTTGTGGACTTTGAGAAGTACACACATTTTCTCACTCGTCTGTCAAAATCACCCTCCAATTTAATTTTAAAGTATTAGATTGGCTATCCAGGTCATTAATGCATTATATGATTTAGATATTATTCCCCTTGGAAGTTCTGATTTATATGCTTTTGTACATATGTCAGTCTGAGAGTTAAAATGGGTGTTGCTTTGTTTACATAATGTATTGGTTATAACTCCTTAAACTTTGGTCATAAGCCAACCATCTAAAGAGTTTAACATCTTTGTTTAATTTATATGTCTTCCATGTCGTAAGCACAGAGTTTACCCAGGGATTCTCTACTTCCTCCAGAAGACTGGGCGGTTTGTTGTCTGTCAGTAAAGTCTGCTTCTACAAAGCATCTGAACTGGGACCAATCAGATTTCACTTTAACACATGGAAGAAATCATGTTCAGTCCCTTTAACAAAGCATAAACAAAGATTTAATGAGCAAGTAGATTATTAAGAACTAAGTAAGTAGTCACTATAGTAACTACTTAATATCCTAAACTTAGTAGTTACTAAGCCGGTTTATGCTTTATTAAGGCTACTTAAGGTGTATTTACTATAAAGTGGTAACAATAGGCTATGTATTGTATTCAAATTTGTCCTTTATCTTATACTGTCAGCGAGTCACTGAAATCTCAATGAAATGAAGCGATTAGAAGTCCTGGTCCCATCCTGAAAACTCCTCCTCGGCTTTCGTTTGGTCGTGTGGAAAACTATCAAAGTTTGTGTAGCAAGGGCCCTAAAGCACAAGCAGACACACAGAGAAAATCAATAATGAATTTGAATATATAATTTGATTTTGCAGTACTATGTGGGCTCATTCATATCATTTCTGGGATGCTTTCCAGAATGCTAATTAATTTCCTCCTGTTGTCTGACTTGCCTTGCGTACGAGTCGGACCGTGGGAGCCTCGAGCTGTCCTACGCGCAGCTTGTGCCAGTTCATGCTGCTGAACCATCTGAAAACAGTAGTAGCAACAGATTACACACATGCTCATTCATGATTAGTTGCCGTGGTTACCTGTGATGCCGGACGTCTTTGATTCCATTCTTGGTGTTTCCTAACCTTTGACCTGGTCGCGGCCTACAACATAAAGTAAAATATCTGTACATTTGATTTCCCTGTTGCATATTCTTTGTAGGTTTTATTCATGATTGGTCAAAACAACCACCTAAGAAAAGATTTAAAGGTGCTCTAAGTAACTTCAACCAGATAGAATTGCTATGCTATGTTCCACAGTATGGTATTAGATTTATCTTCATGGAGACAAGTAGGTGGAGAGGAGGTAGGAGGAGTTGGGGGTGTGGGGAGCAGGTGGGACGAGCTGGAGATGTGGGGAGGAGGTGGGACGAGCTGTGGGGAGGAGGTGGGACGAGCTGGAGATGTGAGGAGGAGGTGGGACGAGCTGTGGGGAGGAGGTGGGACGAGCTGGAGATGTGAGGAGGAGGTGGGACGAGCTGTGGGGAGGAGGTGGGACGAGCTGGAGATGTGGGGAGGAGGTGGAACGAGCTGTGGGGAGGAGGTGGGACGAGCTGGAGATGTGAGGAGGAGGTGGGACGAGCTGTGGGGAGGAGGTGGGATGAGCTGGAGATGTGGGGAGGAGGTGGGACGAGCTGGAGATGTGAGGAGGAGGTGGAACGAGATGTGGGGAGGAGGTGGGACGAGCTGGAGATGTGAGGAGGAGGTGGAACGAGCTGTGGGGAGGAGGTGGGACGAGCTGGAGATGTGAGGAGGAGGTGGGACGAGCTGTGGGGAGGAGGTGGGACGAGCTGGAGATGTGAGGAGGAGGTGGGACGAGCTGTGGGGAGGAGGTGGGACGAGCTGGAGATGTGGGGAGGAGGTGGGACGAGCTGGAGATGTGAGGAGGAGGTGGGACGAGCTGTGGGGAGGAGGTGGGACGAGCTGGAGATGTGGGGAGGAGGTGGGACGAGCTGGAGATGTGAGGAGGAGGTGGAACGAGCTGTGGGGAGGAGGTGGGACGAGCTGGAGATGTGAGGAGGAGGTGGGACGAGCTGTGGGGAGGAGGTGGGACGAGCTGGAGATGTGGGGAGGAGGTGGGACGAGCTGGGGGAGGAGGTGGGACGAGCTGGAGATGTGAGGAGGAGGTGGAACGAGCTGTGGGGAGGAGGTGGGACGAGCTGGAGATGTGAGGAGGAGGTGGGACGAGCTGGAGATGTGGGGAGGAGGTGGGACGAGCTGGGGGAGGAGGTGGGACGAGCTGTGGGGAGGAGGTGGGACGAGCTGGAGCTGTGGGGAGGAGGTGGGACGAGCTGGAGATGTGAGGAGGAGGTGGGACGAGCTGTGGGGAGGAGGTGGGACGAGCTGGAGATGTGAGGAGGAGGTGGGAGGAGCTGGAGATGTGGGGAGGAGGTGGGACGAGCTGGAGATGTGGGGAGGAGGTGGGACGAGCTGGAGCTGTGGGGAGGAGGTGGGAGGAGCTGGAGATGTGGGGAGGAGGTGGGAGGAGCTGGAGATGTGAGGAGGAGGTGGGACGAGCTGGAGATGTGGGGAGGAGGTGGGAGGAGCTGGAGATGTGGGGAGGAGGTGGGACGAGCTGGGGGAGGAGGTGGGACGAGCTGGAGATGTGAGGAGGAGGTGGGACGAGCTGGAGATGTGAGGAGGAGGTGGGACGAGCTGGAGATGTGGGGAGGAGGTGGGACGAGCTGGAGATGTGGGGAGGAGGTGGGACGAGCTGGGGGAGGAGGTGGGACGAGCTGGAGCTGTGGGGAGGAGGTGGGACGAGCTGGAGATGTGGGGAGGAGGTGGGACGAGCTGTGGGGAGGAGGTGGGACGAGCTGGAGATGTGAGGAGGAGGTGGGAGGAGCTGGAGATGTGGGGAGGAGGTGGGACGAGCTGGAGATGTGGGGAGGAGGTGGGACGAGCTGGAGCTGTGGGGAGGAGGTGGGAGGAGCTGGAGATGTGGGGAGGAGGTGGGAGGAGCTGGAGATGTGAGGAGGAGGTGGGACGAGCTGGAGATGTGGGGAGGAGGTGGGAGGAGCTGGAGATGTGAGGAGGAGGTGGGACGAGCTGGAGACGTGGGGAGGAGGTGGGACGAGCTGGAGATGTGGGGAGGAGGTGGGAGGAGCTGGAGACGTGGGGAGGAGGTGGGACGAGCTGGAGATGTGGGGAGGAGGTGGGACGAGCTGTGGGGAGGAGGTGGGACGAGCTGGAGATGTGAGGAGGAGGTGGGAGGAGCTGGAGATGTGGGGAGGAGGTGGGACGAGCTGGAGATGTGGGGAGGAGGTGGGACGAGCTGGAGCTGTGGGGAGGAGGTGGGAGGAGCTGGAGATGTGGGGAGGAGGTGGGAGGAGCTGGAGATGTGAGGAGGAGGTGGGACGAGCTGGAGATGTGGGGAGGAGGTGGGAGGAGCTGGAGATGTGAGGAGGAGGTGGGACGAGCTGGAGACGTGGGGAGGAGGTGGGACGAGCTGGAGATGTGGGGAGGAGGTGGGAGGAGCTGGAGACGTGGGGAGGAGGTGGGAGGAGCTGGAGATGTGGGGAGGAGGTGGGAGGAGCTGGAGACGTGGGGAGGAGGTGGGAGGAGCTGGAGATGTGGGGAGGAGGTGGGAGGAGCTGGAGATGTGAGGAGGAGGTGGGACGAGCTGGAGACGTGGGGAGGAGGTGGGACGAGCTGGAGACGTGGGGAGGAGGTGGGAGGAGCTGGAGATGTGGGGAGGAGGTGGGACGAGCTGGTTATCTGCTCTGTCCCTGATATTTAAACAAACTAACTAAACTACATTTTTCATGCTGCACAATGTTTGTCACACACTAGAATCACCTCTAGAATTGTTCTTTTGACTTATTCATTGTTCATTGTTTTATGTTGCAACAAATCACCAAGACAAGTGCCTATGTTTGGGGAATTTTGTTAATTGACAATGGCAATAAACCCTTTCTGGTTCTGATCTGGTTCTGGTTCTGGTTCTGGTTCTGGTTCTGGTTCTGATGGAGTTAGTGTCTCTTACCTGCACAGCTTACTGATAATGGACTTGGCTGCTTCACTTAAGTAAGGAGGATACTTTAGTACTCCATCGAGGATCTTGGCGTAAATCTTCTGAGGTTCTGAGCTCGAAAAAGGAGGGCTGGAGGTAAACACAATATCAAAACGTAAAGAAATGGCATAACATAACATCTGTCTAAGTACACGAAAAAACATGAACAAATTGAACTACTGCTACATGTACCACAAATCACTGCTGCCACCTACTGGTTAAAACATGCCTTACAAATTGTCTATATGTTTTGCTGTTATGTTATAAATAAATAAATAAATAAATAAATAAATAAATAAATAAATAAATAAATAAATAAATAAATAAATAAATAAATAAATAAATAAATAAATAAATAAATAAATAAATAAATAAATAAATAAATAATAATAATAATAATAATAATAATAATAATAATAATAATAATAATAATAATAATAATAATAATAATAATAATAATAATAATAATAATAATAATAATAATAATAATAATAATAATAATAATAATAATAATAATAATAATAATAATAATAATAATAATAATAATAATAATAATAATAATACAAAAATGCTTACCTTCCTGCTAGAAGCTCAAAAATCAGAATTCCCAGGGACCAAAAATCTACAGCAAAGTCATGTCCCTGGTTTTGAATGATTTCTGGTGCCATGTATTCAGGTGTACCCACAAAGGAATAAGTCTTGTCCCCACGATTCAACTCCTTAGCAAAACCAAAGTCTACCTATGTCATAATCAGGGAAAAGTGACAGAATATAAGTAGCCAGTATCATATTGTGGATGTGTCACTGTTCCACTGACCAGTTTGACATATCCTCTCAGATCCAGCATCAGGTTCTCTGGCTTTAGGTCTCGATACATTATGTTCTTCTTATGCAAGTATGCATAAGCCTCCACCACACAGGCTGTGCAGAAGACCGCGATGGTCTCATCAAAACGGCCCCTGATCAAAGACACATGACATTATCATGAACTTGCTCTAATTAGCTTTCAAATGCCATCACGTTAATGGTGTTGCTCTCGACAGGGAAAGAGATGTCAACATGGATGCCTTTTTCATCCTACATCTGCACCATTTTATACGCCAACATTCATGTATTCTCAACTAGAAACTATTCTTATTTTAGTAAAAGCTTTGCTTTACCTCCCCTAAATGACTAAACCTTAAAGTTTACAGACTATTTGCATTTCTTACACCTGTATTAGTTTTGTCGGTTTATTAATTTTGTTTATAGTAAAATATAATTTGTGCATTATTTAATGTGTTGTTAGATTAAATTAACTACAAACTACAAAACCATTTCTTACTCACTATTATTGTTGTTATATTGATGTTTTGGCACATTTGGTGTAAATTACATATGTAAATGATAGAATAGTGTATGAAATGGATGCGCAGCTTACACTTCTTTAAGCTTGGTCCACACTTCCCCACCACCACAAAACTCCATCAACATGTATATGTATCTCGAGTCTTTAAAAGCAGCGTGAAGCCTAGAGAATAAAAAGTCATATTTGATTCAAAAAGTGTCTCTTGAGTATTGCATTTTTAGAAATACTTTGTAGACAATGCCTTGTTTAACTTTTACCTCACAATGAAGTCACACTGAATGGCCTTTAGGATCTTTTTCTCAAACAGCATGTGCTCCTCTTGTCGCTTAGCAACGATCTGCTTCTTACTGACCCGTTTCATGGCATAATATTTCCCATGATTCACTGTGGTCATCTGGAAACATAGACAAAGGATGTGTAGTGCAAAAATTACAGAACACTGCCATTATAAATAAAGTAAAAACAGATTTGCCACTCTAAAGAGGAAAACCACACTCACAAGCGAAACCCGCCCAAATCCTCCGACCCCCAGAGTCACCGGGTCACCCTGGTAACGACCCTCCTGATACATGACCGGAATAAGGTCCTTGAATCTCAGTGTGGAACTGGGACTGAAACATTTTATTATTTATTACACATGTTTTTAGGGTTAGGGTTCCAGAGTCATTTTGAAACAGCTGTAGATTTTAATCAATTCTAAGTTACATACAAAATAAATGTCACCTGGAATTTTCTGGAACTTCTTTATCCTGCTGCATGACTTTGGAACTGTAGCAAACAAGAATCAATCATACACAGCAATAACCTCAACCTGATACATCACACGTTATCTGATACGCACTCATCAAAAAGTTCCAGTTGTTCAATTGGAATCGTCTCCTCAAAAACCCTGCGAAAAAGAAAGGGACAAAGGGCAATTACAACGGCAAGACACACCACTGGCCAAACAGAGTTATGGATTTGACTGAGTCTCCATAGTTCAGCATCGACTCACTCCTTATCGATGGAGAAGCAGGTGACAGGGCCATCAGCAGTGCAGGTGGCGGTTCTCAACACCTCACTGCAAGAGAACATTGCACCTGTCAACTCCACACCACAGGATTGTATTCATTAGCATCCGCAAAGAGGAGCTGTCAGTCTTTGTCCAATGTGTTCACTTTTACTGGTAGCTACTGGATACAATGCTGTATGAACAAGAAACTGCCTGACCATACACACATACATACATACATACATACATACATACATACATACATACATACATACATACATACATACATACATACATACATACATACATACATACATACATACATACATACATACATACATACATACATACATACATACATACATACACACACACACACACACACACACACACACACATACATACATACATACATACATATTCATACATACATATTCATACATACATACATACATACACACACACACACACACGTATACATACACACACACACACATACACACACACACACACACAAACATACACACACACACACACACACACACAAACATACATACACACACACACACACACACACACACACATACATACATACACACACACACACACACATACATACATACATATGCACACACACACACACACACACACACACACAGACACACACACATACATACATACATATGCACACACACACACACACACATACATACACACACACACACACACACACATACATACATACATACATACATACATATGCACACACACACACACACACACACACACACAGACACACACACATACATACATACATATGCACACACACACATACATACACACACACAGACACACACACATACATACATACATACATATGCACACACACACACACACACACACACACATACATACACACACACACACAGACACACACACACACATACATAACTTATTTGGATTGTAAGTTTGGAGTTGCAAAAATAGTGAATCTCCTGTCTTCCGTCTGAAATTTTGACACAATTAAATTTAAATTTAAATGTGGACGCAACTTACAAGCTTCCATGGTGCGCTCTCTCTACAGGGCCATAAAGAGCTTGACAGCAGCCAATAGGAACATTCAGTATGCAACAGTAAGTTGCACAAGGCTCTCATAAAATAATGCCCGGAGGCTAAACTGGTGCTGTTGCCATGGTTACCGTATAAGGGCCTGCTCCCCGAAATGCTCGCCTTTTCCCATTCTGCGGATCTGCTTCTGATGCCCGTTCACGTTCTTCGTTACCAGCACCTGAGGGGATCACATGGTGAGGAAGGCATTAATGCAATAGGCACTTACTGCCAGTGCTCAAGCTGTGTACCTCGCCTTTAAGGATGATGTAGAAGGCATTTCCCTCAGCTCCCTCTCGTACTATATTGTCTTTGTCCTGATACTTCACCTGAAATAAAACAAAGGCGGCGATGTAAATGTGCATTATTGGAATATTTCAATAATGCCTCCTGTTGGTGCCAGAGTCAGGACTAAACATGGACCGGCCTCCTGTTGGTGCCAGAGTCAGGACTAAACATGGACCGGCCTCCTGTTGGTGCCAGAGTCAGGACTAAACATGGACCGACCTCCTGCTGGTGCCAGAGTCAGGACTAAACATGGACCGGCCTCTTGCTGGTGCCAGAGTCAGGACTAAACATGGACCGGCCTCCTGCTGGTGCCAGAGTCAGGACTAAACATGGGCCGGCCTCCTGCTGGTGCCAGAGTCAGGACTAAACATGGACCGACCTCCTGCTGGTGCCAGAGTCAGGACTAAACATGGACCGGCCTCCTGCTGGTGCCAGAGTCAGGACTAAACATGGACCGGCCTCCTGCTGGTGCCAGAGTCAGGACTAAACATGGACCGGCCTCCTGCTGGTGCCAGAGTCAGGACTAAACATGGACCGGCCTCCTGCTGGTGCCAGAGTCTGGACTAAACATGGACCGGCCTCCTGCTGGTGCCAGAGTCTGGACTAAACATGGACCGGCCTCCTGCTGGTGCCAGAGTCTGGACTAAACATGGACCGGCCTCCTGCTGGTGCCAGAGTCAGGACTAAACATGGACCGGCCTCCTGCTGGTGCCAGAGTCAGGACTAAACATGGACCGGCCTCCTGCTGGTGCCAGAGTCAGGACTAAACATGGACCGGCCTCCTGCTGGTGCCAGAGTCAGGACTAAACATGGACCGGCCTCTTGCTGGTGCCAGAGTCAGGACTAAACATGGACCGGCCTCCTGCTGGTGCCAGAGTCAGGACTAAACATGGACCGGCCTCCTGCTGGTGCCAGAGTCAGGACTAAACATGGACCGGCCTCCTGCTGGTGCCAGAGTCAGGACTAAACATGGACCGGCCTCTTGTTGGTGCCAGAGTCAGGACTAAACATGGACCGGCCTCCTGCTGGTGCCAGAGTCAGGACTAAACATGGACCGGCCTCCTGCTGGTGCCAGAGTCAGGACTAAACATGGACCGGCCTCCTGCTGGTGCCAGAGTCAGGACTAAACATGGACCGGCCTCCTGCTGGTGCCAGAGTCAGGACTAAACATGGACCGGCCTCCTGCTGGTGCCAGAGTCAGGACTAAACATGGACCGGCCTCCTGCTGGTGCCAGAGTCAGGACTAAACATGGACCGGCCTCCTGCTGGTGCCAGAGTCTGGACTAAACATGGACCGGCCTCCTGCTGGTGCCAGAGTCTGGACTAAACATGGACCGGCCTCCTGCTGGTGCCAGAGTCAGGACTAAACATGGACCGGCCTCCTGCTGGTGCCAGAGTCAGGACTAAACATGGACCGGCCTCCTGCTGGTGCCAGAGTCAGGACTAAACATGGACCGGCCTCCTGCTGGTGCCAGAGTCAGGACTAAACATGGACCGGCCTCCTGCTGGTGCCAGAGTCAGGACTAAACATGGACCGGCCTCCTGCTGGTGCCAGAGTCAGGACTAAACATGGACCGGCCTCCTGCTGGTGCCAGAGTCAGGACTAAACATGGACCGGCCTCCTGCTGGTGCCAGAGTCAGGACTAAACATGGACCGGCCTCCTGCTGGTGCCAGAGTCAGGACTAAACATGGACCGGCCTCTTGTTGGTGCCAGAGTCAGGACTAAACATGGACCGGCCTCCTGCTGGTGCCAGAGTCAGGACTAAACATGGACCGGCCTCCTGCTGGTGCCAGAGTCAGGACTAAACATGGACCGGCCTCCTGCTGGTGCCAGAGTCAGGACTAAACATGGACCGGCCTCCTGCTGGTGCCAGAGTCAGGACTAAACATGGATTGGCCTCCTGCTGTAATTACTTTAATAGTACATAATTCCTTTTGTCAAAATAACATTACTCAAGTAGAAGTATTAAACAGTGAACCAGAAAATGACTTGAGTATGAGTAAAAAAGTAAGTGCAAATATTTGGACATGGACATTGGAAAGACAGAACATTAAGTAATGCACATAATATGATATGTTTAAAGGATAGACTTAAAAATGAGAAGAACCAAATCATATCTGGAGGTTTTGTGTTTCAAGGTTTTTAGTCTTGACCTTAAACATTTTCTCAGCCTTGTCTACTAAGTTTATGTGTGCTTTTTATGTTCTGGGTATTCAATTATGGAATGGTCAATAATACTAATTAGTCTACCTTTTCTTATGAGAATTAATGTCTAATGTTGAAAATGATAAATGACAAAAACTGTGTAATAATATAATAATGATAATAAAAAGTGTTGAATGTTTTGGTAAAATAACTTCATGAATGAAGGTAAACAACTATAAAATGTGTTACTGCTGAACCGGTCATTCAAATGTGACTTACTTCCTCCATTGAATCAAGAATTTTGGACAACTGGACATCGTTTAGGTCCTTCAAAGTGTGCGCCCTGCAGAATGAAGAGCAGATGTAAACAAACAAAGTATAATGTGGAGTGTTAGGACATCTGAGGCTCACGTTTTGAGGAAACCCATGAGCTCCTCCCGTTTCTTTTTGGACTTGTTGGTGATGATGGTCCTGTAGGTCTGCCTCTCCATGCACCACAAACGCACCACTGTCTTTGCTGCATCGACCAGTCATGTTTACAGTAATAATAACATTCATAAAAATCAGTAACATAAGACATTTGTAACAAAAACATTTTTTTGAAATCTGCAAGTCAAAGTTAAGTCCCAGGTCCTATACTTTGAGTTTTAATTACCAGGTATGTGATGTTTGCTTCTAAAGAAAAGTACGGTACTGGTAATGAATAGAAAAAGCACTGGAAACAAATATTGAGGTCCAAGACAAGTCTCAGGACTGTTAAGACCAAATTGAGCCCAAGTCTTCAAGTCAACAAAGTAGAGTTTAAGTCCAAGTCCAACTTGCAAGTCCACACCTTTGATAAAAGCTATTAGCTACATGTTTGTGTTGAAGAATGAACTAACAAGTCACTTGCTAACTTAAGCCAATATTAAGCAGAGACTATACCTACATTTAACTACTCAGTTTAATTTTTGAGGTCCAAAATGTCAAAAAGCTGTTGCAAAAACAAAAACTACAAAATTATATTACAATTTTGACTCTTTGTTGTGTTTTACCTTTAACTGTGGCTGTCCTTTTGCAGTTGTAAAGGATGGCTAACTCCCCAAAAACATCTCCGGTGGTCAGAGAGCGAAGGTCCTGTCCTGCCTGGGTCACCTGTAACTCACCACCTACAAAATAAATGAAGTGAGTTTTTATTTCATTTGTTTCACTTTTTGTCTATTTTGCCAAAGAGTGAAAGCCGAATGCACCTGCCACTATGTACATGCTGTCCCCCTCTGTGCCCTCTTTGATGACCTCATCCCCGGGGCTGTACTTGGATATCACCAGCAGCTCCACCATCATCGCAGTCTGCTCATCATCCAGCCTCTTCAAGAAGTCGTTCTTCTGAATGGCCTTGACGATCAAACTGGTCTCCCTGACGATTCAATTACAGTGTCATCACAGTGACACCGACATGAAACGTGTCATGATCAAGATTATTCAAACTAGTCTTCATTTGCAGGTAATTACCCAGTCAATTTAAAACATTGATGAGGGGGTAATTTAAAGACATTACTTCATAACTCAATCTCCTGCATTGTAGTTGTACTCACGTCCCACTTTTCTTGACTCTAGAGATCTCTAGTGTCTCTGGGATGGGTTCAGAAGCAATGACCGCGACTCGGCTCGTTCTGAACTCCTGCGCCTCTTTCCCACTCTGTACAGGAAACTCTAAACACAGAGCCGGTGATGCAATATGTAATATTAGCTTATGCTGAGCTGTGTGTTGAACAGAATGACCACTCACCTGATTCATGGCTTTGAAGCTGCTGCAGAAATTTCTCTTTCTCTCGAAGACGTTTTTCTGAAGTAGAAAATGTGTATCAACTTTTCATTTGCAGAGGTTATAGGTCACAGTCACTGAGCTGACACGGAAACAGACAAACAATGACCCACTAATGGTCACTCATTCTCAAAGACTGTGGGGCGGCAGAGGCTAAGAGGTTAGAGCACTCCTCAATCTGGCCTTGGGCAAACCATATCACCTTAAATGTAATGTGTGGACTGGAGAGGGCAGACTCGTTCCATCAGTCTACCCCAGGGCAGCTGTGGCTGTACAGCCCCTAACCCTACCCTACTTTAAATTATTATTTGTAATTCATTCATAATTCATATTATTGCTGGGGCAACCTGCCAGGGTCAGTGGGCGGCTGCAGTACAGCACCAGGGGCCCTTCTTCAGCACCAGGGGCCCTTCTTCAGCACCAGGGGCCCTTCTTCAGCACCAGGGGCCCTTCTTCAGCACCAGGGGCCCTTCTTCAGCACCAGGGACCCTTCTTCAGCACCAGGGGCCCTTCTTCAGCACCAGGGGCCCTTCTTCAGCACCAGGGGCCCTTCTTCAGCACCAGGGGCTCTTCTTAAGTAAAGTTAAAGGAGGTTTTGTCTTTTCTGCTTCTCACAGCCCAGACACAAACCATGTTCAGGAACCTGAGGTATCTCATGGAGGCCATGGAGAATATCAAGATATAGGCAAGGCCAGTATGTATTTTTGAAATTCATACTGTGAACAAAATAAATAAAGATATAAAGAAAAAATATCAAATTAACTTTAAAAGAGAAGAATGAGATGAAAAAAAATTCAGTCATATGCACAGCTAAAAATAACTGTTTTAGTCTAGATATGAACATTGTCAGAGTAGAACCTGTCTCACATCTTCAGGAAGAATGTTCCAGATTTTAGCTGCATAAAACTGAAACACAGATTCCCCATGTTTAGTCCTGACTCTGGCACCAGCAGGAGGCCGGTCCATGTTTAGTTCTGACTCTGGCACCAGCAGGAGGCCGGTCCATGTTTAGTCCTGACTCTGGCACCAGCAGGAGGCCGGTCCATGTTTAGTCCTGACTCTGGCACCAGCAGGAGGCCGGTCCATGTTTAGTCCTGACTCTGGCACCAGCAGGAGGCCGGTCCATGTTTAGTCCTGACTCTGGCACCAGTAGGAGGCCGGTCCATGTTTAGTCCTGACTCTGACACCAGCAGGAGGCCGGTCCATGTTTAGTCCTGACTCTGGGCACCAGCAGGAGGCCGGTCCATGTTTAGTTCTGACTCTGGCACCAGTAGGAGGCCGGTCCATGTTTAGTCCTGACTCTGGCATCAGTAGGAGGCCGGTCCATGTTTAGTCCTGACTCTGACACCAGCAGGAGGCCGGTCCCTGAGGTCCTCAGAGTCTGAGATGGTTCATATGGGATCTTTGGTGCTAGGCCATGGAGAGACTTGTACACAAGCAGAGCTGCTTTAAAGTCTATTCTCTGAGCCACAGGAGCCAGTGCAGAGACCTGAGAACAGGACTAATGTGATCTGAAAATAAGAGAAAATATAAATACAATATTGTACTTACCTAAGTCTTTGTTTTGTCTTTGTAGCTCTTTGTTAATCAAACATTGCTTTTCTAGTTGCTGCTTAAGATCCTCAAGTTGTTTCTCCATCTCTGTACATGACATACAATTATATTTTTAGACTTCTATATTAGCATTTAACCTTTAACATTACTCCTTCGTAGCCACAACAACTGTTCCTTTACTTTCACATCCACCTTTTTCCAGTCAACTGCACAGTGGGGAAGTAGCACAGGCCCTAAGACCTGCTGAATAATGCAGCACAATGCGAGGCAGGCAGTGGGACGTCCTCTGAACGCTCCTGCGCCCTGCTGACTCCTTTAAAGATCTGTTTTGTGTGTGTTTAAGTCTGTTAATGACACATATTATTGAAATGCTAGACTAAAACATATGGGTCATTCAACCAGCTCACTTCAAAAACAATGTTAGTCAACGTTTTAGGTAGGTCTTTGTGAATAAAGCAGTCATCTATTTTCTCATTTCGTTCCCATCGTAAATTATTGTAAAAGAAATGATTACAATTCACTGCCTTCCAAGGACAAACAATAGAGTCCAAAAATAATAAAGGTTCTATATTTAACCAAGCACAGATAAGAAGACAGGTATTTTCATTTAGATGGATGTTTTTACTATGCCTCTGTTGACAGAACAAACACTAGTTCTACAATATACACAAGCTCCACAGAAACTCAGTGGAAGTGTTTTAGACCAATCATAACATAGTTATCAGATCACATGACCCTGTGAACATTGGACATTAGACGACTGTGAATCATAAAGTTAATGCAAATAAGGTTATACTTCATAATGATAAGGCAGAATTTACATCCTCAAAATACATAAGTTGTTAAAACCTTAAACACAACACAGCAATATGTAATGCCTTCTACAAAAGTCAAATATGTGTCTGGCTTTTGATTAACCTTACTAAACAACACACTCAAGGGCCGTTGAAGTGCCCACTTAATTTATGCGCTTTCTAAGAAACCAAGCTATAAAGACAGACTGTGTGGTTAACCTCAAAGTTATTCTTTATCAACATAGAATGGAGTGTTCTCTGTTTGACATTTCCTTTTCCACAAGCCCATGGGCTACCAACCTTTATTTATTATCAGTTTGCAAAGCTTCAAAAGGACAACTATAAACTGTCAACAACAATATTAGGAGCAATTATAATCAGTTCAATTAATTATAGATCAAGTAACTTAACTGCTCGCTCAGTGTTACAGACGCAGGTGATAGTTGCTAAAAACTTTAAAAAATAACTGACGTTAAAGTGACATTTTATTCAGTCTGCGACATATTATTTAAAAATGCACATTCAGCTGCGACAATATAGCCTTGCACACATGCTTCATATGTAACGGAAGTTATTATATCATGGTAACATAAGGTAAGAACATTCATGAGTGTTATATCCACGTTACAAAGAAGCCCCTCATATCTCTCTCTCTCTCTACAGCTTCATGACTAATTCAAAGTGTAACTGAATTCACTCAGCAGATTTCCTTTTAAGCAGAACAGTGGAAAAAAGGACTAAATGTGCTCAACTTGTGCATCACATTACATTACACTGACAATGAATAATAATAACAAAAGCAGAATGAACTCACCTGTAAAACTTCATGCAAACCAGGTGGAACAAAGAAAAAAGAGACAGGATTATAAAGGCCACATTGATTGATCTTGAAGGGCAATATAAACTGGGATTGAGGTTGGCGAAGGAAAGGAAAAAAGGTCTTCGCCTGAGCAGAAAGCACAGTCCACTGTCTATTCAACGATTCTCCCCTACGCTGCACACTTGCTCCTCTCAAATTGCCATGTCGCCCCATCCACTAGTTCCTATTTTTACTTCTCTCCCACAGTCTCTCCTCTTTCTCTATCTGTCAATCTCGGCGGCCCAGGTGTTGAATAATTAACCGCAGCCTGCTGGCCCCTCCCATCATCACATCAGGTAGAATATGGCAGAAAGGTGTAATGGTCAGAGTGTGCAAATCTGGCACTGGTCCAGGATGTGGCGTTGAATTAGCCGTTCTGTGTGGTCAATGGTGAGGCGCAGGATGCCCTCAGTGTGTGTACTTTAATGGGGCAGAAGGGTTAGCATTGTGACAGAGGGCGTGGGCGTTTATTGTTCAGTTAATTATTGATGCGGTGGTTAATCAACTACATAACGAGCCCTTACTTTGAGATAAAAGGACTCTAGATTCACATCATGTCGCTATGGTAAATGTGAAAAGCGCTGTATCTGACATGCAACATTGTGCCATAGAAAACGAATGAGTCTTGTGTTCAAATCTAAGTATTTTTTTATTATAATGTAAAAGATCACGAACAACTGACAATGCTAAAAACAAATCTAATGGATAAGCTCTGAGGTGTTTGCTGACCTGAGTTGAGGTAGGCAAGGTGGCAACGCAACTGAAAAGTGGTAAAGATAATGTGCACTCACAGCATATTCACAGCACTAAACAAACAAACAAATCATGAGTTCATGATGACTTCCTAACCACATGCTTCTTTCAGGTCGTCCGGATGTTCAAACGCAGCTTGGATAAACTGACCAAACAGGTGCTCCATGTAGCCCACGCTGCGTGGGAACAAGCCCTGCATAAAGGCAATGTGTCCACCGTGAGAAGTCACCAGGAGAGCAACATTTGGGAGCAGCTTGACCAAGGCCAGGGGAAAGGCTGTGAGAACATACATACAGTTTATATCAAACAAAATACTTTCACACATTGGTAGTGAAAAAAATTGAAATTCTATTTGCAATTTAAACCCAGTTGTGAATTGTGGAACTCACCATGTTGTGGGGAGAAAGGGTCGTCCGCAGCATTGAGACACAGGATGGGAACAGTTGTATTGTGAAGCTTAAAGGCAGGACTGGCATCTCGATAATACTCTTCACATGATTTGTAACCAAAGAGTTGAATGGTGAAACGCTCATCAAACTCTCGGATGCTTCGTGCCTAGAGGCAGGAAATAGAATATATTATTCCCTTGTTATTATTCACAAAATACAATGTTTGTTTTGTACCTTAATGACATAGTCAACATCCACCACTTTTTCTAGAACATTTCTGTGCCTGTGGAACATACATACAATGATTTCTTTAACTCATTAAAACAATATGAAACCAAATACAATCATGACATTTGACCTGACGACAGCCCCACAAAGGCCTTGTGCCAAGTGTCTGTTGAAAAGCAGCAAGTTGAGAGGTTCCTCCATCGAGTCACACGACTTCTGTACATCCCATGGAACCGAAATGGTAAATCCAGCCACCAATCCAGATTCAGCGCCATGGTTTGCAAGGTAATTCAACAGTATTATTCTATCAAAGACAAAATAGACAAGATAATTGATCATAAAACCAGGAGCCCGTGAGCACACGCATTGGTCCAGGCCATGACAATAAATATAGATAAATAATATGCTCTGGTTCAAGTCTTTTTCTTTGCGTTAGTGGGACTGGAGCCAGGTTTGAGTGTCATCAGGATGTAGCGGATGTAGCAGATGTAGAGGATCAGTGGAAGGACCAAGACAACCAGTCCAAGTGATGTGTACATTATGCACACAATAGAATATAATTTTAGGTCAAACACTGCTTTTCTTTGCTGTAGTGGTGTGTGTAAAAGGTGTGGGACGCCCTGCTTTGGGAGTTTCAGGTAATCAAGTACAGGACATCATGTATTGAACATAAAGGTTCTCATGACTTGGACATGCTCGAGCTTTAAAAACAGCACATATAAACACTGTACATTTAAATAGCAAACTCAAAACACTGCTGATAAACTCACCCTCCCATAGACACACCAGCACCAAGCAGGGGCGCGTTAGGGAGAAGTCTTTTAACATGCTGCACCACACACTCCAGATCAGAGGTACTTGATCCGCAGTAAGTGACAGGCGTCTAAGGCAAGCGTAAAGGCAGGAGCAGAGCGTTAGATGCAAGCGATTCATAAAGTAAAGGCATGTAAGGCACACATACGAGTAACTCCTCGTCTCCAAAGCCTCGATAGTGGAAGACCACACACCTGAAACACACGACAACACAACAATGGTTCATCATTTCCCCCCAATACTTTTAACAAATGCTCCTTCTTAACCGACCTGTAGCCGCGGATGGCAGCCTGGCGAATAGCATGGAGCACATAGGGCTGTTTGCTGTTGCCAGTCAGGCCTGGCAAGAACAGCACTGTGGGGCGAGTGGAGGATTCTGGGTAGGCGGTACTAGTGTGACTGTCCACCCAATCAAGAGAGATTTGCCCTCCGTCGACGGTGCGGATCAACTCACTAGCAGAAAACAGGAGACATTCAGCATGTTGAGTAAGAGAAGAGCGTTTTCACTCATCAAGTGTGTTTACTTACTTGCGATAATTGATTGTGGGTCTGCTCTTGAGAAAAGCGTTTGCTAGAGTCTGGATTCGGCCGCCCCAGCACCAAGGAGTGGGTCTGAAGCGTTCAATCACCACTGGACAATGTTTATGGAGGAAGGCACTAAAGGCCTCACTACAAACTAACGCCGGCCTCTAAAAAAGAAACGACACAGAAGTTAATGGCGTTTTCAGCATAAGACGACTTTACAGAAAATAGACAGAGAACGCCAGTGTTTCCCGCAGCTTTGTGCTGAGACTGTACAGGTAAAATGATCCATATTTGAATTATTTAGACGTAATTCAATAGTATAAATGTCACCGATAGGGATGTCAAGATTGTTAGGTTACTCAATACTTGCAATTATTCAGGTCACGACATAATCATCAGAACCAAAACATAACAATTGTGATGATTTAAGAAGCAAAAGAAAATCTTCAAGAGAGAAAATCAAGTCCAGAAAATAAACCTAAATGTAAATAGCTTCTTTCTTCTTTTAATCTGGCTGTTTTGGTCAAATGTAACTTTATTTTGTCTTACAGACTTTTGTCAAACCGGTCACAAACTTGTGACAATGGGGAGACAATGGGAACAAAACGAAATGACATTAAAGATTCCTCTGTTATTCGGCGTCTCAATAATCGAGAATAATCTTTCAATCGTGATGTTGTTACTTACGACGGAGTATAAGGGCAAACCAAAAAAATGCGGGGCACTACGAGAATAAAGTCATTAATTAATGACTTTATTCTCGTTAATTAACAAGAAAAAAAGTCATTTATTAAGTACTTTTTTCTCGTTAAATAACGAGAAAAATCTCATAATTTAAAGAGAATGAAAGGCAGATACGCGGTTCACTTTCAGACCCATGTTATGGGCTCCCCCCCAGTGTTGCATAATGGTACAGTCCAGTAACAGCTCTGTTTTGTATGAACTGTGTTTAAAGCTCTGAAGCTGATCTGACAAGTCAATACACTGAGTCAAATACATCAGTCTGGAGTCTTCATTACACAAACACACCACCACGGGACGCAAATGGCATCCGACACGATCCGGGCGTCAGGAGGAGCTGAGAGGAGGCGCACGCAGACAGATGTTTGTGTTCTGTGTGTTTTACTGAGTTTGTCCAAGAGATGACAAAAGGTTAGAATCCGGGCATAAAACTTAAGTGCCCACAGTAGAAAAAGCTTCAGTTGTAGTCATCTGGACTCAGTTAGAAAAAATAGACGTTTCGACTCTCATCCAAGAGTCATTGTCAATAAAAGAATTTAGATCGAGAACTCCAATATTAATACTGTTCTGTGGTAAGACCCGCCCATTGGGCGGAGCCTTCCTGAAGTAGAAAGAGTTGTTTGTTTCAACAGAAACTCCCCCCTTGTATCTACCGAGCTAGCCTATTCAGAATCTTAATGGGCTATTAGAAACCTCTTTGTCTTTGTGAGACCCTGGCTCAACCACCCTGAGTACTTGATTAGCATCTAAATGTCCTCTACCTTTCCAGGGGTTCAGTAACCCATTATAAATAACAGGAAGATTAAACCTTAGCCCTCCATTTCTGTTCAAAGAAGGTCTTTCTTTTTTAACAAAAATAGCTTCCTTGACTCCTCTTTCAAACCATCTTTTCTCCCTGCTTAAAACCTTCACCTCACCGTCTTCAAACGAGTGATTAGAGGCTTCAAGATGGAGATGCACGGCGCTCTGAGGTCCTGAACTTGTATTTCTTCTGTGCTGATAAAGCCTCTTGTGTAGAGGCTGTTTTGTCTCACCTATGTACCGTTCTTTACAGCTTTCTTCACTGCATTGGATCGAATAAACTACATTGCTCTGTTTTTGAGTCGGCAACTTGTCCTTAGGGTGAACCAGATTTTGTCTTAAAGTGTTGGTTTAAAATAAACAGGGACTTCGTGTTGTCTAAAAATTCTCTGCAGTTTTTCCGACAGGCCAGACACATAAGGGATAGAAACACCCTTCCTTCTCTGTTCAGTTTCCCTTTTGTCCTGCTTCTTGGTTCTCTTCACTCTGTTGAGGGCCCAAGCGGGGTAACCACAGGCTGAGAGGGCATTACGGACATGTTTTTCCTCTTTCTTCTTGCCCTCTGAGCTGGTGGGCACACCTTGAGCTCTGTGTTGTAAGGTTCTGATCACCCCCAGCTTGTGCTGTAGTGGGTGGTTGGAGCCAAAGAGCAGATACTGGTCCGTGTGTGTAGGTTTCCTATATACTTCTATTTGGAGTTTCCCGTCCTCTCCTCTAATCGTGGAACAATCAAGAAAGGCCAAGCGATTCTCCTTAGCGTCTTCTCTTGTAAACCTGATATGTGGGTCCACAGCATTGATGTGATCAGAGAAGGTTTCCAGCTCTTGTTCCTTGATTGTTACAAAAGTATCATCGACATAGCGAAGCCACAGTTTTGGGGCTATGCCTGAGAATGAGGCCAGTGCCTTCTTCTCAAAGTGCTCCATGTACAGGTTGGCCACTATTGGAGAGACAGGCGAGCCCATAGTGTGCAGCACAGATTCTATCACTTACAATGTGGCCAAGCATTTAACAACTATATTGGCTCCGCTTGTGGGGAATTCGGAACATGTGGAAAACACGCACAACTTTGTGGATAAAGTGAAACATCTCCAACTGGACCCAGATGACCTCATGGTTTCATATGAAGTTGTGTCCCTGTTCACTGAAGGACTGCAGGAAGACACCACCCTACAGGAAAGGACCAAACTGACACCTGAACACATATGTAAACTGTTGGACATCTGTCTGAACACCACTTACTTTCAATTCCGGGGACAATTTTACAGACAGATTCATGGCTGTGCCATGGGCTCGCCCGTCTCTCCCATAGTGGCCAACCTGTACATGGAGCACTTTGAGAAGAAGGCACTGGCCTCATTCGCAGGCATAGCCCCAAAACTGTGGCTCCGCTATGTCGATGATACTTTTGTAACAATCAAGAAACAAGAGCTGGAAACCTTCTCTGATCACATCAATGCTGTGGACCCATGGAATGATGCATAACAGGAAAGGTGCTGCTAAACGCAGTGTCTTGTCTTGTAATAAACGCCAGGGTTCAGATTAAGGATTTTCACTTGTACAGCGTTGCTGCTACACAATCTGCAATTTTTTTCAAATTTGTATAGCAATTTGATAATTGCATAGCAAAACACAAAAGTAACTAACAATCAATATTTTCCATTGATGTAACAAGATTATTTGTTTTTATTTGTTTTTGTTTTATGTTATTATTTATTTTTAAAAACTCTTAACAAATGAACTTTTGAACACTTATTTTTTTTCTAAATAAAATAGAAAACTTGCAAATAAAATTATTTGTTGCACAAATTAATTAACGCCAAGTCACATGGTCTTATTTACAACTTTCTTCCATATCATCATCATCAGATGACTATTTGCATGAGTCTCATTTACATATTGTCTTTACACTCACAAGTTACAAATCACCACCAGAGTCGTCATGACGATGAGCTGTTTGTATCAGAATAACTTCTCTTACACACTCTCTCCTGGACATGAGTGAGTTTGACCCTTTAAATTCCACATCCTCGGGGTGAAAACAGGAGCGCGCGGAGGCGACGAGGGGTTTTGATGAGCGCCGCGTCTCGCTGATCTCACGACAATAACTACATGTTACACAATAACCACATGTTACACAATAACTACATGTTACACAATAACTACATGTTACACATAGTTATATGTGAGAACGGGAACATAGATATGTGTTACACATAGTTATGTGACATAACTATGTGTAACACATAACTATGTGAGATCAGCGGGACGCGGCGCTCGTAAAGCGCCTCCGCGCGCTCCCGGCGGCTCCTCCCGCTCAGCAGTTTTCACACGCGCGATCGTGACCGTCAAGTGTGTCATGCTGTTATTATTGATTGACGAGTGATCAGTCCTTTTTAGGTGCTTTGGTTATACAATTGAGCACACATTTTTGTATCGCAAAAGCTGCGATACAAAAGCACTTTTTTCTGACGAATGCATCGCATTTGAGAGAAATAGTGTCGCATTTTGCAAAGCGCATTCTGAACCCTGAACACACACGTAAGACCTCGTTTTAAAGGCCAGGAAACACTTTAACATCTATTTCAGGCTTTTATGTAGTTCTAAACTGTCAACTCATCCAAGCCCGTTCTTTTGCGTCCTGACCTGGGGCTGAAAGTGAACTGCTCACTTCACTTTGAATCGGCGCCTGAACCACAACTTTGTTCTCATTAATTAAGGAGTTTTTTTCTCGTTATTTAATTACTTTTTTCTCGTTATTCAATGAGTTTATTGTCGTTAATTTACGACTTTTTTCTGACTTCGACTTTTTTCTCATTAATTAAAGTCTTTTTTCTCATTAATTAATGACTTTATTCTGGTAATGCAGAATTGGCCCTTATACTCCGTCGTAGTTACTCACAATAATCGTAACACTAACATTACACATCGTGACATCCCCAGCCTCAGTCAAGTATTTACAGATTTCAGATTAAATATAGGTACTTATTCAGTTTGATTTGGGACTATTGGGGCAGAAATGAGCCCTTCACAGTCTCTTCTATCGACGGGAAGCACCAGAACACTGCATTATTCATATTTGACAAGTTCACAACAACAACAACATCATGACTAGAACATCCACCACTCACCTGAGCCGCACTAACACAGAAACACCCCAAGGCTAAAAAAAATGTGCCCTATTGACTACGTAAGTGCTGGTGGTCATCTCGGTGGCCCCTGGGCGTCACTGACCTGACACTTGTGGCCCCACAGTAGCAGTGAGGCCGTGACGGAGCAGACGAGCACCGTGTAAGGTCGCGTTACACAGTCCCAGCAAAGTCTCCAGAGCTCCCAGTGACACAGAAACATGACTCACACCTACGGCGGGACTACGGTACCGGGCACGGCTAAAGCAGCGGCGGCGGAGGCGGTGTGTGCGGCGGGAGCTCGCGCGGACAACTGGAGGGAAAAGGAGGTTATTTGTTGTGAAGTCGGTGGCCCGTGACCTGCCTTCATCATAATAACCCCCGCGGTGTAATCTCCTCTCGCCACCCGTCTGCGCCGCGTCCCATTGGCTCCCGGTGCTGCTCCGGTGGCCTCCTCGCGGCACGTCAGAGGCACCGGTTTGGACCGCCGCCCGGGCACATTTACGGGAGATGATTTAATAACGGTGTAAAGTCCCGACGGTCGCGAGCAGGAGCCGGGGACGTGGACACGGCCCCGGTTGGGATCGAATGGGGGGAACTCACTGCGCATGCGTGTGTTCGTTTTGTGTAGATCTGATCCAAACCAGTGACACCTAGCGGACTGGAGGATTTAAGTTCTATATTTTAATTAAATTATACAGGAAAAATACTTTGAAAATGTATTTAGTCACAGAATACTCAAAACAATATTGAAAACCTGTACGCGATGTATTTTGTAAGTGTGTTTTGTAAATGTAAGTGAATTAAATATATTCACGGTCCCACTGTAGATCTAATCTGAATTTTGAGCTCAATGTAACTTAGATCCGTTTTTTCACGACAAATTCGATTTTTTTCAAATTCAACCCTGGCTACTTTCACATGTCAAATTTGGTAGTAAATCGGATTCAATTCTTATCTTTTGCTAAGTGACTGCAGTCTGAACATGCAGATCACATTTATCTAGAATAGTGAATTAAATAGATAAACCTTTCAAATGCCTGACAGACAGCAGCAGTAAAGCTAGAAAGTGCAAAATGTTTTACACTGAAATGGTTTTGTAAAGTGTGACAAAGACAAAATATCAACTTTTGCCATTAAAGATACAGATAACTACAGGCTTACTAAATGGTGCTCCTTCATTATAGTCTCTCTCATAATGTGACAACAGCACAACTCCTGGTTTTGTCCTTAATCTTAATGCCATACATTTCAGCTGCCCCCCAACTGAATGTTGTGATGTCATCAGCAAAATCTGTCCACATCACACAACTTGTTGCCACTTTTACAATGGTTTGAGGTGGTCACCATGCCATAGATGTTATTGCTTTGCCTGTATAATGGCATTATACTGTATCTTCGTGGAGACGAGCAGGAGGCACCACCAGGCTAAGGAACAGGTCAGCTCTATTGAAGCAATAAAAAGCTGTAATTGAATAAATTAAAGATACATGTCGTAATATAGTGCACCTTTAATGTTATTTGTTACATAATAATACAAATCCATATAGGTGATGCGTAAAAAACAACACCCTTTTACTTTTATTGGAAAATTCAAGTTAATTATTTTCAGATATTTATTTTGTATGTTCATGTAATTGCCATCTCATGAATTTCTGAATCAATTTATATTTTAATCTTGCTGTAGAGATTTTCTCTTCTATTGTGGCATGCCTGCTACTATCTCGGACTCAATTCCACATTCATCATTTCCACGTTTGATCTTGAAGTAACCTGCAAGAAGACAAAGACTCAATGCTCATTTCCCACATTTGTGTACAATAAAGATCTTTTTTTAATCTTTCATACCTTTATCGCCCCAATCCCCATTCCAGGAGTTTGCCACCAGCCAATAGGGCGTGTCATTCTCCACTCCCCAGCCCAAGACCTTGACAGCATGACCACCAAGCATGGCTCCCGTTACATGCTGGTACACTCCTGATGCAAAACCACACCAGTAAGGGGTAGTAATAATAATAATAATACATTTTATTTGTATAGCGCTTTTCAATGACCCAAAGACGCTTTGACATGTACAAAAAGGGGGGGTATATACAGACAGGGGGGACAGCACGTACGATACACAATAATATACACAGTCCGAAAAAAGAACAGATAAAATAAACAAGACAGAAGAAGTAAAAAGTACATATTACAAAGCTACAAATGTGTCACGTTTAAAACATACCAGATTTGTATTGGAGAAAATCAGCATATACATAGAAGGCAGCCTCCACTGGTCCGTTTTTGAACACCTCAGTCTTGATTTGCTCCTCACTGCTGGGGACATTGTATGTGTGTCCACCTGATAGACAATATAATGTGTCAATATCCAATATAAAAGACTATTAGAAGATGCCTGATTGTTTTTACCAAAGTACTTGTCCTTGGGGTAGGAGGGAGAGTATCCATCGATGCACTGCTCCATACACTGAGGAGTGTCTGTCTCACCTTGGCATGGAGGCCGAGTGCCATTTACATGGTGCTCACAGGGTGCAATAGTGTAGGGTCGACAACCTATTAACATATTTTATTAATTCAATCTATTGTTGTTAAATGAGTGGCAAAAATAAGTGTACCACCTACCCACTTTGGAGTCATACAAGCCTCCTGTGACCAATCCTTTCTGTGCCCAGAACTCCCAGGCAGAAGAAGGATAACCACCATTACATCTTGATTCAAATTTACAAACGTTACGGGAGAAAAATAATAAAATATGTTCATTTTGTGTTAATTTTCTTCAGACTAACCCCATGCCACACTCTGTGCAGCAGGTCAGGAGGTCCTCAGCTGAAATCTGCACGCTCACTTTCCCGCCACTTACGATGCAGATACGGTCTGATATGGCCTCCACTGCCCCAAACGCCTGCCAAAGGAAAGTTGTACAGTGATCATGGCTTTCAAGTTACACTTCTTAATAACAAACAGTAAACAAATTTGAATACTTGAAGTGAAATAATGAACTAGTAAGCTATAACACTAGATGCTGGGAAGGAATGATTTATCAAGAAGGCTGGACATGTTGCTGTACTCTCAGACTGTCGTGTCGGAGAAGAAGGATGTAGCACAAAATCACGACTACCGTATTTTCCGGACTATAAGTCGCACCGGAGTATAAATCGCACCAGCCAAAAAATGCATAATAGAGAAGAAAAAAACATATAAGTATGGAGTATGAAATGCAGTTGAAAATATGCGGTGTAAAAATAACAAATAATATCACATATAAGTCGCTCTGGAGTATAAGTATATAAGTATAAATATAAGTATAAGTCGCACCCCGGCCAAAACTATGAAAAAACTGAGACGGACACAGCTGTTGCTGTCAAACTGCTGAACTCTATGCTGTAAATCTTTTTTTATAAAGGCATTGTGCAATATTCAATTCACATGTTTGCATCAGGGGTTTGTTTAACTGATAAAAGGAAGATTCATTCTTACTGTAATACTGATATTTAATTTTAGTTTACGGTCTAAATGTCTCAATATGTTTCTACTCACTGTTTAAATTTTGATGTTTTATTCTCTTATGTTTTGAATGAAAAATGCAATAAACATTTTAATTCGAAAATACACATATTACATATTGAATCTCAGTCTTTTATAATAATGAGGAAATATTGAGAATATATCCAAAGACCCAGGATGGTGTTGTGTGTTGGTCAGACCCACCCAGCAGGAGCCACAGTTGCCTTGGTCTCGAATCTGTCCGATGGTGGGACACTCAGGCCACTGCTCACGGGCATCAAAACTGCCGGGGAGTTTTATGTTCTCAGTGTTGTGATATCTGTGAAATCATAAAAATGGTCTTTAAGCAGGACCGCTACTGGCCATTTGAGTGCCCTAAGCAGAAATGCCCAATGCCCCCAACCCACTTTGAATGTGTAGAAAATGCGTAAGGGTTTGGTGTCTGTAATACAACCTTAAAGTGACTATTTCCAAAGTTATTAAGTAATTTTAATATTGCATAAATCACAATCCTAAGTGAGGTCTTGGGGCTCTCAACCAAGGCGTTATCAACAAAAAATAATATAACTGTCTCTATTTTGGTGCATTTATTATTAGCAACTCATTACTCAATACGTTTATTATACGGGCCCCTAAATATCCTCGCTTCGCCCCTGCTCCAACGTCAGCTGAAGCCATTCTCCTGCTCTTCTGCAGAACAGATCGAGGCTCTAGAAAACACTATAGGCAGCAAACTATAAACGCTTTTAGTTGCATTTATAAAAACATGATTTATACATTTGTAAGAAGTTGAATCACTTTGGCTTTGTGGGCGCCGCTATGTCTGCCCCACGGTTTGCCACGGTTCGCTGATGCGTCACATTTTGTTTTATTCTTTCTTTTTCACGGTTTCTAATTGAATATGACTTAATTCATCAAAACTAAAGACAGACTATGCCCACTGAAGGCTCCCTGTTTAATTGCAAAAGCAACAGTGCAGCTGCAGCACAAAAAGCCCATGTCAATCAGTCCAAACTGCCTGGTGAGGTTGGTGCCCTTTGGAGCACGTGATGCCCTATGGCACCGTGTTATACAGCCACATGCACCTGCTGACCATCACCTGTGTGAGCATGTGACAGCAAAAGGAAGAAGTAGTCCTCTATGTTAATCAGTAAAAGTACAAATACAGGAGCAAAAAAATACTGAAGTAAAAGTATCCTTTAAAAAGAACTTTAAGAGTATGAAGTAAAAGTAATTGACACCGATTTTGACAACAATTAAAGCATCAAATCAGAATCTTGATGCAAAATTATCCTGAGGTTTGATCTTTATAAAAGATTTTCCTGATACTTTTTACCTGTAAAACCTTTTTTTTTTTGCTCGAAGCTGGAACATGAACTAAACATTTATTTGTTTATGTTTTGCTAATTAGGCCTATAAAAGTGGATAAATTAATAAACCCTTCAGCCTTTTCATCAGGTCTAAAACCACATGAAAAATACTTCCACTTTCAGTCCAGTTAAAAAAAATGTAAAGTAGAAAGTACAGTCACCTGCTCTGTATGTAGGGAAGTGAAAGTAAACAGCAGATGCCTAAAAATTTGACTGAATTACAGCAATTTTACTTTTGCACTTTTTTGTTACTTTCCACCACAGTGTGACAGTCCATGTACTTACACCTGGGGCAACTTTGGTCCATTCATCAAAGTCCCACATAAAGCTTTAATGTTGGAAACATCAGTATTTTCAAAGTTATATCCAGCCTGTAAAAAAATGCTATTAGTTGGAGAAATGTGATTTGAGCAAAGGCCGCGTGGGAACAATATGTACAAAAGTCTTACTGTCCATGTTGTGTTGGCTTTGTTCACAAAATGAACTATCTCCAAAAGGGAAACAGGGTGAGCACGAGTCCAGGAGACAAACAGTGTCACCACCAGGTACAAAGGGCTCAGACGATTCATCCTAAAACAATAAGGATATTCTTGTCTGTAATTGTACTAACTATAAAATAAAATTGGCTGTGTCCATGCATCTGACAACATTTTAACAAAGTATTAGTTGAAGCAATCTTACCTCATGCAAGTGGTGCTTCCTCTTTACTCTCGTCCTTTTTATGCTTTTATAGCGGTTATGAAACCACCTACGGTACTTTGAGTCACATTGTAAAGTATCAATCTTGTGACTAAAGGGAAGTATTTTAAAGGTTCACAAATGATTGGAAGAGACCAAAAAATTAAATTACAAAAATTACAAAACTAAATTTCAGTTTTAAACAGATTTTGTATTATTAGAAACAAGTATTTTTTAATCACCTCAAAAGACAAACACTAGATAAATGAAACATTTCTATATCCATTTATTATTTACAAATCATTATAAAACATTACATAGCAATGTTTGTATCTCTCTTTGGTTCTGTACAAGGTTCATCTAGCCTTTCTACTCACCAAAGCTGTAAGGACACTTGGCTAGCATCTGTATATGCCTAAATTTAAATCACATATTGAGTCAGAAATACCCAAGTACATTATTGAAATCTATCCTCTCGAATTGCAGAAGTACTCAATTTTACGCACAGTTGAAAAATTCAACAATGCTATGTTGTATAATAATATACTTAGCAGACCACCTGGCAGTAAACATCAACAATGAAAACCAAAGTGCAGTTTCCTTTGTAAAACAAAACGAAAAACAATGAAAGAAATATGTATATTTTGCACAAATCGAGATGCCATGATTAAGTTAATTAAAAAAAGAAAACAAATGAAAGATATAGAAACCACATTCAGACGCCCTGACCATTAAAGTGACAGAATGTGACCACATAATTCCCTTATTTATCCAGTTACAAGATGACGACAAACTATCTACAATGGCTCTCATAGTTTGGGGGCAGTTTTTGGTCCTGAACAAGCCCCATGGGAAAACTGTGGATGTCTTTTTTGACATGATTTGAAATTCATCCAAATTGAAACAAGATTGATCTGGGCATTTGAAGACGTTGATGCGTTAGCCAAGTATGACTCCTATTGTCCCTGCATGTCCCCTGCAGCCTGGGCCTGTACTGCTGTAGTACTGAGATACTGCCAGCTGAGGGCAGCAAGGAGCATAGCAGCAGACAGGTACATGGGGGACAAATGATGGGTCCTGGACACATAGCTGGACTGGGACTTCTCTTGGATAACAGCCAGAATATGTAGAGTCTTGTCTCGGGACGGGTCTGTGAGCGACACTTTATGTAAAATCTGTTTATAAGAAAACAAAAGACATATGTTACTTCAGCTTTAAGAAAAGACAAAGTACCAGACTCATTACCTCTTGACTGTACTGGGTGATGATGGATTGCACAGCTCTCATATTGGTGGCCTCTATCATAAATGTCACTGCTTGTCCTTTTCTGATCTTCACAACTCCCTGGAAGACCATGGGGTTGTTGTAGCAAGCTGATAATGTTGCTATTGCCATTACCTGATCAACAACAGAAAGGAAACATTAAAAATCTTCATTAGTTAGTACAATTAATGTGTAAAATATCCTGCAGGATAAAGTGTTTTACCTGTGGAATTGCACAGAAGTTAAATACGCTTTGGTTGCGTAGACGGGACAGGTATAAGATGACGTCTGGGACGTGGCGAAGAGCGTCAGTGACTAAAAAGTTGAGACAGGAAAGGGCAGACTCTAGCTTCTCAGGCTGTGCAAAGTCTTCCAGATGATCTGCAAACTGGCTCCACGCCTGCACAGTCAAAACATTAGGTTTTGAAACACACACATTGTCAAAAAATATTTTCAGTCATCAGAATTAAATCTTCTTCTACTCAATGTATCCAACTTTATTTGTATAGCACATTTTACCAACAAAAAGTCACCAAAGTGCTGCACAAAGTAAAAGTTATGTATGTAAAATATAAATAATTAAATACATACAAATAAAATAAGAACAAATAAAAAACAATATAAAAAGGACCACAAAATTCTCATGCCAGGTTAAATGTAAGTGAATAAAAGTGCACTTTTGAACGAGACTTAAATGCATCAACTGAAGGTTCAACCTTTATGTGTGGAGGAAGAGCGTTTGAAAGTTTAGGGCCGACTACAGAAAAGACCCGGCTTTTGAGTCTTGTTTTTGGGACAAGAAGTTGGAGCTGGCCCGCAGACCTCAGCGAGAGAGGTCTGAGGACACTGTATATAAGACACTGTGCTTTTTGATGGTTGTACATAGTTTGTGCTGAATACATTGTATCTGTAGTTAAAAATGTCTGACCTCTTTTGGCCAGAAAGCGCGTCCATCTTGAGTGTCCTCCAGATAATCTCGAATGATATTAGTCTTCTGTAGAAACAGTCCCATAGAATTAGCCAGGTCACTGTCTTGCCCCACCTCAGGGTCTTCAAGCTGAGACGCAGAGAACAGCTGCGAGAGGCCGATGCCGACCAGCCCGGCCACATAGTGACAGTACTGCAAAAGAACCCAATTAAACATGTCGTATTGTACTTCTGGACTCATTAAAAGTTGGATACAAAACAAAGACATGTGTTGAAATTCATTAATTATTTCACCTTGTCCCACTCTTTCATGGACCCCACTTTCTTCTCCAAAAATTCAGCCATTCCCTCTCCCATTCTGTGGCAGATATCTGAGATGACTTCTCTGTATTCCAGAGCCAGGTTTCTGAACTCTAGTGATATCTGAAATAATGTAACATGTACACAATATTTTACACAATGGTACATTTAGTAATAACTGAAGGTGTTATTCCATGTCACTGACGGTGGGGAAATCCTCCAGGACTTGCCGGTCCTTCTCCTGGCTCTCGGTGAAGCACCACTTGTCTTGGTAGAGGAAGGTGTGGAAGTTATTCAACATGGGCACCTTCTTCTCCAGTGGGATGGTCATGTCGTCCTCCACAGTGTCCAAGGCTCGCAGCACCAGGTAGAAAATACACACTGCATGTCTGATTGAAAACAGAAATGAGATTAGACATAAACCATTCATCACTCTGCTCAAAGAGGGTTAACCTTGTATTGGGCAACCTTTGACCTGCACAAACTATACAGAAAGCCATTTGTCCAACTGCATTTCTGACCTGGCCTTCCATCTCCTGTGTATTTGTTTTTGGGCTAACGCATGGTGTTGGGACTCTCAAAACTACTGAGTATTTCCATAATCTAACCACGTGTCTAACCAAAAACATCACACAAACGATCATAACATTTTGTTAATTCACTTAATATCAACTTTACATATAGAAGAGCATTAAGAAGCTGAGCAAAAAGGCAGAATAAATGGATCAGAGCCTCTAAAAACTACAGCTAACCCCCTTTATATACATTTATATAATCCCAATGAACTATTGGTCGACTAAAACAACTGAACTCTAAACAACTTAAACAAGCATAATTCACTTTACCATCAACGTTCTTGTAGCTCTTGTCATTAGATGGCCTTTTTCTCATCTCTTTTCTTAAAATGAGTTAATTTTGCATCTTTGCTGTTATTGGAAGTATGTTGTCTGTTGTCGGTGTAATCCCTCATTCGTCCAGGCGTGTTCCATAGTAGAAAAAAGCTTCAGTTGTAGTCATCTGGACTCAGTTAGAAAAAAAAAAAAGACGTTTCGACTCTCATCCAAGAGTCATTGTCAATAAAAGAATTTAGATCGAGAACTCCGATATTAATACTGTTCTGTGGTAAGACCCGCCCATTGGGCGGAGCCTTCCTGAAGTAGAAAGAGTTGTTTGTTTCAACAGAAACTCCCCCCTTGTATCTACCGAGCTAGCCTATTCAGAATTTTAATGGGCTATTAGAATCCTCTTTGTCTTTGTGAGACCCTGGCTCAACCACCCTGAGTACCTGATTAGCATCTGAATGTCCTGGTCCTGGTCTTCTACCTTTCCAGGGGTTCAGTATACCATTATAGATACCAGGAAGATTGAATCTTAGCCCTCCATTTCTGTTTAAAGGTCTTTCTTTTTTAACAAAAATAGCTTCCTTGACTCCTCTTTCAAACCATCTTTTCTCCCTGCTTAAAAGGGGTGAAGGTTTTAAGCAGGGAGAAAAGATGGTTTGACCACTCAGGGTGGTTGAGCCAGGGTCTCACAAAGACAAAGAGGATTCTAATAGCCCATTAAGATTCTGAATAGGCTAGCTCGGTAGATACAAGGGGGGAGTTTCTGTTGAAACTAACAACTCTTTCTACTTCAGGAAGGCTCCGCCCAATGGGCGGGTCTTACCACAGAACAGTATTAATATCGGAGTTCTCGATCTAAATTCTTTTATTGACAATGACTCTTGGATGAGAGTCGAAACGTCTTTTTTTTTCTAACTGAGTCCAGATGACTAGAATTGAAGCTTTTTTCTACTATGTTGTCTGTTACGTGGCAAATGTTTCACTGAGTCCAAGACAATTTTCCCTAAGGGTACAATAAAGTTGATTCTATTCTAAGTTTACATTTTAGACTGTACCACAGACTTAACACTTCAGTCAGTGGTTTGGAATTGGCACTCATGGAGCTTTGTGCAACTATTGTCATCGCATAATGCGTCACAGCAGCTGCAGGACATTGTTGACCAAGCTTTGCAGAAATATGCAATTGCAAGAAAACCATTGCATTCGTGCTGAGTTTGATACTAATGTAATGCAACGCATTCTGCAGCTCGAGACAGACACGCCCCTCTCCTGCGCGTTGTTGACTTGACGTTACCCACCTCAGCTCTCCGTCCAACGCCTGGATGACAGCGGCAAAACTGCGGCTGGTTTGGTTCAGGTACACGTAGCAGGTCCGCAGGCTCTCGCTCATGGACTCCTGGCAGGACAGACAGAGGAAGGTCGTGTGTCGGTAAAAGCGCGTGGGTCTCAGGGCGCACGAGGGTCTGGCGGCCTCCTGCAGGCCCCGTTCCCCGAGCCTCCACCCGGGGAAGAGGAGGGAGCGAGGAGCCGCCGCCGCCGAGCCCCGTGGCGCCACCGACAACGAGCGCTTGAACACGGCCAGAGACACCGGACACTTGCAGCAGGCTCCGGCCATGCGAGGGACTCAAGCGCACGCAGAGCTCAAACCACAGCTCGCCATTGTAGCACCGCAAGGGGCAGTGGAGGAGGTTGACACATGCAGAGGACAACAGAGCTGCGGGGTCGCGTGAGGTAACGAGATGTGGGCGGGACCGGAGCGCGCCACTGATGTATAAACGACACGCGCCCGCCACTCAGAGCTCACGCAGTGGATCCACGCGTTTGTACGTCTGTTGTTATGATTTTGGGTTTGACTCCACCCACTGCGCCACCCACGACAAACGCGTTGCTCGTTTTGGTGTTTTGTATTTTCTTTAAAAAAAACAACGTGGCTTCTTTTTCCGCACAACTTTATTGATTGCATGCTACAATTTTTGGATTATAAAACCCGTAATCTGAGACTTTGAACATTAAAGTCAATTAGCTTCTAACTTGCAAAATTGTGTCTAGTTTTGTTATTCTAACTTTGGCATTCACCTAAAAATACACTATTGTCTGTAACATCGTTTCACTTACTGTCACTTCGCTTATCTCAAAAGTTCATAAAACGACAGGCAAATAGGGGAAACTATAGCAGCACCTAGTGGCAGACAGTGATATTACACTACATGACTACCTGCTATCTTACTTTTATCATAAACATGAGCAACCTTCTTGGCAGTCAGTATGTTACACGTAGCCTGTGTTTGCATTTTATTCGTTTACATTTCACATTTGAGAACAACAAATAATAATTATTTAAAAAAATACTTGGTTGTCTATTATTGTTGTGTGTTTTGCCTCCGACTCTCTTCCCCAGGGTCACTTTGGCGTAAATGCAGATGGATTAACCGTGAAACATGCCCGACTTTGAGTCCTTCAAGCTCATTATGCAACGCAAATCCTGTGTCAATGGTCATCTCTTGTCCGGGGCAAGCACTACTGGAGGAGAGTGGTGATCTAATTTGACTTAGTCCAATTAGCTGAAGCTTATTGTGTCCGCACCTAATGCTGAGCAATGCGGAATAGACTGCAAGCAGGAAATATGCACAAGAGACGCACTAAACCGGCAGCGTTTGCAACACGTGAAAAATGCTACTTACATAATCCAACTTCGGCATAACAGTCCTGCAGCCGCCCATTTTGAACTTGAAGAGATTGAGCAGCTCCTCCGGGTGCCCCAAAGACTTCCAAACGTCCATGTTTATTTAAACTTGAGCTTCTACAACAGCAAGTTACACAAGCAGTGAGGATATTGTCTCCATCAAAGCGGAGAACGCGGGATGCAGCTGCAGCACCATTCGCACGGACCAGGATAGGCTTTCAATCGTGATCCTCGTCAGATCGAATGACTGCGCTGATTGGCTGAGGCATCATGAGCCTAGACGTGAACAGCCAATGAGCGTCCAGAGCGCCTGGTGTGATGCCCCGCCCAGAGGCACCGTCACAGAGCCGCCTCTGGTTTTACACTGAAGCCACTAATCAGAAGTTTCTATGTGCACTTCCGAGGTATTGAGAAATAGTTTAAATAACTGCAAAGTTAGGAGCAAGATTAAACGGCTTTGCTTGTTAAAAACATGGACTCCAACCTCGGGGTCAGGACTCAATTAGGGTTTTCCAAAGAGGTCCAAACTAGATTTTGTAAATTTTAATGAGGAGTTGGCTACTGCATTGCTTCAATTAAGTTTTTCATCACAGTTCTATCACATAGTCATTGATCAGAAAACAATTACATATACTTACTTACTTACGTATACAGAGTTGGGGATAACGCGTTAGAGTACTCAAATTACTTTTTTAGAGTAAAGAGTAACGTAATGCATTTGTTTTGGTAACTGCTGTAATCAGCTTGGTAACTGAACGCTCTACCTCCTACTGTGCTTTTAGAGACTCTTGGGACCATCAGAAGTCCAGCATTTTGAGAGCGAAGAGCTCTGTTTGGATGAAATGGTAAATTAGTAATTAAGTAGCAGATAATTAAGCGTCATCCAAGTTTTTATCTCCTTCACATAAGCACTAAGTCTGTCTACTTGATCGCTCTGATCGGGTTTCATTGATAAATACAGCTGAGTGTCATCTGCATAGCAGTGGAAGTTAATGCCATGTGACCTGATAATGTTACCTAACGGCAGCATATAAAGAGTAAACAGAATCGGAACGAGTACTGACTCCTGTGGCTCTGGTTTACATTAACAAAATGTTACCTATCAGATAGGGCTGTTCCTCCGACACCTACATCACATTCTAACCTCTGCAGTAGAATGTTGTGGTCGATGGTGTCAGAACAGAACAGAACCATGATTGAGACTAGTCCATCGTCAGCAGCTAATAATAAATCATTTGTGACTTTAACTAGTGCAGTTTCAGTGCTGTGGTGGGCTCTGAACCCTGACTGGAAAACTTTAAATAATTACTGTCCTGTAGATGGCGACAAAGCTGTTTAACTACAACTCTTTCAAGGATTTTAGAGACAAAGGGAAGATTCAAAATAGGTCTGTAGTTTAACAGTCTAGATTAGACTTTTTTAAAAGAGGTTTAATGACGGCATGTTTGAGGAAGTATTTATTATAATAAGAATATAATCTATAATTAGGGGGGGAATGTCTTTGAGGAGTCTTGGAATCGGGTCTAGGATACAAGTTGAGGTTTTAGAAGGACATAATGGCTATATATAAAGTTATCTCAGCTTCATCAACAGCGGTGAACCTTTCTAGAGTTACTGATGGATTTAAATCAGCAACACGTTAGTTTAGCGCACTGCGCAACTAGTGACTGGAGTCTTGTCCTCACGCCAAACAGAAATAAACTCTCAGATGCGCGTTTTGAAAAACTCCTTCTCCTTAGTTATAACCACTGTTTTATAGATGAGGAGTAAATGTAGGTAGGGTCACAGCAATGTGTTGAGTTTTAAAACAAGTGCATTCTGTTGTTGTGTGTTTGTGCCAATATATGTTGTAGTGTATTAAGTACTTCATACTGTGTAAAGGCTTAAGGGAAAATATTTGATCCTCAGCTTTATCCTCATGTAATGCGGGGCAACAGCAATAGATGGAGCAGCAACATCAAACACATTTCCAGCATCAGCGAAGTCAGAATCAGAAAAGGTTTATTGCCATTGTCAGTGATCAAAATTCACAGGAACTTGCTTTGGTGATTCGGTGCAACATAAAACAATTAACAATAATGAAAAATATGTCAAATAATTAAGGCATGCATTAAAGAAAAACAATCAACATTTTTTACAAGATGAAAAATAGACTTAGTATGTACACAGTTTTACAGTTAAATTTACATATGTAGTGCAGAAAGTGAACAGTGCAGTGAGTGATTGATTAAATTATAGTTAAAGTGACAGAAGTGTTCAACGGCAGAGGGACTCATGACGATGTGTCTTGCCCAATGGCACAGCTGGTGTTGAACTAACCATGCAACGTTTTAATAGCAAATGTGTAACAAAAAGCAAAACAATGAAAAGTCTTATTCAAATCACCATCAGTTTATTTCTCCCAACAAGCAACACATCCTGTTCACTCTTCACCTTAAATGCTCCAATAAGCTTATATTTGTGACGTCATAGAAACGCTCAAATCCTGCCAAACGAGTTGCTGATGAATCATGTGCCCCAACAAGCTCTTTTAGAAACATTGTCCAAACAAGTTTACTTATGTTTATAACTTTACTCATGGTATTTGTCTACTGCCTGGTGAACACAAAGAAGAATGTTTTTAGAAAATAGAGGCAACGTTTGGTTAAAAGATGCAAGCCAAAATATTGAAATTAAATATTGAAATTATATAATTATGTCATATCTTGATAACAGAACATATATTTCTCTCAATGATCATTCGTGGTACCTTTTAGGCAATACCAAAACTGGGACCGGATTCAAATCCAAATGTTGTAAAATGATCAACCCTAATCCATAAATCCACAGTATAAACTCATGTAGTTCACTGTGTGTGCTTTGATGTGTCTCAGTTTCATTCTCCTGTGAAGTTGACATTGTGTTGACATAAAGGACACCCTATGAGACGGATGAGGAAACCTCAAAAGCATTGCATAAACACAGGTTTGGTGAGTTGATCATTTAGCCTCAGGCACTGACAGCATGGGCAGTAACTGTAGCCGAATGTGAGCGTTTACTAGAGGCTTTTCAGGTGTGCCTTTGTCTGCCCTGACTGACTTCTTATGGTGAAGGACAATAACGTGTGTGTTTGTGGAGGGTTTACACTACACTGAATGGAACCTCAAATGTGAGTATTTTGTACATTAGTGAATTATAACTAAATTGTGGGATAGTTACACGTAAAACTGTTTTTCAGGCTGAATCGTAAACGGTTTATATGTGACAACCAAGATGAGGAGCCACAGTCAAAAACAAAGAAATGTTTGTTGGACACAGATGTAACACAAAGGTAAGTTTAATTCCCACTGCATATTTCTACATTATACAGCAGAAAGGGAGGCTATCATTAAGAGAACATGATCGTTTCTAAGATATGTGATAAAATGCTACTTTACCATTTGAAAATGTTAAATTATGTAATTAACTAATAATGTTTAAGAATATGTAATCTGAATTATAAACAGAAAGGTTTTATTGCCATTGTCAGTGAACAAAATTTATAAAAACTTGCTTCGGCAGTAAGGTACAACATAAAACAATGAATAATAATAGTAAAAAGTAGTACAAATATAGACTATAAGCTTAAATAAGGGCAGGCAAAAAATAAAACAGACTTCAATACAAAATATACCTGCCATTGTGTGTAAATGTGCAGTGTGCTTGTGCTGTTTTGAGGTAAAGTGGCCACAGAAGAAGCTTGCATTGTGACTTTTGAGTGAAATGTGCCATAATATTTATTCAACCTTTGTATCAATGTTATTTGTAATGTTGCAGGGACAAGTGTGGTGATCCGAGCTCTCCCCAGGACTGCTGCGCAGACCACTTGGATAAAAGTGTCGCTCTCGCTCAGTTGATTTCTGTCTGGTCTGACACAGAGCGCACCGGGAAGCGAGTCCTACTTCAACTCCAATCCAGAGAAACCACTGAAAACACTCTGCTCAATGACTCTGTCAACCAGAGATTTCTGGAGTTTCACCGCGATATCACAGAAGAATGTGGTGCCGAAGATAAGCAGCATTCATGGGCTGTAATAGAGAAAAAGGAGGAGATTGTGATGTATGGACCTTATTATCCGAAATATAACGAGGGAAAGCACAGTGAGGACGTCATCATTAGACAAACAGAAGAACTGCTTGAATCTAATGGAGCAGCTCAAGCTCGGACGGTTTATGTGTTTACTATGAACAGTCCCTGTCTTTCCAGGAATTCTGAACCTCCATGCATGCTGAAATTGGTCCAAAAAGCCAAAGAGTGGTGGCTGAGATTTAGAGTCAAGACAAACATCGGATACAATAAATGCTGGGGTTTTAAAGGGACCAAAGAAACTATGTTCAGAGCTGTCAACTTTAGTCAAGTGGAAGCCCTGCGTAACAGCGAAAACTATGAGGAATACACGGCTCAAAACATGACGGGGGGAAATCCAGTATGTGAAAATGTGTACACGCTACTCCGAAATCTGCTAAACGGTGAGCCATTCATTTTCCGTTTGTCGCTACAAGGCATCGAGTGGAAGAGTTACTTCAAAGGAATGCAAACTATTCCCGAAGCTGCACGAGTGACCGAAAAGCTACGACATGAAATAAGCCGAATGACTGAAGAAGCTCAGTCTCTATCGACAGAGACGTGTTTACGTGCAGAGGAACATGTGGGGAGAGGACAAACGTTTGCGCGGGATTTTAGTTTTGACTCGCAAATAACTCAAGACGCTACAGACGACCTGAGACTTGCATTTCAAAAGTGTTGGGAGGAGATGGTACGGGATAAATATGCAGAGACTTTAAGGGACAAACTGACGGACGATTTCAACCAATGTGCCAATCGGCTTTTCATCGACGACTTTGTAAAGGTGACGTCTTCGTTTTTGCGTGTTGGAAGGATTCAGTGTGCAGGTGAGAAACAGCAAGTTACTTAACAAACAAGTTTTTTTTTTATCTGTAAAGTCTTGAGCCCTACGTGTACTGATGATGCAGTTTGAGTTGCATCACAGGGACACTCGAACTCGCCGCTGTTCCTTCCTTAAAGATCCCATATTATGCTGTTTTTCCTGTTTTGTAGTCCAACCCATGGGCATATTTGATAATAATAAGTGCTGTGCAACACCCATAACATAGTAATTATAAAATATCACCCATATCTTGCACCCCGCTTACAAAACCGGAAATGCAGACGGCTAAGTTTGAGATTCGCCCCCGCCCACCTCGTCACGTAGTCTCAGTGTGAGTGTGCGTTTCCCGCCCACCCCGTGACGGAGCCTAGCGTGGAGATGGTGGGGGTGTAAACAGAGGCCGAGGCGTGCGACGGTAGAACAGTGCGTGACACAGCGGCGCAGCAGCGTTGGAACATAAGAAGTAGCGTTTGAAGCTAACTGGCGCCTAAATTGGGTGGCATATTACAGGTACAGAGTGCTTCCCGTCCATCTGCTCATCCGGGGGGAAGGATAGAGACTGTTCTCTAGCTAAAGACTACAGGAATCAATCAAAAAACACTTTCGGGCACGTACATGAGGTACCATTAGCACTGTAAGAAGGTTAAAAGCTCTGAAAAGTCGATTTTGCATGATATGGGTCCCTTAAATTTGTATTAATATGTACCTGCTGATGATCTGCTGATTTTGTTTACTTGACCTTAGTAACAAGTGATCACAAAGGAAACTAATTTAGGAAGTTATTGCAACCCGGGGCAAAGCAGCACTGACGATTATAAAAGTACATTCATTCTCAAATGAAATGATATCTAATGTAGCTTTCAGTCAAATTGAGAAGGCCAGAACTGATGGTTAGATGAGTTTTACTGCTTCTGTTCCGTGTCATTCAACCAACAAGAGCTAGGCAAGAGCAAATAAAAAACAATGACATTTTGTCCGTATCCGCCGTTTTACCAGCTCATTGAGTTAGTGTAACTGTTTTCTACATTTCTACATTTGTAAATTAAATATTTAAAATTACTCAATACATTCATTTCCACTACAAACCTTGTTCCCCTTGTGTTTTAACAACTCTCAACATGTTTTGTCCATGTTTTTACCATTAACCTAGTTCACTTTTTCAGAGCTACTTCCGGTCACATAGAAAGTTACCAAACTAAAACATCTAAATTATAAGAACGGATTAGTGAGCTTAACACATAAAAATTATTCCCCAAAATAGCATTTGAAGTGTTTTGTTTTATTAGCAGCCCATATAAAAGATGTGAATGTTGCACTCATTTTACATAGCATTATTTATATAATTCATCAATTGGTTTGGAGCTTTTAGGCCTTTAGCGGCCAGAGTCAAGCGTATTCAAGAGTAACTCAATTACAGAGTGGTCCAAAAAAATATGAAATTAATTAAAGGCGGTATGGACGATTTTTCGGCGATTTGAGAACGCAGGTGGAAGTGCGCATGCGCACTCCCCCGTGCGGACCGATACAACACACACGTGCGTTTGTTTATTAGCGCAACGGAGCGCATCGCTCGTCTCCCGTAGATTTCTGTCCACTTCTGCGTCAGAACTGTCTTTCTCCGTCTTCATTTTGCCCCGTACACTGAGGGAAATATACTATGATAGATCCATGCATCCAACGTGGAGACGAGCCTGACGCGGCTGCAGGTGAGCGGTAGGTGCGTTTTATGATTGATACGTGGCAGGACAAATGATTTATCCATGCCACGAGGAAATATGATAAAAAAAATTGCTGAAAAAAATCGTCCATACCACCTTTAAGTTAGGGAGGAAAAAAATAATGTATTTATAATTTGAAGTTATGTAATTGTAAAGGTAGAAAAAGCTTCAGTTGTAGTCATCTGGACTCAGTTAGAAAAAATAGACGTTTCGACTCTCATCCAAGAGTCATTGTCAATAAAAGAATTTAGATCGAGAACTCCGATATTAATACTGTTCTGTGGTAAGACCCGCCCATTGGGCGGAGCCTTCCTGAAGTAGAAAGAGTTGTTAGTTTCAACATAAACTCCCCCCTTGTATCTACCGAGCTAGCCTATTCAGAATCTTAATGGGCTATTAGAAACCTCTTTGTCTTTGTGAGACCCTGGCTCAACCACCCTGAGTACCTGATTAGCATCTACATGTCCTGGTCCTGGTCCTCTACCTTTCCAGGGGTTCAGTATTCCATTATAGATAACAGGAAGATTAAACCTTAGCCCTCCATTTCTGTTCAAAGAAGGTCTTTCTTTTTTAACAAAAATAGCTTCCTTGACTCCTCTTTCAAACCATCTTTTCTCCCTGCTTAAAACCTTCACCTCACCGTCTTCAAACGAGTGATTAGAGGCTTCAAGATGGAGATGCACGGCGCTCTGAGGTCCTGAACTTGTATTTCTTCTGTGCTGATAGAGCCTCTTGTGTAGAGGCTGTTTTGTCTCACCTATGTAACGTTCTTTACAGCTTTCTTCACTGCATTGGATCGAATAAACTACATTGCTCTGTTTTTGAGTCGGCAACTTGTCCTTAGGGTGAACCAGTTTTTGTCTTAAAGTGTTTCCTGGTTTAAAATAAACAGGGACTTCGTGTTGTCTAAAAATTCTCTGCAGTTTTTCCGACAGGCCAGACACATAAGGGATAGAAACACCCTTCCTTCTCTGTTCAGTTTCCCTTTTGTCCTGCTTCTTGGTTCTCTTCACTCTGTTGAGAGCCCAAGCGGGGTAACCACAGGCTGAGAGGGCATTACGGACATGTTTTTCCTCTTTCTTCTTGCCCTCTGAGCTGGTGGGCACACCTTGAGCTCTGTGTTGTAAGGTTCTGATCACACCCAGCTTGTGCTGTAGTGGGTGGTTGGAACCAAAGAGCAGATACTGGTCGTCTTCTCTTGTAAACCTGATATGTGGGTCCACAGCATTGATGTGATCAATTACCCGACGTAATTGTAAAGACAAAACACTAAATAATGCACAAAAGCTGAGCATTGCAAGAAACATTTTGACACTCATCTGAGAGTAATTTTCAATATTTTTTTCCTAAAAACAGAGTCCAGGTGAATCTTTTTCTACAATGGAACACTCCTGGATGAATGAGGGATTACACCGACAAATGTTCAAATAGTTTAATACTGTCAACAGAAAGTTTTTGTCACTTGCAGAATGTGGGAAAAGTAACCAGATTTTTTTACTCAAGTAAAAGTACTTTTACACTGTAAAATATATTACTCAAGTAGGAGTTGAAGTATTGTGTCTGAAAACTACTCTAAATAATTAGCAAGAAACATAAGTCTAGATGACAATTGTCTTTTTTCATGAACAAAGTAAAAAAAATACATGGAACAGAAAACATGAAATGAATATGTTTATTTTGGGCTGTATCAGCTTTATCACACCGACATGAGGATCTTCATGACAGTCAGAGCTCATTGTAGATGTGATGTTGTTCAACAGGGGGCGCTAGATCCACAGTCAAAGTGCAACTCACTCGCTGCATAGGTAGTTTATTGTGTTGATAAAAAATAATGCCATACTAAACTATTGTACAATCACTGTTAAACCAGTTAAAATACTATACATGTTTTATATTGCACTTACACGTGGAATGCTGCATGATTGAAGAGGAGGGAGTGGTTTGTGTTTTATATTAAAATATACTGAACACAAAGAAATGCATTTCATTATTTTCTGTGATGGAAGTGTGGTTTCTGCCAAATGATTTCTTATCATAATACTCAACAATGATTTACATAAATATCTTATAGACCTAAAATGTGATAAGTTTCATTCATAGGCAGTACTTTCTATTTTATATCAAATAATATTTTTGCAATATGGAAAATTAGAAAACAAATAACAAATTATAGAGTAAAACAAAGTGAAAATATCTGTCCAATTTTCTCATTGGCATTAGTGTAAAGTGTCATATACTTCTTCAGACGTCTTCATTCATTCAAATGAGCAGGTCAAAATGAATGGAGCATTCTTCGTCCTAGTTTAGCTCGTCATAAAAGCTGGAGACTTGATCAAAGAGCTGCTTCCTTCAACCACGGTCTACAATGTAAACGCAACATTTGTGTATTTTGGTTTGTTGCAGCTCCAGTTTATGAACAAGGCACTAAGAAGGCACGAGGGAGCTGGACTCAGTCTGTAGCAAATAAAAGTAACTTTGTGATACAGGTTTATCTATGCCAGGATTAGATTATTCCAGGGCTCATTCTTGGAGCTAACGGGCGCACTGTGGCTCCCGGGAGACATTTTCAGGGGGATGGCTCCGGCTTGTGTGGACATATACGCCGGCAGGGCTGAGATCTGGACAGACAGCAATATAAGTAAATTACTTACTAGTGCGTGTCAGTTTGCCTTGTTGACAGCGGTGTCTGTACCTGTGTGCTGTGGTGTGTGTAGAGGTGTGTGTCCGGCTCTGTCTTTATCTGTCGTGTCTCCTCTGAGGCGAGCGGGGTGCGAGGAGTGCTGCCCGGAGTCACTGTGCCGCCCTCACTGCCCGAGCTCCCTGTGAACAAGTCACTCTCTTATTCAAACAGTTCTGTGTTTACTTTCAGAGCAATCATATTTGATCAACTATTCACCTTTTGGACTAATTCATCTAATCTAATAGAATGTTACAACATATCTTTTACACTTACCAGATTTATTCACATTTTTAGGTTTCCGCTTGCGTGTCTGGATGCCCTCTTTTTTCATAGCCAGAGGTCGAGCAACCTTTGGAATAAAAGGTATAAAAAATGGCATAAATTATACAACTGTGCTTGGTAAAAAAATGTATAGCTGCTGGATATTGTTTCTTACCCCGTGCAGTTTCATGTAGAGCCCACATGCGTTGCACACAGGTTCTCCCTCTGCGTTGCGGCGCCACAGTGTGGTGGTGGTTGTGTGACAGTTGGTGCAGGACAAACCCACTCTTCTCGAGGCAGACTGTAGAATATTTTTTTTTTCTTTCAAATAAACCAAAGACAGGGTTCTGTGCACAAGCTTGTGTCACTCACCAGTCGTCGCTGAGGTTTGATCAGAGGTCTGTTGATGCCGTTCATCTTGTGGTACAGTCCACAGGCGTTACACAGGTAATGGCCTGTTCCATCCCGCCTCCACAGGGGGGTCGACATGGCCCCACAGTTCACACACTCACGCCCCTCAGCAAAGTCGTCAAATAGATCTGAAACAACAAACATTTCTGTATTTAAAACTCTTGGTCATTCTTGAAGCGGGGAAACTAACTTCTACATTGAGACTTTAAAATACTTTATTGCCCAAATAAAAGATGCAATATCCTGACTGAAGGCTTCTTGACAATATTTATAGATTAAGTGTGTTATTGATGAAAATCAGATATTGTTTATTCTTTTTTGACATTTTGATGTAATAATACAACTGTCTTTGTTATAAAATGTCTTTCCGTGTTTAAGAGCCTGTATTGTCTAGATAACTATTACGATTATCAAAACACCCAGTCTAGTTTATAACAAGTTTATAACATATTGGAGCTCTTGGGTTCGATTCCCGGGCAAGACCAACATCCCATGATCTCTCTCTGGGTGGAGTCTGCATGTCCTCTCCATGTTACCATGGGTTCTCTCCGGGTTCTCCTACTTCCTCCCACCGTCCAAATGTGTCCAAACCCTGAGTGAATGAATGTGAGAGTCAGTGTGTCTCATGTGTTAACCTTGTGACGAGCTGGCCCCTGTCCAGGGTGTGCCCCGCCTAAGGCCCAAAGTCACTGGGATAGACTCCAGATACACACGACCCAAAACGGGAACAAGCCGTAGAAAATGGATGAATGAATGAATAATACAAAGGAACCAAAGCTTGTTTATGCTCACATGTAATCTTTTTTATATACAGGGCTAAGGAAACATTTGAGCCGTTTATATATCATGCCAGATACTCAATTATATTTTTGTTTGTATCTAGTCTTTTATTTTATTTTTACAATTTAATACAAATATTTTATGCATGGGGTTTTATTTGATCCTATAGTACTCTCATGGTGCTCATTGCTTTATGTTGGACCATTATCGCCGAAACACATTCTTAGATTGTGAATTTGGTTCTCTGACAACGGCAATAAAGCGTCTTCTGATTCAGATTTTCTGAAATGTACAGGAATCTTTTCTTATCACATGTGATTAAGAGTTCGGCTGGACATAAAAACTGCTTGACATCCAAACTCATTCATATTGTCACACTTCTCAGTCCTTTCTGTAATTTCTTATCCGAACAATAATATCTAATGTCTTATATAAATGAAGCTCTTGGGCTTTTGAGCGAAGCAGACTTGGGTTGATGCTGGGGTGATTTATGGCTTGTTTCTTTGTGATAATGTGAAAGGGTTTTTTCTGCACATTACGGTTGATAAGCCACATGATCGGATAAGTCTGGCTTCCACATAGGTTTTCCTTCTGTAGAAAGCTGTGAATGAGATCATACTTTAGAGCGCGAAAATGGACCGATGGCAAAGGCCCAACCTTGAGGCAGTAATGCAGCCGAAACAACATGGCACCACGAGACAATACACCGCTCTGCACTTTCTGAGAGAGAGAGAGATCTTTTTCTGACGCACAGAATGACAACCACAAAGAAAAGAAAAGCTATCACAGAATATAGAAAATAAAAACATAATAATTTCTACATGCATTTCAAAAAATATTAGATTTGTATCTGTTTTTGTTTGGTTGTATTTCATTAACTTGCAAAATTATTAGTCTTGAAATTTTAAATATTACAATATTTTTGGATAAAATTGAAAATGTACAGTCTTTTAGCAGTTAAACGTGTAACCATGTAAAATTATGATTTATGATAGATATTTAGCTCTTCACATATTTCAAGAGTGTTTTAAATAACATTTCTGTAAATATGCCAGGATTAGCCAAAAGACTCTTTGTTATATGTATGTGTGTCCCATGACAAATGCCTGCCTGAAAACAAAAGGAATATACTAACTGTATGTGTCCTGTTAAAATTGTCATCGTCAGACAATGATTTTTACTTTGTGCACCTGCAAAAAATGAAACCGTTGATTCCATAGATTTCCTGGGTTTGAATAAGAAAAAAATATTTGGAAGATATTACAAAAGATAACCCAGATACACAGTGTCACGTAAAACTGATGGTACCAAATAAATAGTGTAAAATGTGATGTTCAGCTGCAGCTCAAGGCCCTTCACACAACTCTGACAATAATCATAATGCACTTTTTTAATGTATTAATGAAGAAGAAGGTGTTGCATCAAAGTCTGTAATTTTTTGTAAACAAAGAGCTATATTTTAACAAATAATGAGGATGTAACAATCTTATATTGTCTGTTTGTTACAGTAAAATGTCCTAATGAATATAGATTATCCTGTGCTATGACTCTTATGCTATGTGTAATTATGAAATTGATGTGTTATTTGTTATTTGTGAAATACCTTAGCTATAGATCCATCATGAAGACAAAGTTGCAAGATTATTAATATAATATTTATTTTTCAATTATTTTTGCAAGGTCAAGCTTTTAATTAAAATGAAAGCGAAAACAAATCTATGAATGTTTCGTAAAAATTCAGAAAAAGCAAAATCCTGCATTAGATTTCTTTAGAGCTTAAGTTCAAAGTATTGTTTTCCAGCGCGCTTGACTCTGAGTTGAAAACTCAGACTTCTGCGTTTAAAAGTCGGTTACTTTATAATACAACTTCCACATTTACATTAAGGGCAATCATTTTATAAAAGCGTTTTAATTATCAGAAGGCAATAATGTAAAAAACAGACTTCTCAAAAAAATCACGTTTGTGTTGGCTGTTTTTTAGTTGTCTTAGGATCTCGCTTATCTTGACTTAGTAAGTTTAGGTTAAATTCAAATGACATGCGTTGATCTCTTTCTAATAAACTGTTACCAGTTTTGTTAAGTTAAATATGATGGTTGATTAGTACGTGCCGCTGTCTAAAAAGTGTGTGTGTTATTAGTGTATTTACAAAGTATCTAGCTGGACACAATTTAGAAACGCAAAATAAGATAAAAAATAAACTAGTTTTAATCCTTTTCAGATTTTATTTTTTCTCGTAAATTCTAAAATTATCTCGTTGTTTTTTAGTTTTTTATTGTACGTCACGGTTTGTGTGAACGATCAAATTCACCGAACTTTAGTGAAAACGTCGCTTCAAATAAAATCTTAAAAAGCCCGTGTAAAGAGTAAACTTGGATGAACTGAGCCGTGAGATAGGGTCTTGAGTCCTTTCTGTGGGTGTTTAGTTCTCACCGATGTTCGGGTGCCGGGCCCCGGGATTTGCCCCGGACTGGAGGCCGTGCAGCACCGGGCTGTCAAACGGAGACGCCGTCCAGGTCGCTCCCACGCTGGGGCTCACGTAGGCAGGGTACGGACTGTGGTACGAGCCGCTGAGCCCACGGGCTCCGTAGTGATCTCTCCCGTTAGAGTAGGAGGCCGTGTCCCGGGCCGGGGCCATTCCCGAGGACAGAGGCGGGCTGGCGGTGAAGCTGAAGCGCGGAGACACCGGGGAGTGATTGTACGAAGACACGGACTCTGCGCCCGCTTGTGCCCAGGCAGAGTGACTCGACACCGGGCTGGCCTGCTGCGAGGCCCCGGTCTGAAGGTAAGGCAGCATCGGGGTGACCACTCGTGTGGTGGGCACATACACTGGAGAGGAACCGGGAGCATTGTGGAGAAACCCGGCCTCGTAGGACGGGGCTCCGTGGTTAGATGTCATTATTCCCTGGTACATTGCTCCTGAGGCTGGACATCCGTGTTGTGAAACAAACAATGCTCTTCACGTACAATAAATGTGGAAAAATAACTTTAAATTGTACATCCACAAGGTTCCTGAATCTGGTCCGGGTTTGAGTGAAAAGAAAAGAAAAGTTAAAGTGAGAGCAGAGGAGGCCCAGAGGAGGAGAGAGAAGAATGAAGAGTGAGACAATGATCAAGGTCCTAATCCAGCCCTCTCTCTCTCTCCCTGTGCTCCAGCTCTGACTGCACTGTGGCTCCAGACTGAACTTTATCATCCAGTTACTACATGTCCAAGCACTTTAGTTCCCCAAAAGACACGGTTTAAAGTCCATATGACATGGTGTCCTGTTTTTATAAGTATGACTTAGTTTGAGAGCACCTACTTATCACAGTTTTACCTCTGTTAAGTTTAAATTTGAGAAGATTTCTTTCTAAATAAAAGTTCAAAATTACAGGAAAAAACTGATTCTAAAATTGATTCCCTCTGTGATGTCATCAATATGCGACGTGCCATTGAAAACACAGAGACTGTTTACACTTTAACAATTTTCTCAGTCAACTAAATAAAGGTGTTATATGATATTATTGTTTGTCAAATCAATACTGTGTAATTTATATGGGTTTTGTTTAGTGTGGTTGCTAGGTAACAGTAGTTGCATTACCTTGACCTCATATTTGCTGCTCATGCCCAGCCAGGAAGTACAATTATAAACTTTACTAAAATGGTCAAACTCTGGACAAATGGGCAAAATGTTATGGAAAATCTGAAATATAATTTTGTTCACTACGTTTTAGTGAAATATGTCGTATAGACTTTAAGTTTTATAGGTTAAAAGATAAAGATTTTTTTTTTAAATTTATAATGAAATGCAACTTTTATACTAATCTTGGAAATCTTGGAAAATTATGTAGAACGAAAGCCAATAAATTTGTTTTTAATCATGTCGGAAATAAAACATTAGACTGGAGAGTCATAAGTCGGATACTAGAGGTGGTTGTCCTCATGAGGATGGATTTATATTACCTGCTTTTAACACCAATGAGCGTAAACACACAAGGCGTTTCATTGTGTTGCCACTTCCCACTGACAGCAGTGAAATATGTGTAGGGCAAACAGCCAAATACGCTCTGTGTAGCAGCAAGTGTAGCAAAAACTTATTGTAGTGTAGTGTTAGTAAGTAGTAGTAGTTAATAGTGGTAAAAAGTAGTAAGCTTATTTTTCAGTCTTGATTTTGTGACAGCTTGTAAAAGTTCAGACGAATAGAGAGATCAGAAATAGGGAACCGTCATCAATGTGTAACAGGGCCTGATAACAGCGCCTGTATTTGCTGCTAATATTAGGGTGTGGGCCTGTAGAATACTCTACAGATCATTAATCCATTTATGATTCACTCCATATAGAAGTGCAGTATGTGAGTGGACATTCATGTTTTACACCTTGTGGCTGAGGACAGCCGTAGAAACTGGTAACTTTTCAACATACAGACATTAAAAACTCAGTTATTGAATATTTTTGGAAATGTCATCTGTATGATTCCATGTCATACAACAATTAAAAGGTATGAAAACATGAATTTTATCTATATCAAATAAACAAAGAGGTAAACGTTTACCCCTTGACCGTTTGTCCACTGCAGTGTTCAACAACAGTTTATCCTTTTCTGTTATTTTACATTGCATCATGTTCATGTTTTGTTTTCTGCTCTGTACCACCGACAGTGACATTGACCATAGACTGTGAGTATTTGTGTGCAAAAGCAGCATAAAAAAACACAAAGACTGAACTGTACGTAAAAACTGCAATCAAATCTGTAAATTCTCTATTAAAGTCTGCAGCTCGTGTGCGTGCATGTGTGCATGCGTGTGTGTGTGTGTGTGTGTGCGTGCGCGTGTGTGTGTGTGGTGTGTGTGTGTGTGTGTGTGCATGCGTGTGCGCTTGTGCATGCGTGCGTGTGCGTGTGCGTGCGTGCATGCGTGCGTGCTTGTGTGTGTGTGTGTGTGTGCATGCGTGTGCGCTTGTGCGTGCGTGCGTGTGCGTGCATGCGTGCATGCGTGCGTGCGTGCGTGTGTGTGTGTGTCCTGTCAGAACTGATTGAAGAGGTGCTGTTGGACTGACATGACGGAGATGCTGCAGGAGGAGGTGCGGTGGATGTGCCTGCGTCAGGCACCAGGAAAACTGTCCCCGTCTTGGCTGGGGCAAAGACTCAATCATTTGGGGTCACTGACTTAACTTTGGCCCTTGGTCTTCCTCAACTCCCCGCCACATCCACACATCCACTCCTGTAGACGACTGGCTCCAGGAAGAAGACTTCAAATGGTCAAAGCAGGAAAACCCTTGAGCCTGCGATAGACCCTCGACATGGTCCAGACAAACGATTACTGCAGGTCCCTTTACTCACGGTCTTGGTATTTTCTCCGCGTAGTCAGTGTGTGTTTGCAAAGTAAGCACAAATAATCTTTGATCTGTTCTGCTGACTTCGTCTATTTTGTCGTTTTATCTCATCAGACTGATCAGTGAAAATCTGCAGGAGCTGAGCAGGACGGTGGTGAAACAGTGATAATCAATGGGACACGCGCAGTTAAACCAAATCAACAATGTGAGTTGGATGGAGCTGTTTTTGATTGATTACCTCTCACATTCCAACAATTCAATGTAATCTTTCGGGATATATTTACACTTCATGATTTTATTGACAATTTACAGGCAAAATTGTCTATTAAAATGTGAGATTACAAATAATAGACTTAATGTGCATGAATAATATATTATTTAATAATATATTTAGTTTAGTTTTACATCAGTCAAATGGCGATTTGTGAAAGGAAATTTGGGTGAAACAAAATAATAATAATAATAATAATAATAATAATAATAATAATAATAATACAGGAAGTAGTGCTGAGTTCTAAGATTTCTCTCAATGTCATCAATACACACAATTCCAAGGTGATGTGGGCAGGCAGTTTAAACATTAATTTATTTTTATTGATTTAATTTGTATGAATTATTTAAGCAACATTTAAGGTCTGTTACATTATACTGAAGCAGTGTATTTGTGCCCAAAAAGAGTAAGTGTAGTGTGCAAAAAACTACAAAATAAAATATAACCTAATACATTTTTTAAACACAGGGATCTGCTTAAACATATTATTATTAATGAACATTTAAAATATTTTATATATTTTTTTTTATATTTTATATATAATATTTAAATGATAAATGGATATTTTTTAAAAACTTAAATAATATGGGGGGAAATGTAAGTATACGATACTTGATTGAGTTTCACACACTAAACACTAAATATGATATACTAATATTATGGTAACACTTCTACCGTAAAGAGTTTTATTTTATTCAGATGTGATGATTTGTATATCATGAGGTTTTATGTGTTCTTGACTGGTATCAGTGTTATTCTTGGGGATTAGCTGTGTTTGATCAGGTAAAGTCTGAGTTTAGTCCCTCACATCATTAACCTGAAGTGTGTTTTTGAACAAATTATTAACTCTTCATTTGTAGTTTTTTTTTCTCTTTTTCTTGTCATGGGAAAGTTAGTTCTTGATTTAAACAAATTGCACTGCGCTCCATGAGAAATACCAAGCACATGCCAAATTACAAATAATCATCACATTTTCTGACACTATGGTACAAACTGCTGGGGTGTTGTTTACTCAAATGACATCCATAAAAATGTTAAGAAGAATTTGACAAAAACTGGACTTGCCTTACAGACTTACCTTTGACCCAGAAAATAACAGGGTGCCCTATGATACCAGAAGTGTATGCACATGGAGCTGAGACTGATATATTTTTAGCAGTGAAGACTCAGGGATCCCAGGACCTCTCCCTGTGATAAGCTTTGGCCAAAGTCCACGGCTAACAAATAGGAACTGGCCAACAGACACGCGGCGTCAGGCTTTAATAAACAGATGCACGGGGCTTATGAGGCAGGTTGAGGGACGTCTCCTTATTTGTACTTAAAGGGGTAAACTCGGGCTAAGATTCAGGTCAGGTAAAGGTGACATGGTGACATCACTTTGTTTGAGATATGACTCCACATCATCAGTTTACTTCAGAGGACTTCCACAGCAACAACGTGTATGACATATTTTATGGTTTAATTTTGATGAACAAACTATGTCAAATGTCATGATGAGAATAATCATAATCATACTTATAATAATAATAATAATACATTTCTGGTATGTTATGATATTCTTAATGATAACAGATCCCATGGTGTAACGAGGCCAAATTAATAATGGACCTCAATATTTCTCTTTCACTTAACCTAATTAAATGTATAATAAAAAAATATATAGATTATTTGACGAATAATTGTATTTACATGTTATCGACAGCCCCTAAAAGTAAACAAATATTAACTTATATTCAAGATAACGGGACTGCCAAGTAAAGGTGGGCGATAATAACAAAAATGTATATCTCGATACCTTTTTGGATCATCTCGATAACGACATCCAGACAATATTACATGTACTGGTATGCAAATCCAACAGGAGTCGACATAAACATGTTTTTAAGTGTGGTAGTTGAGGTTGAGTTGAGTATCAGACAAATGTGGCGATTGGGGGGGGAACCGCCATATGATTATTCACAAATTCACAAATGTTCTGTTTTAATGCAGCTCATAAACCTAAAAACAGACTCCTTCTGTTTGTCATGCTCTGAGTGAGTGACAGTGACACAGAAATTGTGTCCGGCTCCAAGAAAATCGTGATATTAATCGTTTGGCACATTGTCAAGAGAAGAAATATCCCTTCATGTTGCTTTTTCCAAATGTGCTGACTCTAAATGTCTCCACACAACGTTCATGATATCATAACTTGTTTTATACAGCATATTGGCTCTAGTGTCATAGATTGTTTGGACAGTCAGACGAGGAGCAGGAGACACAGGACAGAAGACACAGAGGATGCGGCGGAGATGGCAGCAGACAGGAGGAGCAGTGGAAAACAAAAGAGGCTCCACACAACGCTGCCTCTTATCAGTCTGACGCTCTTATCCACTGTGGGCTGTTAGTGTAACCCCTCTCCCCCCTCGTCCCCCCGCCCCTCACTCCCCCTCTCCCTCTCCTCTCCATCCACAGGCCTCGGCGCTGCACCCACTTATCAGGCCCGAGCTGACGTCAGGGGGCCCGCTGGAGCTGGGGGGCCGGAGACGGAGGCAGATAGCGCGGCTGAGGCTGCCTCCACTCGGGCTGTGGGAACCAGGGACCCAGCCCACTTCGCCTCGCACTCGCCCTGCACGTCCAACACGCGCACGCCCCAACAAAAACATCAGCCAGAGGTGAGGATGAAGTAATTATGACAAATGTGACGCACACGGCCGAAAAAAGACGTGGGTTTATTCCCTGACATATTGGGTTTATAAGGCTCACCAGATGTTGTGCTCTTCGAACCGTTGCACCTTTTCTTATCTGACTCAAATGCATTAGTCCTCTGTTATTTGCTTTAGACAAGAAAAGAGTTTAAAAAGTAGATACATGTTTCATTAGAAAAGTGCTGATTTTAGACTGAGTAGTGCTGTAAAAAGTCCAAAGACACATCTCAGGGTTCAACAGTGTTTAATAAATGGGAAATATGGATGAATCGTGGCAGTTAAAAAGGAGCATGAAGAGGCTATTTGGAGTGGCGACATGTCTTCACTCTTAAAACTTGTGTCTTGTTGACAGAATGAAATGTTCTCTCGCTAAGGATTTGACATACACAAAACCTAATGCGTTTAAATTGTCCCTACATGTGAGTATTGATGACATTGACAGAGGGACAAGAACTCAGCTCTGCTTCCTGTCAGTTTCAAATGAGATTTTTCTTCGCAAAATGTAACTTGACTGATGTAAAACGATAAATATTGCCCACAAAAAAACATGAGAGCACTTTCAGCATTGTATATTTGTAGCCTTTTATTTGTCATACATGATTAAGTGTGAGTATAAGCGCAGGAATAGAACATTATTATGTAAAAGTACTTGCCATGACTGACTGATTCTCTGATACACTTTGTTTTTCGGAACTATTTGTCCCACAGAAGTGAAGTAAAAGATGTGGCTACAGTGAGTGGGTCAGCAGGTGCAAGGTTGACCGCGGGGAGTGAGAAAAGCTGGCACTTTTCACATCATTAGTTGCAGGTGCTACACTCCCAAAGATTGCAATCGTGCCATCTAAACCCAGTTAATTATCACCACCACTTGACGTCCATATGTATTTGTCAGACGCACAATCAGACAGTTTTCCGACGCTGCTTCGCCTCTTGTGATGGGAGTGAAACCCTCAATCTGCCAGTTAGCCCCATACTTTTCCCACCCGGTGCTAAGTTTGTGTCAGATGTTTTGGAAGATGGATTTGTCGGATGGGGAGTGGAGACACACTTATCAGTGAGTTGTCCTCGATAAGGCGCAGGAGATTTGTAACGGTTGCAGCCGCTCTCAGAAATGTGTTTGTTCCAGTGTGTATGTGTCTTTGACCTCCTCGACAACCAAGTAGGAGGAAGAAAAGAGCGGCCTTGACTGAGCTGAGAGGTGCAATTCAGAGAAAGAAAGAGGCCCTTGTTTCTGGAGTCTTCACTTCCACCTCGCTCTGTTGTGAGTTTCTCTTTGTCTCTGTCAAACACACACTCCCCAAAACTCACTGATTACTGCGCCGTCCTTGAGCTTGAATCACCGAATGAGCGAGAGGGACTTCAATCTGCAGATAGAAGAAAGGACATATCTATATCAAGATTGCGTTGAATTATATATTTTGCAGCGAGCGACTTGAATTTATGCAGTGAGAAAAGTAGGAACTATGTAGCTGCTTGGGGTGAACGTTATGCTAACCAATGAAATTTCCCCATGTGGGACAATAAAGGATTATCTTATCTTATCTTATCTTATGGACCAAAATGATAGCCCATTAATTGTTCCTCGATAACGATATTTAGACAATATTATGTCAATCAATGAGCAGACAAAATGTGAAATGTCTGTCAAATGAATCAGAAAAGTGTCAAAATGTCACATCATAACCATTATCTGAAAGTTTAAAGCATAAATTTCTTTTCATTTTTGTTTTTAATAAGCTCTTTTTTTTAAATAACGAACTCAATATTCAAGTTTTGCTCATCTTCAAAACAACATTCATAATATTATCTACATTTTGATGAATTGCCCACTTCTATAGCAGCTTTATTGACAAAAAATGTGTGTTTGTGTGTTATCTAAATAATACAAACAAACATGTTATTAATATTTAAGTAAGATCAGATAAGATTAAGTAGATACATTATAGGGTTACTGTAAATAAAACCAATACAAAAAAGTACTCATTAAAATAAAAGTGACGTCTTTGGAAAGGTTGATAACACTGAGATCACATTAGTTTGAGAAACATATACAGTGAGTGTGCCTCCTCCTGACCCCCTGACATGACAAACATTAGTCTCTTTAATTAGTCCAGAGCCGTCGTAATGGGCTCGTCAGAAGTCTGGCCCGAAGCCAAGCTAATATAAACCATTAGAGCTAACACTGCCCAGGCCCTCGCCGACTCAAGCCTCACACACACACACACACACACACACACACAACACACACACACACACACACACACTGTCTGATTGTGTTACTGTTATTGATCGTGTGTGTGTGAGTCCAGATTAGAGCTGGGCAATACATCGAGATTAAGATGCTGTGTGTGTTGTTTTGAAGATATGCAACATGTGAGTGTGTCGTTTACAGAGAGAAATGCTACAAAAAGAGATGGTTAAAAATGACATACATAGAACACACAACATACACACATTTAACATAGTCATGATCACCAATTATGTCCTTGATTGTTAGTTGAGTTTGTGTCATCAATTTCTAGTGGTGGAAGAAGTTTATTTATTTATTTATTTATTTATGTATGTATTCATTTATGTATTTATTATTTATGTATCTATTTGTGGAACAGTGCATGTTAATAAATATTTCTGTAAATATCTCAGAATTATCCAAATATGTTGTAGTCCCAAGTTGTCTGTAACTGAGTACTGAATATTTGTGCTCAGGGAAAAGTACAATTACATGACAAAAATGTACTGTATTATTCTATAATTATATATTACAAGTACTACTACCCAATCTGTACTCAAGTAAAAGTGAAAAGTACATTACTCGGATTACTTTTTAACATGCATCAGAGCAGGCGATGCAGCGATGTTGAGTGAGTTTGTAGCTTTAGAGACAAAAGTGAGACAACTGTGCTTCTGGACGAGTGGGACTTGCACAGAACTCAAAGGGATTTTAAATGTACTAATTACAATTACGTACTAAGATTATACTCAGTCCACTCAAGTACAAGTACACACAAAAATCTACTAAAAAAAGTACATGTACTCAAAACAATGCAATCACTGTAATGTGTGTATTTGTAATTAGTTACTTCCCACCCTTGTCCATTTGGCCTTTTTCCTACAGTAGAAGTATATTCCAGAGGTATCCATTCACTGTGTCCATTCACTGTGTCCATTCACTGTGTCCATGGCAGGAGTTTTGAGGCCCAAATACATTGTTCTGATGTCCAGTGAAATGTCTGTGTCGAAGATGATTCATATTTCTGAGCAACAGGACAGTCACAGAACACATGGTAATGGTGAGCGACTTGGCAACCATATCTCCAGCATAAAGTATTTCCCTTGAATAGCAAATACTCTGACATGATGTCGATGTAAAAACGTCATTTAACATATTTTGTGGTCCTCCATTGTGAAGTACATATATTTTCCCTGTCTTCATCCGACAAATCAAAATTCTCTTTCCCATTTATTTCTAACATATTTAGTAGAATGGCTGTCCAGATCCATTTTATAATTTAGTAAGTCTTCCCCTTGAAAGTTCTGATTTACGTTATTGTTTTCAGCTCTTATTTTTACTCTAAACTGTTTATATTTCACACAAGTGTATTTTGTCATTTGTTATTTGAGCTTATCAGTTAAGTCACTGTTCATACATTTAATCTTATCTCTTTCTTGACATATATATTCTATCTATTTGGTCATTTCAAGTTATTCCCCCTGAGTGTTTATGTGCACAATCTTGCATGTATAAGTTGTGTGGCGTGTGCATCGTGGCGTCTATAGCTCGCAGAGAATCCATCAAAGCTTATCATTATAAGTAAACATGACAGAGTGGACAAAATGTCTTGTGCGCCTCCAGACCTGCTATCTGACCGCAGGCCCATATCTGTGATGATGGACTGATGCGGCGTTAGCTTAAGCTAACTAGAGTCTGTGAGAGAGCATGAGCTGCAGGCAGAGCACTACCTTTACTGGAGGACATGCACTTGAATCGCTTTTTAACTTGTACTTCTTCTATTGTGTTGCTTTTGTTTATTTCATTGTTCTGATTGATTTATTTGGCCTAGGGACATTTGTTTTTATGTATTTCCTCTGACTTTTAGAGCTACATTGTGCAAACGGCTATTATGTGCTGCACTTTGGAAACTATCTTGTTAATAATATATGTGCAAATAGAAGTGGGCAATATACTGAAATTTAGACATCGTGAATGTTGTTTTAATGTGATGCAACGTTTGAATATTATTGACTATCGTTTCTCTCTTTTTCTTTCTCCTTTTCATCTCTTTACTTATGTATTTATTTTACAGTATAGCGTAACAACTTTAGGGTAAACATTTTTACCAAAATAGCTGATCAAACCTCAAATAAAAGACTTGTAAAATGCTTTAACACATTTCTGTTGGATTGGCGTACTATCATCAGTATTATTATGATCCAGATACTACAAAACAATTTGAAATAAAGGTCTGGACTGGATTCTAGTTTTCAGGCTGTGTACTTTTAGCAGTTTTGGGGACAAAAGCTATTTCATTATTTGAACATTTGCACCACGTCATCAGATTTACTTGTGCTCATATTTGTGGTTTATCCTTTGAAACCACATTTTCTGCATTATTTAATGTTTTACTTCCAGTTACGTTGACATCACATTATAAGTCTGATGTTATGCCCTGACAGTTGTTCTTACAAATGAGGACTATTACTTAGTTGAGTAGTCGTTTTTCCAAATACTTTCTAGCTCTCACCTGAGTAGAGGTGGGCGATATATCGAACAGTGTTTAATAATAATACAATTGTTGTCTGGAGAAATGCAAAATTAGATTAGAATATTGAGTAAATTGTATATATTTGAAACTGTTAAAATGTACAGCAAAAATAAACCGAAATGTCATCTTTGGAACAATGGCACAAAGCCATATTTCTGCACTTTTGTGGTTGATGTAATGGTCTGTTCATGTTTTGTGCTCGACTTGGAGCTCAACCATACGTTTTAAGGCACATTTGATACATGATACTGATACATTGTTCAAATATCGTTTGAATTCTGAGATACAAATATCGATGTATACATTTTCATCAACATCGTGCACCACTAAACCTTTTCTCAGACCACTACTTTGTACTCTTCTTATTAGTATTATTATCCCTAAGTCCTCTGAAACACACCGCACAGAAACATTTGACTTGGAGCTATCTCACCATCATAAATGAGCAGACGTGGACATATTTTATAAAGGTATTTATAGCTGTTATTTATCGGGCCCTGTTTGCGTCGGCTCATACCTATAAGACGTACCGTGACTGTCGTTTTTCATGTCACACGGCCTCTTAAATGGCAGATGTGATCAGAGGAGAGTTACGGAGACTCTGGGGGGAATTTACTGGTAACGCTTGGCCGTCTTTTTATCACCCGCGGATGTATCAGATATCAGGAGAATATACCGTCGCGGCGAGCCTGTGCTGGGACGCCGAAATGACGCGTAACTCTTTGCGGGTTATTTGCAGCAGGTGGGGATTCCGTGTGCGCGCTGAGGTCAACCGACGTGTTCCTCGACTTGTTACAAAACCTCTGATAAGAAGGGTAAACAACTGCAGTGCGATCACGTGACCACAGGCCGCATAAAAGGCCGTGGGACGGAGGAGAGCGCGCCGTAAAGCGATGTGCAGACTGTTTTAGTTTGCGGTTTTCCAGCTCTTCTCCCCGGCCTCGTGTCGACCGCTGAAGTCTGAGAAGTCCAAAGCTGGCAACCGATAACCTTTCGTCTGCCACTTGGCCCTCGGGGGCAAAGGTCACGAGCTGCCATGGCTCAGCTGACGGCGCAGACTGACAGTGTGGCATGAGACGGTATACAGTATGGTGTGTGTGTGTGCGTGCGTGTGTGTGTGTGTGTGTGCTTGCGTGTGTGTGTTTGTGCGTGTGTGTGTGCTTGCGTGTGTGTGTGTGTTTGTGCGTGTGTGTGTGTGTGTGTGTGCTTGCTTGCGTGTGTGTTTGTGTTTGTGCGTGTGTGTGTGTGTGTGTGCGTGCGTGCGTGCGTGTGTGTGTGTGCGCGTGTGCGCGTGTGCGCGTGTGTGTGTGTGTGTGTGTGTGTAGAGGAGGTCGTTAACCTTATGGTAACCCAGGAGGTGGTCATTCGTTTAGCTCAGACCACCAGTGAAGCGACCAGTGCTGCACAATAGGGGACGAAATGACGATACGGCTGTCGAGTACTGCCATGGTGATATTATTGTTATGTTTTAATGTACTTTTTTACACAATAATTTCATTAGTTTGAAAATAAAAAATAAACATGTCTGAATTTACGAGTATAAATGATCGTTTCTATCAGATGGAGGAGTTTGGTTCTATTGCGACAAATGTAGTTTGTTGGGATATTGATTATTGTCCAATATCTTTCCTACTTTTGCTGTGCAGCCTTAGATCACCAGTCTGTTTGAGTCTGTTTAAGTCTGTTTAAGTATGTTTAAGTCAGTTTAAGTCTGTCTGTTTAAGTCTGTCTGTTTAAGTCTGTTTAAGTCTGTTTAAGTCTGTCTGTTTAAGTCTGTCTGTTTAAGTCTGTTTAAGTCTGTTTAAGTCTGTCTGTTTAAGTCTGTCTGTTTAAGTCTGTTTAAGTCTGTTTAAGTCTGTTTGAGTCTGTTTAAGTCTGTTTAAGTCTGTTTAAGTCTGTCTGTTTAAGTCTGTTTAAGTCTGTTTAAGTCTGTTTAAGTCTGTTTAAGTCTGTCTGTTTAAGTCTGTTTAAGTCTGTCTGTTTAAGTCTGTCTGTTTAAGTCTGTCTGTTTAAGTCTGTTTAAGTCTGTCTGTTTAAGTCTGTTTAAGTCTGTCTGTTTAAGTCTGTCTGTTTAAGTCTGTTTAAGTCTGTTTAAGTCAGTTTAAGTCTGTTTAAGTCTGTTTAAGTCTGTCTGTTTAAGTCTGTTTAAGTCTGTTTAAGTCAGTTTAAGTCTGTTTAAGTCTGTTTAAGTCTGTCTGTTTAAGTCTGTTTAAGTCTGTCTGTTTAAGTCTGTTTGAGTCTGTTTAAGTCTGTTTAAGTCTGTTTAAGTCTGTCTGTTTAAGTCTGTTTAAGTCTGTTTAAGTCTGTCTGTTTAAGTCTGTTTAAGTCTGTCTGTTTAAGTCTGTTTAAGTCAGTTTAAGTCAGTTTAAGTCAGTTTAAGTCAGTTTAAGTATGTCTGTTTAAGTCAGTTTAAGTCTGTTCGAGTCTGTTCAAGTCTGTTTGAGTCTGTTTAAGTCTGTTTAAGTCTGTTTAAGTCAGTTTAAGTCTGTTTGAGTCAGTTTAAGTCTGTTTAAGTCTGTTTAAGTCTGTTTAAGTCAGTTTAAGTCTGTTTAAGTCTGTTTAAGTCAGTTTAAGTCAGTTTAAGTCTGTTTAAGTCAGTTTAAGTATGTATGTTTAAGTCAGTTTAAGTCTGTTCGAGTCTGTTCAAGTCTGTTTGAGTCTGTTTAAGTCAGTTTAAGTATGTTTAAGTCTGTTTAAGTCAGTTTAAGTCTGTTTAAGTCTGTTTGAGTCTGTTTAAGTCTGTTTAAGTCTGTTTGAGTCAGTTTAAGTCTGTTTAAGTCTGTTTAAGTCAGTTTAAGTCAGTTTAAGTCAGTTTAAGTCAGTTTAAGTATGTCTGTTTAAGTCAGTTTAAGTCTGTTTGAGTCTGTTCAAGTCTGTTCGAGTCTGTTTAAGTCTGTTTAAGTATGTTTAAGTCTGTTTAAGTCAGTTTAAGTCTGTTTAAGTCTGTTTGAGTCTGTTTAAGTCAGTTTAAGTCTGTTTAAGTCTGTTTAAGTCAGTTTAAGTCAGTTTAAGTCAGTTTAAGTCTGTTTAAGTCAGTTTAAGTCTGTTTAAGTCAGTTTAAGTCAGTTTAAGTCAGTTTAAGTCAGTTTAAGTCTGTTTAAGTCTGTTTGAGTCTGTTTGAGTCAGTTTAAGTCAGTTTAAGTTTGTTTAAGTCTGTTTAAGTCAGTTTAAGTCTGTCTGTTTAAGTCAGTTTAAGTCAGTTTAAGTCTGTCTGTTTAAGTCAGTTTAAGTCAGTTTAAGTCTGTCTGTTTAAGTCAGTTTAAGTCAGTTTAAGTCTGTCTGTTTAAGTCTGTTTAAGTCTGTTTAAGTCAGTTTAAGTCTGTTTAAGTCAGTTTAAGGGTGACCGATATTGACAAATGGAATCTCTTGGTATTGTTTTGTTTCATCCCAATGAAGATATTCAAACATATTATCATGGTATTGGTTCATAAATATATTAGAACATATCTGTAAATGAATCACACTAAAGGTGAATTAACAATAAAACTACATTTAAAAGAGAAGAATATATATTCATACTGTTTTAACATAACACTGCATGTTTGTTTTATTTGTAATCTCTTTGCAGCTCAAATAAACACTCTATAGAGTGTTTATATAATATATATTCTAGATTAGTATATCTCCAAAACAACCTTTGAGATATTATCCATTTTCTGACATGTCTCCCACCTCCAGCCGGGTTTTATCCTGGTTTAGTTGATTTTTGGACTTATCTAAATATGTGCTAATATGACAAGTTTTATTTTTATTTTGACAAGATCTTTATAAAATCCTTATCTAGTTTTCTAACACATGTCATCTTACAAGTTTAAGAAACACAGTGGAAATGTTTTATATAAAACTAAACAAAAACAAGTGTGATGTAAAGAACCAAAACAACAACTTTCGACATCAAACTTGATATTCAAATGTTTATCAAGAACACAAACAAATCCTACATATTCTCTAATCACAGAACATTTGTGTGACAAATGATTTTCATTGTTTAGGTTTAGTGACGTCTTCTTTCACTGTGTACTTGAAGTTATCAGAAGAAGTAGTCTAAGCTTCTAGTGTTTGACGTCTGACAAAAGATGATTTGAAATCTGTTCAAGGCCTGCTGTGGGTCAGAGCTCTGTGACTGTCAAGAAGAAGATAGTGTTTTACCACTACAATAAGTACTGGTGAAATACATGACTTTACCTGGTCCATGCACTTATTATGATGTATGTCATAGTAAAATATGACATTGTGGCTGGACAAAACCATAAAAATCTATTCTGCTGTTTGAATAAATTCCATATGACAAAGAGACTCGGGTCATTCAGTGCATTTGACAGGATTTCCACTGGAAGACCATCTTGAAGAAATTAAGGAAAGGGCAAATTTACAATAACTCATCATTTTGTCTTTTATTAGATACTGTAAAACAGGGCTACTTTGAACATAATTGTCTTTGTGTAGGAAAAAGTTAGATCTAAAATGCAAAGAGGTATTGTAAAAGTATAAAGCACAAAAAGGTTTATTAAATATAACATACTGTATAGAACACTCGCCAACACAAACCCAGCTTTCATCTTAACCCTGCCCCATAATCCTTTGCTCCAGCGGGCCAGGGTATTCAGGGAGAATGGAAGGTGTTGGTGAAAGTCTACACAGGCCAGAGGACGGACACACCGGCGCCATGTCGATCCCCAAGACAAGTTATCTCTCCTCTCACATTGATAGTGCCTGTCAAAATAACAGCCCAGATACACAGCCAGGCAGGAAGTGGTAAACCAGAGCAGTCCAGTCCCAGGTCCTGCTCCAGAGTCTGGTCCACCTGAAGTACACCTGAAACAAACCTCAGGCAAAAATGATGATGTAAAACTGTAGACTTGAATGTGAAATCTGTCAGCTACTGTATAATTGTATTAAAGGACAAGTTATAGAATATGTTTCAAAGAGAAAATCAGCCGGACTGAAATAGCACTGTCTATTCCATTGTTACATCAGATTTACACTTTGTGCAGATGTGCTACACATTTTGCTCACATTTATGCTGCTTGAGTTGCACTGCAATGTCTCCATCTAGTGGTATATTATAGAGGTCATGTGAGCCAGTTTGTCCCCATTGACTACTATATAAATTGTAATTATATTGGAAATCGATTAATCAGTGAAAATGAGATTTCTTATAAACTTTACCGATATTAATAAAATGCTTGGGAAGCATATCTTCCCAGAATAGTTTATATTCAAAACGAAATCGTATTTTCATTAAAGAAATAAAGAATATATTTTCACACATTTCTTTGTGTTACTGGAAATATAGTTATGTATTCTAATAGTATTATTTTAATGCAGTGGTTCCCAAAGTGGGGGATGCGAGATGATTTCATAATGTAATTTTAAAATTATATATATATATTTAAAAACAGTATGTTTTCATTTATTTAATTAATTAATTTATTTTAATGAAACGGTGTCAAATAATACACTTTTAAAATATGTAAGAATATGACTTGAAATCAGTACAGACATGATTTTACTGTGGTGGTCGCGAGTGGGTTGTTTGGCTATTTTGGGGGTCCTGGCCTGAAAAGTTTGTGCCTCTGTTTTAATGGACTCTAGGAAGAAGAGTGACAGCTTGACTGTGTTAATCGGGATCCACAATAATCAATAAACAATCTTGTGTCATATGGGGGTAATTACAACATTCTACAGACCAGTCATATTTAAAACAGATGAGGGGATGCTAAAACAGATATTGGTAAAATTTAGTTTTTGTTTGTCATTTTGGGGCTACTCACTAATATACATTTTTGGGTTGAACTTTTGTTTTACCTTTAGGATATTTTATAACGAAATACAGCGTTATCAATAGGAAAAAGGCTCTTGGCCCCAGCTGGATGTATGACCTCATTATTACAGAACATGAAAACCCCCCATTCCTGCTCTATAACAATTCTCACACACAAGAGTGTGCACTGCAGTTCAGAAAACAATTATTATTCAAATACTAAACTATATATATATGACTTATAGATGTTTTATGTAGTAAACAGGGGGAAAAACTTAGTTCCCTGACCGGGAATCGAACCCGGGCCGCGGCGGTGAGAGCGCCGAATCCTAACCACTAGACCACCAGGGAAACTGACAACCTAACAAAGTTAATACAAATTATAAACTATACAATACTTTATATACACTATAAGAGACCTATAAACAATTAGTACATTACAATGGTTTGAACTTTAAATGAATGTGTGTTGTATTAAAAACAGGCTCAATCGTTAACTACAGGCATTTCATCCACAGGTATAACCGCCAGAGGGCGCCCTGAGGGAGCGGCTCCAATTATTGTCATTTGTGGAGCAAGGATGCGCTCGAATATGAGAAGAATCCACATTTCCTGAACTGAGTCACATTCGTTTTTTACGCATGAGGTATTTTGGAACGTATGTTTGCTTTTAGTGACACGAAAAAACGTCTGAGTTTAAAAAAAACAGCCTGGGTAAAATGATCACGGGTAATGTGCGTAAAATCTCCACCAGGTGGCTATTGTCTTGTAAACAAAGTGGCTAGCTAGTGCGTGCGCGCAGGCTGTCGTTAAATCAGATGAAACAGTGGACCTTGGTCGGCGTATATTTATCCTCCCTGTGGCTAATCCGTCTGTGTCCAGCCTTCTGCTCTGGACGTTGACTGAGCCGGAGCTGAAGGTGGATCTTTGCTTCTGAGCTGCTACACTCCAGAGAAGATGTAGCATGTCGGCTAGAAGGTACAGCCTCTTCTCACTATTCTAACGGTGTCTGCTCAAACTGCTGCGATGTGGCGCGCACACGAGTTCAGTCATTTTAATATTGCAATTTGTTTGTGTTATATTCACTTTGATTTGTGTATTTTGCTAAAGGTGGCTTAGCACGCACCCACACCCCACACACACCCACACACCCACACACCCACACACCCACACACACACACACACACACACACACACACACACACACACACACACACACACACACACACACACACACACACACTCGCTTTGCACAAAATATAGATCAAAGTGTGTGTTCCAGCCTGATGACATAACATACCACATGTGCTAAAGTGTCATGTGTGCATTTCCCATCCTGTCGTGCAGCTGAACGAGTTGAAATTGTGAGGCTGTGTCCATAAAGAGTCCTAACGCTTCAGCTGCTGCGTCAGTCTGTTGTTGTTGTTGTTGTTGTTGTTGTACAAGATACTGAGGGTGATTTTAATTTATTTTACACAGAACAAAGACGTAAACCTGTGAGACGTAGACGGTGATTGCTGTGTCTGCTGCTGCTGGAGTCTGTGGGTGTTTGCATGGCCAGAGTGCACTTCTTTTAAGCCCTGTGGCAGGATGGAGAAGATGGAGAGGAAGCCAGGCTATTTTGCAAGGTATGTGAGAACACGATACACATTTGATGCACAGTCTGATGGGGTGTGCCTGTGTTGAAGTGGCCTACAAAAGTATCAAGACGCCTTTTCACTGCATGTTCTTTTTAAAGTATTGGTTATATTGTCTTCACCAAAGCTTTGTCCTAATGCTTTGCTAATGGCTGCAGCATCTAATTTCCTGAGACTGACCGCTCAGGTCCAGTACATTGTGGAGCTGATACTGAAACTTCAAACTCGATTCCGATAGTAAGGAACAGGCTCCATAAATAGTAGTACTTTCTTTATGTTTACATGTGGTCTTATACTGGCTTTGATGAAGCTAAAACTGTTCAGAAAATGTCACATTTTAAGTGCAAATTACTATCTAGATTTGATTAGTATCTGATTTTTAATACGTTTGACATTGATTATGGATTTTAACATGTCAGACAGCCAATCTAATTGAAATTAAGATTTCAGGTTTTGTTTTCTTGTGCTTTTAAAGATGGACTTCCTCTGTTGCTATGCAGAGACATTTTATGTAAATTATTTTTCAAGGTTGAAGTGATTTTCATTTTTTGGGCCAGAGCCATATTTCCTTCTGGAGGATGTTATTAGATAATGAAGAAGAATGCTGTCTCATCGTGTTGCACATCTCAATTAGTCTGGAGGAAATCCATTGCAAGTGTAATTACTGAGCTCGTCACGAGGAAGCAGTTGGAGGACTAGATGTTTTATGCTCGTTGTTTTGGTTCAAGCACAAACCGGGACATGTCAGGAAGTGATGGAGCTTATCTCTCGTCCCAGCTCCAGCTCGCACAGTCGCAGGTGAGCCCCACTTGCTCCCGTTCACCATATGTTCACTGCTGTCTGGACAAATGGAGCACAACATTTTGCAGCTCATTACATAAGGTCGAACACTGGGTCGTGCCTTTTGCGTGTTTTTACAAATGCAACGTGACCAAAAACGTGTGGCAGATTACAACAGGAGGAAACTGTTTTCTCGACATGGACAGTTTTTGTAGGGGAATATTGTGCTCAAAGTGTATGCATTGTACAGTGCATAAAACAGGTTAGACTATGCATTTCACCAAAACGCAGTGAACATAATTATATTTAAGAATTGGCTAAACATTCGGCCAATTCTTCCCCACTTTGACAATTTTGGTCGACGTTTATTATGTTACTTCCTGGTTGGACATATGTCGAAGTAATTCCACAACTGTTATCTAGCAACCATATTGTAAACAACAGCTAAAATCCATATAAATTATGCAACAGTTATGATTTTACAAATAACAATACTTGATAAGACCATTATTTTGTCAAATGATTGTTTAAACTGACAGAAAATTGTCCGTTGTGTGTAAAATTGTCCCTTTTATTTTTGAGTCAGCACTTCCTTGTTATTTTCGCTCTTTTTTTTAAATTAAAACTATGACAAATATTTACCACAGGAAATTACCCCGCCAAACAAAGTCATAATTAGAAAAACATGCACCTGATGTTATCTGTTGTGTTCCGAGCACAAGTCAGTTTTTATTTGAAGTCGAAGGGTTCAGCATTGGAGAGAGGAAACTGCAGATTCTTGCAAAGGCCCTGCAGGAGTACACTTGGCCTCTGTGAATTCCTGAGTTGTGCACCAGATGTGAGTGTCCGGGGGTTCAGCGGGAAAGCCTGTCTGCAGTCTTATCGACCCTGCTCCAACATTTCCATTTACCACTTCAACATTAAAGGTGCCTCTCTGTTTCCTCTGCCTTTATTCTGCCTTGGCCTGGAGCTACAACCCCGTGCACCGGGACACATAATAGATCGTCTTTTGTCCTTATCTTTCTTCAACAAACTAAACACTTAAAAGCTTCACTGACTATTGACGTCTCATAGTAGATCCATTATCCTTAAGTGCATCACTTTTGTTAAGCCGTGCAGCGCGGCATTGCGGTAGTACCCCTCGGTGCACCCCAAAACTGCCTGGACTGGAACTGCTGTTACATAATGTCTAAAACCATCAATGATTAATGCTGGAGCAACAGGGCTAGAGAGTCAGTAAATCACACACTGTAATGGCACGAAACGACTTTTAATGAGGCTGACTTGACAATGACATAAAGCACAAGTTTAAAACCCTTCTGTTATATATAAATACTGGCCAAGTTGGTGAGCCATTTAAGGGAATTTATGTGCTGTAAAAACACGTGTTGAGCAATCAGCAGGTCAGACATTGCGCGCGCTTATCTGCAGAGAATGTTGGTTTAGTTTGGAAACATCTGTTACATCTTGATTTTTGTCAATTATATCGGTCTATAATTGGGAAAGAAACCTGTAGCCAGTGGTTAACACGTATTTTTCTGCATTTTAAACAGGCTGAAGCGGCGGAAGCAGCTCAAACAGCTGGAGACGACTGTGAGCGACCGGACGCCTTCGGTCATCTCCTGCCCCGACATGACCAACGGCACAAACCAAACCAAAAGGGAAGAAGAACCACAGAGGATCACCGAAAAGCCGCCTACAAGTGCAAGTAAGTTTCTTTTTACTCGCACATTGTCAAGCTAATCTACTCTTTCTTCACGCACAACGATCTTTATGTGTGGATGATTTGCATAAAGGAGAAGTAGAGTCGTTAAAAAAAAAGGAACAATGTCGAGGAACAGGAAATTAATCACATTTTCCTAACTTATGTCGTAATTTGACTCCTTGTGTCTTCCCCAAACAAAAGCAGTGCAATCATCTGCATCATACATTCAGCAAGCAGACGGACAGCTGCGCAAACCGTCCATCATTGTGTATTGTTGACTATAACTAGATTAGATGCAATCACAATGTAACAGTGAAGCAAACTGTGATGCAGCTGGAGTCTTTGTGCTGTTTTTGCGCTTGACTCTTTTTTTTTTTTTTTTTTTAATAATTGCACAATGTGAACTAATGAACTAATGGCTCTGTTATGTTTGGCAAAAATGTGCTGGCTCATATCGAGTATAAAGGTCAGATTGTGGACTAATTTAACGTGACTAATGCGTAACAAAACTGTATTTCGTTAATGATTCGGATGCGTAATGAAACGATTGTGTTAGTTTCTGTAGACGGTGGCAGTAAACGTAATGGGTCAAAGTGGGAGAAGAGAAGACCCCCGGGTACTGTGGAGTTTATCGTAAGTACAGCTAAAGCAACAGCACAAGTCGCTGCCATTTCTGTTCATTTGGAGGTGTTAAATCTTGCCGTTACGCTTCCGGTTCCAGGTCGGACCAAACGATTCGCTCAACAGCATCGCCCTCAAGTTCAACGTCACGCCAAACAAACTCGTCCAGTTGAATAAGCTGTTCTCTCGTAGCGTTTATCCTGGTCAGGTAAGCGTCGTCGCAACTCGGACCTCAAATCACTGTCAAACATCCTTGACTTTGGCTTCTTTTGTATTCCAGAGACTATTTGTTCCCGATCTGAGCCAGTCGGACCAAACCTCCTCGTCAAACGGCTCAACAGAGACGCCACAAGTGAGTCAAATTCAGTCGAGTTGTTCGCGTCACAGAGAATGCCTAAAACTGTGATAAAATGTGATGAACTGCGCACCAAGACGCTGGCGATTTTGTAATTTCCCTGTATGAAAATGACAAATAACGATGTTTAATGAGCTAACGTCCCATTGGTCTTTTAGGATGGCCTCACAGACTGCAGGCCGGTCAAGTCCATCCAGCGAGAACTCTCCCCCAACTCAGAAGACGAGAGCCCGACGACCGTTAAATTTATCAAAATGAGCTGCAAATACTTCACAGACGGCATGGTACGACTTCACTGTACAAACTTGTGTATGAGTCTCCACTGTAGGGTTGACAAAAGAAATCAAGACCCAGATACAAAACAAAACTGGATACTCATTTACAGTCAGTATCAATACAGATTAAATCACACAAAAGCACACAATTGAACTTGTTCTGAATAGTTTTAAACTAGACCACAATGTAATATTAAAGCTTGGGTACACAACAGTTTTTTGGCAAATTAGTACATTTTTGTGTTTTCCCCAAAGAGCATATTGTAAAAGCACCACTTTGTGACAAAAATTAGGCCGCTGTGCGCTGGCTGCATCTAATAATAAAGTATTTGATGTCCCGTCAACCGGGAAATAGGAGCAGAAGGCAGCGCTCTGATTGGCTATGCTTGGGGCGGTGTTGGAGTTTAACTTTGCTGTCTGAATAGAGCTGTGCTAAAGCTGAACATGCGCCTGAACATTAATGCATGTGGATTTTAACAATGTGCCAAAGGATTTGTGAGCGTTAAGAACCAGCTAGAAATAATTAAAAAATGAGACACCCCAGCTTTAAAGTAGGGCTGTGTCGAAGTCAACTGAAGACTAAAGCTTTGTGAAAAGATTAGTTCATCAAAAGCTGGAGCGTGGAGCTTTCATACTATTAAATATATATATACCGTATATTCATTTTTTCTTTTTCAACTATTGTGTATCTTTATGATCAAACCAAACATCACATATCTTACACAAACCACAGCTCACAGGCTTTCATAAAAATAATGATTATTTATGCAGAAAAGTGCAAGGTTATTTACATGTAAAAAGGCAGAATAAACTCACAATTCACTACCACAACATTAGGAATAATGCCAGCGTTTGTCAAATAGAGTAAAGTGACTAAACACTGACCTATGATTAAAGCAAAAACTATTATTCTTTTAAAAAAATTCTATTCTATTGTCTAAAAAGAGTCAAAATTAGTATAGAATATCAAGCATTTTTCTGAGTATAGACATTAAGTTGGATCGTTTTTGTTGTCACTGTTGTTGTTTATGAAATGTTCTCTGCGAGTGAAGTGGATTTGACAGTTGACCGTCGACGCTCCTCTGTTGTGTTTAATGAGCACTCCTTGCTTTGGCAGGGAGTGGTGGGAGGCGTGCTGATCGTGACCCCCAACAACATCATGTTCGACCCCCACAAGTCGGACCCGCTGGTGATCGAGCATGGCTGCGAGGAGTACGGCCTGATCTGCCCCATGGAGGAGGTGGTGTCTGTGGCGCTGTACAACGACGTGTCCCGCATGAAGCTCAAGGATGTCCTGCCGTCGTAAGGGCCCGCGCTGGCGTCTCCTGCCCGTCTGTTGTGCCACTCTCCCTCGGTTCTTGTTTCCACGCACTTTATTTTGAATGCAGTTTGTGGCATAGATTAGAGGTGGACAATATTGACTTAAATTGGTATATTTTTGTTGTTCACTGCAGCAATTAGCGCGAGAAGAAACGTTTGAACAAGCTTGAAATCCTTAATTGGCCTTTCACAAGTCCAGCTTTATGAAATCAAACGTTTCTGATTGAAAAAGTCACGCTATTGTCACATAAACAGCCAGATTTAAAAGTACTTTGCCTTTAACTGAAATAACTCATTATTACTGCTACCTGAATATCGATAAACCGAATAAGAAAAAGATAAGAGAATATTTTTGCAATCCATCGGAATTGTGCTACCTAAAACATGTTTTTAATGAAGTGTTGCACAAAAGGTTGTATAAACTGACCACAAAAGTGCAGCAAAATTACCTCTTGTTTGAAAAATGATACTGCAAATTTCTATTTATAAATTTGATCAAATCTTTTTCACCGCCTTTTGACAGTTTTCTTATTGTAGATTACCTTATGTACTTGTTTGTATTGTAATTTATCATATGTTCAAAACTACAATTCCTACATTGTCTTGTAGATGGGGATGTCACGATGTCAAATTTGAGTGTCACCATTATTGTGAGAGGAAACGTCACAATTTAACAAAGATTACTGAGGTCAAACAACGGCAAACTCTTATTATACTATTCCTCAAATCTGTTACCAGCTTTATGAAAATGAATGACAAATCAAAGTAAATGTGACACAAACAGCCGGATGAAAAAAACGTAAATTTAGATGCATTTCTTTAACTATAGATTCAAATAGAAACGAAATATAGCTTCTAAAATAGTCACGCTAATACTTTTTGTAGTTGCCACGATTATACTGTGACCTAAATAATAGAGCTTAACCTAATAATCTCGTCACTCGTCGATGCTGTATTCTCCACCTCTATTGCACGTCGTTGTTCATGTTTGCCATCATTTTCCTTTGTTTTTAAGTCGATTCATTCATTTTTAAAATTTCAGTTGAATTTGTGTTTTTTTTTGTGTGTCTGTTTTTTTGTTTCTGTTCATTTGTCCTCCACCGTGTTGTGCCGCCGCGTGCCGTTTGCGTGACCTGATAGCGATCGTCCTGAGGATCTTTGTCCCGTGTACAGGCCCGGGGAGTGGGAGCAGCTTCCCTCCGAACGGGACCTGAACCCCTTTAGTCGCTACGAGGCTCAAAATCCAAAGAGACCTATCGTTTTGGACGACATCGAGACCACTCTGTCAGAAACCGGTGTGTGAATACTAACTACAAAAACTGCAATCTTCTGTCTAGGCTGTAAAGTAATTTGTTGTTGTTTTGTATTAGTTACTACAGTAGGAGATCAAACTGAGAAGACGCCGTCGGATGAAGGATTCACGGAGTTGGAGCCGACTGTAAATTTCAGCACGGAGGACGGAGAGGGAACGTCTTTAACTCAAGCCACAGGCAAAGACCAAAACGAGATCTCCACCTCAGTCCAGGACCAACCGCTTTGTGGAGCCGGGGGGAAGTTGGAAGACGAAGATGACGAGGGTGTAGCGCAGAACAGCTCGGTAGAAGACGGATCAACGACGTCTTTATTAGAGACTTCCAAACGGCGTGAGGAATCGGAGAGCCAACGGGTCATCGAAGCCAAAGATGCCAAACCTGCGGAGCATAGAAAGCTGGATCCTGTGAAGGAAGTCAAAGAGACCGACCAAAAAACTGTTTCTGCCACCCACAGGGAACTGTCAAGTGCTCACGAAATTAGTCCCAAAGAGAGAACGGAGGAAGTAGCAGGCCGACCAGCAGAAGGAAATGAACTCAGCGAGGAGGAGATACGGAAGAAAAACTATGAGGCCGAGGTGAAATCGTGGCTGCTGCAGAGGATGCAGGCGCCAATCGAAGGTACGGCTTATGTAACATTACAAGGGCAACACTATAGGGTAGGGCGTTTTTGACAAAAGGGAATATCTTTGTATTTTTTAGGCGTATTCAGATACAGAAATGTGTGTGAACATGTCTTTAAACATTTTAGTTTGGGTTTAATCATCAGGCAAATGTGAAATGTCTGTCAAATAATCACAAACGTGCAGAAATATCACTTAACAACATTGACTATATTATCCAGATTTTGATATATCGCCCTCCACAACACAATCAGCAAATTATAGCAGGGTATGATGACTTTCTGTGTGTTTGTTTTCTAGACATGCTTCTGTCGTCGGAGGAAAAGAGTAAAAATCCACCCATGTTTCTGTGCTTCAAAGTGGGAAAACCCATGAGGAAGTCGTTTGCCAGAGGGTTGACCTCAAGCCCAAGGCACACGTTGGGGGGCTGGGGAAGACAACCAGAATATTGGTTTGCTGTGCCTCAGGAAAGGTATTTTGAACTAGCATGTACTCTACATTCTTCTGTAATTTACGTCGATCCCCATTATGTGTTTAATCTCTGTATCTTCTTTATAGGGTGGACCATTTGTACTCGTTCTTTGTGCAGTGGTCTGATGTCTACGGTAAAGAGGCCCGCGAGCAGGGCTTTGTCTTAGTGGAGAAGGACGAGCTGGACATGATTGATAACTTCTTCGGCGACCCTGCTTCTTGTAGCTGGGAGGTGAGTTCATGTGCAACGCGAAACCTGGAACATAATTCTGTCTTCGTATTTTTGCCTGACTTAAGTAAGTATTCATTTATCACTTCACAAGAACCTTATTACATTTTAAGTAGATGTAAAAAGGGATGTGCAATTGTATGACCAAATGTACTATGCTACATGGACTTGGCTAATACATTTTTACTTTTACTACATCTACTGCATCCATCTCTGCTTATACCACAATTTTGAATGTCAAGATTATGCTGTGATCATTCAGGTCACACTATAATTGTAAGGATCTCTTGCTTTATGCTTTGATAATTGTGAATAATTGCTGTATCATGATGTTTCCGCTTCTAATCGGAACACCAAAATTCGATATGGTGCTGTGGCGTGCAGTCAAAATAAAAAATGACTGTGTTTAACAATTATATTTAAATTGGTACAAAATATATTCAAATAAGCCTGTTTTCCCCTCACTTCTGCTGTTGAAGCTTGGCTGAAGTCACTGTGTCTTTTAGTGGCCTCTACAGGTCACTGAGCAGTATTGCATGGGAAGCTTGATTCTTCTTCTCCTGCAGCTGCTCAGTGTGAGGCTCAGAGGCCCGTTCATGCTCCGCTCTCTAACGTCAACTTTTAGAACCGGAGCAGACAGCAGCTTCTGTTAGAGGTCTGAGCTCTGAGGACCACACAGCCTCAAACCCATGGATCTGTGCTCAAACCACGCTGAGTAAACCTGTGAGAATCTTGGAGGTTTGCAGGTTTTGCCCTGACTGAGCATGTGCAGAGGAGAAACGAAGCAACAACAGTGCCAAGATTCATCAAGTGATTTAAAAACATATCTTTTAGAGACAAGTTTTTGTTTGTATCTAAGGCTCTGTTCACTTTTATAATTATATGACGTTTAGAAATACAGGCATTTAACTACATAGAGCGCTAATTTGTGCAAATGAAATGAGCCTATTTAATCCATTCAGCTTTTTTACCCGTATGGGACTTTAGCTAAGTAGCATAAGCGTTTGCCCTTCACACAGGAGACTGGGGTTTGAATATTTCTTGCATGTTTTTTTTTTTTTTTCACTATCGCGTGCAAACGTTATCTACTAAATATTGATATCACCCCAAGTCTGCCCATCCATAAAAGTCACCGCACTCTCACTGATACGGTGGCATCTCTAACCACAATACACACGATATGAAATCTAAAGTTCCTCGTAGAATTTCTTATGGTATGTTTGCATTTCTGTTCCTTATCTAGATAATCACCATTAATGAGGCCAAGCGTAGGCAGAGTTTCGGGACCTGCGACGTGGACTTGTCTGTGGACGCGCTGCCTTTGCTGACCGACACCAGTGACCTTTTGGAAGACACTCACATCGAGAAAGTAGGTCCTTTATCGCTGCTAAGGAACCGTGCCAAGTTTATTGGCTAACGGTTATTGACAGGAAGAGGTGCAGACCGAGATAACCAGGTCACGGCGGGACTTGAATCTGATTATTTTGCTCTGCAGCTCACCTGTCGTTTGCCGGCCCGGGTGCAAGGTTACCCCTGGAGACTGGCCTACAGCACTGAGAAACACGGCACCAGTCTCAAGACGCTCTACAGAAGCCTGCTGGAGGTGGACAGTCCCGTGCTACTCGTCATCAAAGACATGGATCACCAAGTAAGCTGTTGACTTACTGTTGTCGAGACGGAACAAATCTATGAAATAATACTGTTTATTTATCTATTCAGATATTTGGAGCTTTCTCAACGCATCCATTCAGAGTCACCGAACACTTCTACGGCACAGGAGAAACATTTCTCTACAGCTTCTGTCCCGAAATCAAGGTTTTGACATTTAAACTATGAACTATCAATGTAGTGCTACGGTCGTTAGGGCTGAAGCACTGGGTACAAAGTCACTTTTGGATTGAGGTGTGCAGGATATTATTGTGCAAAGTGTCCTGTTCTTTTTCTAAGTCATTAATAATACAATAGGAATAAATAGATATACAAATAACGCTATGACGATGAACTGTGATGATTTATGATGTCTGTTGCTGCTTTCATGTGATCTCAGAAACTCAGATTTGACCACAGACCTGGGCAGGACTTGAGGGAAACAAAATAAGTAAAGAAAGGGGTGTCATCCAAATAAAAGAAGGTACATTAAGTCCAAGATAGAACTCCCATTTAGTCCAGTGTCTGTCAAAGTTGTCCATTTTCAGATTGAAGCCGGAAGTGTATTATTTTTTTCCATATTGCCTTTGTTGATTATGATGTCAGTCCAGTCTTTAACTGTGCGGTTTGTGTCATCAATTATTTTGTGATGCCAGGAGACGTTCCAAAGATAAACTTTTATTATGTCCATGGGTGGGATATGGGAGAAAATAGTCCACATTGCCTTGTTAGTTTCAGTCCAATATTTTTGTGCAACAGGACAGTCCCAAAATACATGATAGTGGTTTGCCTCCTGGCTGCCATAGTTTCTCCAACAGTCTGCATTTATGTGAATAATGAGCACTCTGACACTGTGTTAGGAAGTAACGGGCCACATTCTTCCAACAGAATTTTTTTCCAAACATGTGATTTTGTGGTCCTCCATTGTACATACATTTTCCCATTCTTCGTCCGCCAAAACAAACTAACCCTCTCTTTCCCATCTAATTCTATTATACTTTATACTGCCCGGTGGTGGAGTGGTTAAGCCGGCCGCAGTGTCTTGAGTTCAAATCCCGACTCCGACAGTTTACTGCACGTCTTCCCTTCGCTCTCAACCAATTTCACACCAAGCTGTCCTGTCTAATAAATACAGGCCAAACAATCTTTTAAATAAAAATGTTATATATTTGAGGGGCGGGATGGAATTTCAACTCTAAAACTTGTGTGGGAGTGGAGGACAGCGTGGACACAAACCGAGAGGGATGTCTTTTTTTATATTACACACTGAAGGTTCACAAACAAAATATAGCCATAATTAATTTTTACGCTCTGATTTTGTGAAGTTGGATGATAACAGTTATTGCAGAGTTTCCAAGAGCACATGAAGGCAGCATTAATCGATTTTAAGTGGAACTAATGATCAATTATTATTATTTTTCAGGTGTATCGCTGGACTGGAGAGAATTCTTACTTCGTCAAAGGGAATATCGACTCTTTGCAAATGGGAGGAGGAAGGTATGTACAACTCTTCGATCAACGTTTCCCGGAAAATGTGGCAGCGTGTTAAAGGAGACCAGCTTTTTTGACCGGCTTCACTCTTCTTTCCAGCGGGCAGCTCGGACTGTGGCTGGACGCCGAACTGTACCGGGGCACGACCACTAAGTGCGCGACCTTTAACAACCCGCCGCTCTCCGCTCAGCAAGACTTCAACATCCACAGCCTGGAGGTCTGGACTTTTGAGTAGCATCGACGCAGGCTCAACCCACAAGCTTCGACGTCACTGGATCTGTTCTTTTACTGTGTGGAGCTAGCCTCATTCTTCCACAATACACCTGATAATCTGTGAGCGAATGGGTGAATGAATGTGTCAATGAATGGACAGTCCCATTTTGAAGTGGGTTCTAGCCTTCAGGCAAGAGGTTTTTAGATTGTGCTGTTAAAAGGTGTGAGAAGATGACTCGGTCCTCACATTGTATTGGCTGCCTTAACTTTCACCACTAGTCGTCCCAGCATGCAGACCGCCTTATTATTTACATATTAAAAGAGAGCCATCGTTTTAGGGCCAAAGGGGAAACGCTGAGGCCAGTCTGCCTCTAGTTACTGATGAGGGTAAAATCTCTGCAAATACCAAATTATAAATAAGCTGTCCAACAAGCCATGTGTTCATGTATAGACACTATTGTTTATATCATTTGTATATGTTCAAAATGTATAGAATTGATATCCAAACTTGTGTTGGAGAGGCGTGTTGTTGTATTTTGCTACACAACAAATTGAAAACTTGAAACTCACACATTCACATTCAATTAGTTTTGGACTTGTTTACATTAAAATCCTCCCTTTTTTTTAAGAGCGTTTATGTTCGTCTAAACGCATTAGGGCATCCAGAGAGTACAAGCGGATTGTTCATGATGACTGAGTGGAAAATGTGCTCACATTTTATAATCTTTCATGTTTTATTACATTGTATTTTTTTACATTCTGTTTTTACAAAGAGTGTTCAGTTTTGAAGGTCTTACTTTTATGAAAATGTGAAATCCATTTAAATTTTTGAACTAGCAATTGAACAAGCACTACACTTAAGTATTAAGTTATAATATTTCACTTGTCGATGTTCAAATCCGCGGCCAGTTTTAGATTTATTGAGTCACTTTGCACTAAATTGTTTTGTTTTTTTACTGTTCCTTACTGAAGCCCTTGATATAAAGCATTAAGTTCCACATTAATTATTTAACATGTTAATCACTCTACATAGGAGACTTTACAACCACACCTGGGTGTATCCAGTTTACTTCAAATAGGTGAAACATGGGACATTATTTTAGGACGTTATTGCTGTGTATTTCATGTCACTAAACTAGAACTTGGGCTATTTTAAAGGGATTGTGTGTGCATGAACATATAATACTGCAAATACCATGATCATACATGCCATACTATATACGCATTACTTCATCTTAAACTGAACTCTTGTTGTGGCTGTTCAATGTTGTGACTGTGAATGCTGTCCCAAGTATTACCTGTAAATCCACAACTGGTGCGTTATCACCAAGAATCTATTAATTGTGTGTTATTTCAACCACTTAAGCCAAATAAATGGTAAATATACTGCATGGTGTCTAGTTGTATTTACTTTAATATTTAACTTTATGTTGCGCTCCATTTCAAAACCGTGCTAAGCTACATGTGAGAGTCATTGTTCTTTGCCATAATAGACGGTCTAAAGCAGGAAGTACAGACAAGGAACATTTGTGTTTGGTTTACTTATTTAAATTTACAGTTTGTAAAGAAATAGTTGGGAATTCTGTTCTGATGACCGACAGCGACAGATTTAATGGGTGACGGTTGTATTTTCTGCACGATTTCAAAAGGCGAAGACGAAGAAACAGAAATACTTCAACAGGTAAGTCTCTTGAAGTAAACAATACCATTTTCATTTAACAAACACTTTCTCGCTTGATAAGTACATATCTGTTATATAATAAGATCATTTATCTAGCAATACGTGGTTTTATGTTGAGGTTTATACATCGATACGTTTATTTGTACAGTGATGAGTTCAATGACAATCTGCCGTGTGTATTTTACAGTATTGAAGGTTTTTTTTATTCATTTTTATTTCTTTCAGAATGAAGAATTGGTTTGTTTCTGAGACATTTATCCTGCTGCCCCCCATCACTACCTCGTTGTACCCAAAGAACATATAGTCAGCTGTCTCTCTTTTGAATGGCATCACCACAGTCTGGGTATGGCTTCTAGTCTTTATCTTAATAAAGACATAGGCTGAGGGATATTGACAATAATATATATAATAGACCCTAAATTGAATTGAAAGATAACAATATTTATTTTTTCATATGCTCTTTATGTAGCATTTCTTTACTATATGAACGAATATTGCTATTTATCAGAAGCCAAAACAATTAAGCCCAATTTAATATTTTTTGTGTAAAAATGACCTGCTCTTGTGTTTTTTATGTTTAGTTGAGAGAATGACTGAAATGGGCAAAGCTGTTTTACAAGAACAAGGTGTTTGTGACATGAAAGACATTAAGTAAGCAAAGGAAGTAATGTCCCATGGATGAAGTAGTCCTTGAGCATCAAACTACTTGTATTTCTTGCAGGTTGGGTTTTCACATACCTCCCTACACTTCTGTAGATCACCTGCATCTCCATGTAGTCGCTCCCTCAAGTCAGATATCTATGTATTGTCTTCACAAATTCACTCCTGGCGAACGATTCATAGAGGTAAGAACACATGCATTTATTCAAACATTGACTGGGAATAAATGTAGGTCTTAGGTCTAGAAAATATTCAATGTTTTCAATAGTTAGACGTCCTCAAAATGTCGCTTATAAACAGAAGCTGAAACTAACGTTTACCACTGAACATTATTGATATCATTAAGTCTATTGTGTTTTCTTTATTGCTAGGCTGACCATTTCTGGAAACATCATCTCGAACCCCAAAGTGAATCAAGCTGCTGCTGGCGTTACTGATGGGCTAAATAAACTACACAATATTAAAGAAGGAAATGCTTGAAGTTTGTTTAATTACATGTTTCAACTAAACCAAAATGAATCACCAAAATAAAATACTCTTGATTCCTTATTTATTTCATTTCTGTCATATATGTCATATATTTCGCCTCAAGGTAAACCTTATTCACTTTAATGTAGGCCTAACAAACTAACTCGTATTATCTGTATCAACTGTTCAATACATTTAATGATACACCTTATCCAGCTGATAGTTTGCAATAAAACCTTCCTTGTGAGAACATCTGTCTGATGGGCAAATGTACGAGAATCCTTGAACCTCGCACGTGGGATGCGTACTGTTCAGCCCCGCCCCAACTTCATATTATTGGGAGCGTTTGTCGCGTGGAAAAGCGAAACAAACTATGGATCCAGCAACTGTTGAAGACGATTGTGAGTTTTGTCAAATGGCAAATAATGAGCGGGACACGGAAGTCTTAATGAGAGTGAGTAGCTCGGACTTTCATGAATCAAAGAGACGCTCTCAATGAACGATGTGACGTTTGCAGGACGACGCGGCGGTGTGTGTCCGTGACCGGAAGCCAGGGGCCGCTCATCACTATCTTATCATTTCAAAGGAACATATTGACAATTGTATCAAACTACAACCTGACCACATTCAACTCAGTGAGGCTTCTGTTTAAACTTTCCTTTGCTTTGTTGTCAATCATGTTTGTGACATCTATTACTCATTTGTTACATGTGTTTATAGTGGAACAAATGAAAGACATGGGAATGAGGATGCTACAGATGAACAAAGCGTCAGATTTGGAGGATATTAGGTGGACTGGTTGACTCTTGACTTGCAGTAAAGTTGATTGTTAAATGCTGCTGATGTCCCTTGTTTGTTGAATGCAGGATGGGCTTTCATGTACCTCCATTCTCATCAGTGCCTCACCTCCACCTTCATGTTTTGGCTCCATTCAGTCAGATGAGTCACCGGTCAATGCTTCGCTATGGGCCACAGTCTCACTGGTTCATCACTGTAAGTAAAGCCATCACAGGCACTGAAGAATATTTATTTTAACAGATTAATAACACACTTTCTAAGCACTTACCAGACTCCTTTACCTATATTTGGTTCTTGTGGCTTTATTATTTAGGGCTTTTTTTCTTGTTTCCCTTAATCCCAGAGCACCTGATTTGATGACACCAAAAGTGCTCTATTGTGCCCTTAAAGACCAGCTATATTATATGCATGTACAGTATGTATGTGCGTTTGATCCCTCAATTGAAGGAATACATTCCCCTAGCTCTTGATTCTTCAGGGTAAATGAGATTTTGGAGACTCTGAATCTGATTTACAAATTAACCTCTGATTTTAAGTCTACTATGGATATTTTGTTTGTTATAGGTCGACAATGTGCTTTCTCAGCTGAAGACAGAAGGAAAAGTAAAATGAAGAGTAAATATGGAATTATAGTGCTACAATGATTTTATACTCTGATATCATTTATTTGTACAGTGCATATATTGTATTATAATCCACCTATTGTAGGCAACATGCCATCCATCAATTTAGGCATTTCCCTATGAATAAATTAAATGTTTAATCTGTCATTAATGTGCCTATTTTATTATGTTGTTACTGTGTCTCGGTCTTGGACGCCACATTTTGTTCGCCACATTATGCTCACAATGTGTGACTCTGTGGTGGCATCAGCTCCTGTAGGTGTGGCCTGCTGGAGCAGCAGCATCACAGAGAGGGAGAGGAAGAGGCTGGACAGAGTCATCAAGAAGTCCAGCTCCGTCCTGGGCTGTGCTCTGGACTCGGTGCAGGAGGTGGGGGACAGAAGGGTCCTGGCTAGATTCACATCTATGCTGGACCATGAGTGTCGCCCCCTGCAGGACACTCTGTCCACTCTGGAGAGCAGCTTCAGTGAGAGACTGATCCACCCTCGCTGTGGGAGGGAGAGGTTTCACAGGTCTAAGGAAGGAGAGTCTAAGGACAGAGGACCCTGGGACATCGTCCCTCGCCACCACAGACATTGTCTGACTTCATCGCCACCACAGACATTGTCTGACTCCATCGCCACCACAGACATTGTTGATTCATTTCTCCCTGTGGCCCTCAGAGGCAACTGTTGTTGTGATTTTGGGCCTTACAAAAATAAATTGATTTGATTTGATTTGACAGGTCTTTCCTTCCTGCTGCTGTCAGACTTTATAACAAACATTGTTAGTCCTGAACACTCGCAATACTGACCTAACCATGTGCAATTCCGTCATATGTGCAATTACTGTCGTGATTCATGTGCAATTACTGTGAAATTCATGTGCCCTCGTGACACATATTCATGTGCAATTACTGTCATGATCACATGCAAAGGTATTTATGTATTTATTTATTTTTATCTTTATTATTTTCCCCTCCATCCCTTGTTGGGAAATGGGAGGTTTTGTCTATGGGGGTTTTTGTTTATAGGAGATCTTCTACTGAGAGTGTTTTTAAAACTTCCTATAAGTGATCTGTTCTTTTCTTCTGTATCTACCTCTGTATCTACCTGCATTGCATCAATGAAATTTCCCCATGTGGGACAATAAAGGAATATCTTATCTTATCTTATATAATGTTTTATATCTATTGTAAGATACTGGCATGTTTTAAAGATCACTTTTCCAGAACATTATCTCGTTGCACCACTTGATGTCACTCTAGGGCTAAAATGAAGTATTCACGTATGTAATAAAGTAATAAAGTATGTTGCATGAAACACAAATCACATTGATAAGCATGTTGTTTAAAAAGTATTTACATTGTGTGGAAAGAAAGGATTATTATGAAGCTCTTTGTCTCACCTCAACTTTTGGTTTCTAAACACTAGCAATCCTCCATCACAAATATCAATATGCAATCAGGTATTGGTATTTATGGATATATCCATAAATCCTCGTTGGAAACTGTGCATTATACCAGAAAGACCAGAATTGGCCAATTAGATCTGGGGCCATGGACATATGCATAGCATAAGCGATCAAATAAAAATAAGTTTATACTTAAGATAAGATATTCCTTTATTGTCCACACATGGGGAAATTTCGTTGTTGCAACACAGGTAGATACAGAGGAAAAGGACAGATAACGTATAGGAAGTTTAAAAAACACTTAATAGAAGAACTCTTAAAAACAAAAACTCTTATAAACAAAAACTATAGACAGAACAGAATACTTGTGAATACAATGTGAATAGAGATGTCTAAATGAGACTTTTGCTCGTTTAAACTCTTTTCCCCAGCGTTAGTTCATACTATAGAGTCTATACTATGGACTGACCTGGATTGTGACGCTGGATTCTTGACATTTACGTTAACGTGGTGTAGCCCCGCCTCTTTTACAGTCAACAACTGGAATCCAGCTATTTTATTTTCGTCAACCAGCTTTGCTTACGCTGCTAACCATGGGAATTTCGTGAAATAAATGGAGAGAATTGACCTTTTTGTGCCGATGTTTGCATGGGACGTGTTCATTGGAAAATAAACCATCGAAAAAGGACTGAGCAACCACTGCAAGTTAAAGGGCCATCGAGAGCGAAGTGATCGCGCTGCACACCGTCCATTAGCCGCTTCGCCTAGCACCAGAGCTAGCACCAGAGCTAACACCAAAGCTAGCATCAGAGAGCACTAGACCTAGCACCAAAGCTAGCATCAGAGCTAGCACTAGAGCGAGCATCAGCGCTAGCACGGCTAACAGCAGAAACAGCGTTAGCTGCAGTGAACAGCTGCTCAGATAACCCGAGCCTTCAGCTGTAACGGAGCTCATACACGGCCGCGGACAATGCTTCGCCCCTGACAGTGGTGAGTGTGCAAATATAGTATCTGCTGATAATGACATGTGTGTTACACATTATAATTAACATTAGCGGTGTGAGGGGAGTGCACACGGGCTGCTATTGGCCCGGGGGCAGCAGTAACAAACACGACCACACCTGGGTCCGTTTCTCCCTCACTCCTCACTCCTTCGTCACTTTTCTGAATCTATCAGCTTTGAGAAACACATGTGTATTCTGAGTAAAACGTGGACACTCTGCTTTTCAGAGAAGAGTGCGGCCCTGTTGGTTGTCACTAGGGGAGACCACAGCCCATCACCAGAGGAGTTCAGGTGCAAAGACATCCTCCACTGATGCACCCCTGGTTTTGACCTGCCACAGCTTCCACCATGATGCCAGTGAGTAAAGTGTGAGCTTATGCTGCAGGAGCACGATGACAGGCCAGCTGAGCATGATACTTTATACATACATTAAATTATGTCTTTCATTTTTGTACTGTTATGGATATTCTTTTTATGGATTGGAAATTGTTTTAAAATAATCACACGCTGCAGGGTGTAGAGTTTTGGAGCTGGGTGTGTATTCATGTTCTATGTCAATAGAGTTCAAAGCAGCTTGTGGCCCAGAGAATTGACTAACCCCTGAATGGTAATAATGCTTTGTTGGAGCTCCATTGTTGCTTATAGTGCTGACTGAGAATACAGTGAAGGATTGTGGGAAGGACTGACTTCAGCCTCTTTGGCCTCAGGGAGGGGAACATGAACTTGATTACAGGATAAGTTTACACAAATATAGGTCTCCTCAGTATAAAAAAAGGTGGTGTTCAGTTTTGATCCACTTCTGTCTCCATCGGCGTGTGTGCTATTATCCCTTTAAATTTCACTGCAGCTTTAATTTCAGCTGAAAATAAATCGTCATCATAATACAAATCATATCGCTGATCAATATGTATTTCCTTGTTAAAAAAAAAAAAGGAATTTGCTGCTGTGTTTGAGCTCAAATCCATATGTCTCTCGTCTGCTTTTCATTTGTTGAGCTTGTCGTTTCTGTGGCTAAATTGTCTGCATTGTGTGAAGTTAGAATGTGGCAATCGCTACGTAAAATGTCACAGTAAACACTAATACACAACCTGATGCCACTGACACAATAACCCTAAAGCAGGAGTAAACCCTTTTTTGAACGTGCAATGATCAAAAACATGTGCCGCAACTAATAAAAAGCTAAATGGAACACGCTTCACTAGTTGGTATCTATAATTAGACACAGAAATTACTTATTTGAGTCATCTGCATAATGATGCCAGAAGCTTCATAAATATTGTTCTGGCTATTTCTTATTGGACAATATATCAAAATTGTAATTTTTTCAACATGTTTATGTGGCAAGTGTTTTTTTCTCAAACTGTTAATTTTTGTCAACTCTACTGAAACAAACCTTCAGCAGAGCATTTGTCTCTGTTGCCGTGTCTGTTAGAGTGGACATTTGCATCCAGTGACCTCGATTGGCTACTACGAGCTATCAGAGTCAAAAAGCTGGTGAAGCAGAGAAATCCCTTGGATCTCGCGAGACCGTGGCAGCCAGTGAGGCCTCTGCAGATCTGGGTCTGTGTGGCTGCGTTTGACTAATGCTGTTGTTAAGAGGAACTTTTGAGCTGAGGAGACTGTCAAGTGGCATTAATCTCAGGCTGCAGTGGAGTTGGCCTGGGATAGACTCACAGGGGACATAAACATGGCTTTGTACTTGTTGTTGCTTTTTTTAGTCAATGTGATGCGGCGCTGCATAAAAATAGAACTGGAGTCACCACAACGTTACACATATAAATAGCTCTTTCTACAGTGGTGGTTGTTCTCCCCCAATTCAGTTTAAATGGCTGACAATAGTGGTACAATTTCATTATATCTGCATTAGCTACATAGTAACCTACATATGTGTGTTCCAGCATTTAATCCCCAGTTCTCTCCTATGGCATTCAGTGCTGTTTTAGTGTTAGCTCAATCACATGTTGGGTGATGGGTTAATTTCCCCATTATATTTATCATATTTCAAGACACAATCCATCCTTCCACAGCAACTCCACGTGTAGCTGTTTTCCTGTTGGGAAGGTGAAGATTTTACAAAAGCCTTCAAGGACATCTGTGGCATTAATATATCAAATGTTGAACTCATTTTAAGCCATTACTGCACAGAATGTAGTACAGAATGGATAACCTTTCATTATTGTATAAAACGTTTAAGTGCTGTTGGCATTCTTTGCACCAATGTAGCATCAGTATTGTAGCAAAATGTGCCAATGCTTCTGAAGAGTGTCTTACACCTGGGACAGACATAAGATGTTGTGAGGATTCATTATAAATTAACTATTTACGAGGGCTGTAATCTTTCAGTTGTTTAGTCGATTAATCGGTCGATTTTTATGAAGATTTTGGAGTATCAATGATATCAATCTAACTTGTGTATCCCTAACACAAAAATACACCGGTTACAGTACCTTTCTGTGCAATTGTAGTCTTTTGAGTGCAGGTTGGCTTAGATACATGGAGATACTTCATAGTTTTTATAGATTTTGCTCTGTTTGGCCACGCCCCCTTGTAGTTGACTAATCGGTCGATGGGGCATGTCTTTAGTCTACTACAGCCCTACAATTTACAATATTTAATTGTATTTAATTGTAAATTTAATAGCTAATTGTGCTTAATAGACCTATCTACCTATATATCAATTGACTAGTTGTATACTGTATTTTGATCATCGTAATTATTATCTGGACTATACAAACTCTAAAACACATGCTAAAAGACCTTGTGTAACAAAGACAGCGGCAATATTTATTCAAAATGTCAGATTTTCCTCAGTGATACACTTTATGAACATTTTCTACGTAGAAGCCATCAGTCACCATATTTCAACCTAAATATTATCTTCCTTTGGTTGATAATGTGATGAAAAAGTTTCAAAATCAATAATCATTTGTGTAGTCCAAAAAATAAAGTTAGTTACAGCTCTCGTGTTGTCATGTAAGTTTATTTCCCGTAGAGACGAGAGACCCTGTGGCACGCGTCCTCTTCCTTCCCCAGATATGTCGCCACATTCATTAGCTCAGGGAGATGCCATCTTTGGGACACTTGCCATTAGACCTGGCAAAGTTCTCCTCCTCCATCAGTCACCAGCCTCTGTCCTTTTTTGGGGCTGTTTGTCGCTCCCTCCCTCGCTCTCTCTCCCTCCCGCCTCTGAATTACACACAGACCAAAGTGTTTTTCCTCCCAGCCTCCTCTGCAGCACTTTTCAAATCCACGGACCGCCGCTCTGTGTATCAGGATGGCATAACAATTAAGTCTTTTACGGCCGATCCCGCAGCTGCAATGATGAAGCGTTTTGTGACTATAGTGTTGCGTAGCCTGGTCAGCCTGTCCAAGGAGAATCGCATTTGGGCAAAGGAGCATCCGCGGGCGCCAAAGGAGATCAGGAGGAAGCGGGGGGCAGCCAAGAGAGCGGCGAACATGGGCAGACACAACTTAGTGAGAGCGGTTGGTCAATCACGCTTTGTACATGGTTTAATGAATGAGCTGTATCCTAATCTATTGATCTCTTAACGGTTTAATTATGGCTATTGCAAAGTATGACTGTGTTTTAGTTTTTACTTCATAATCTGTCTTAATACTTTTGTCCATCCTGATTAGGGCTGCACAGTTTAGATTTGTGATTTATGTTTTGATAATGGGATTTTGTCCAAAGTCCACATTTTAAACTCGTCCAGGAGCATTGACGATGAAAATAATTATATCATTTTATTTGTATAGCTCTTTTCAGAATCATCATTACAAAGTGCTGTGAACGGACAAACGATATGTTTGTAGAGCAGTTTTAATGCAGAATAAGACGGTGCATTTTGTTGTTTGTGGAGGAAATTATGGTAGTTTGTGATTTGCAAATCGCGTTCATTCAAATGTGCTTTCGATTCGACTGTGATTAATCTTTCAGCTGTAATGTTGATCCATCTCAAAATGGTATAACGTAATTGTTACTATTTTATCTGTTTTCTGACTAACTTCACTGCTGGATGCGTTTTTATTTGTCAGGTAGAACATTTTTGTTGTATTTAGGTGGAGGTAACGCTCTGCCATTGAGTATCTGCAGAGTAATTATTGTATTGTAGCATCAAGGACATCATTTTATTTATTTATTAGCCTTTATTCAACCAGGTAAGAAACCCATTGAGATCGAGACCTCTATGACAAGCGTGACCTAAAATGTACCAGAAACAACATACATTTCCTGCCGTCTTTGCAGCTATACTGTTAAAGCTGCACTCCCTGTTGAGAGTTGGTTCAATGCCACAGCTAAAGTATTGGACACATTATAGGATTTTGTAAAGCGACAGGAGTGAGACCTTTAGCAGAAGTCCCTGAGCTCCAGCGAGTTTCCAATTTGGCTGAAATGTAAACCATTATGCAGCCGACTGAAGAGGCATGAGCAGAGTCTCCAGCAAATGTCCACCAAACACTGTCGTCATTAAAATGAGTTGTTTTTCTTCTCTTGTTGTCTCAGCTTAATAATTGCTCAGCTGTGTTCAAAATATCTCCATTGCAGTCGACGTTTGCAGTTATTTTCTACATTAGCCACTCATTGATCATTTAGAATCGAATCATTCTAAAATTCATTTGTCATTTGGGGACATATGGGGACATAATGGTAAAAAGTGTATCACAATGTTTCCCTTGTATGATAACAATTTCTGATTCAGTATTCTTTTTAGTTCTAACAACAAATACATATTTCCTCATATTTAATAAATAAGACTTGACTTTTATTGCCTGTAGACCTGTTCAATAAAATATGTCAAGCTGAGCAACGGACGATCTGAAACACTTTTAAATATAAAAAATGGATATTAAAAGGCACAATGTAGCGCATCAGACATTCACTGACGGATTTAAGAACAAACCTAAGTCTGGATTTATTTATTTTGCCAGGAATGTCTTTTTGAGATGACTAATCACCTTTTTCAAGTCATAACATCATCACACGTTCAGACAATCACAAGAATGTTTTTTCTAAAAAATGTTTTCTCATTTCCAAACCTGTCAGCGTTCATTTAAATTCACCTTGGGGATCAGTTCTTTTACTTTTTCCAGACCTTTTGTCGAGAGGGAAGAATGTTGAAATGCTACTTTACCATCGAACATATACAGAAAATATAATTGAGTTTTGAGATCGCAAAAATAATCGTTTTCATCTGTTTTTGAGCGTCTTTCTTTCAAACATCGTATCATTCTTTTTTAAATATTGCTAATAATAGTGTTTCACATTCAATATTATCTTGGGTATCACCACATTTCTTTTGTCATTTTGCATCTTTGTTGTTTCTCAATGTTTTTTCCACTTCCCAGAGTCTATATCAAAGAGCACGTATTGAGAACGTATTGCACTCCACTTTTGTATGAATCAAGTGTATTTAAACAAGTGTATTTGCTGATATGGCCGCTTATGGTCTCATTCCCCGTTACAAAGTCAGCCAATCCCTTATAGTTTGATCCAAAGGTCACATTGCAGCGACTGTGCCGTGTCACCTTCAGTAGTTCGACAATGTTTAGATCTGCGTCGTAATCCCGGCGCACGTACAACATCCCAGGGCTTTGAAAGACGTCCAAGAGTTTAAGCATTTTCCTAACCGTCAGACGTGCGTTAAAGGGGACTTCGCTCATGCGTCGCCGTTCGTGTGAGGGCTTGTGTTGCTATGCGTCGACTCGACCTGCCGTGGTCTGCTCATGGAAGCTCTAATCGCAGTTAACAGCGGCGTGACATGCAGAGGCTTGAGTCCAGCGCACAGACAGTGAACTCCAAACTGTGGTGTCAGCACTGTGTCTTTTTGTCCCGCACGGCAGAGGGTTACGCAGGGCCCCAGAACAACTGTTAACGTGCATCGTGTTATGTAGATTATGTAGTTAATCGATCATTCACGACAAAAAAGAACTAAACGGCAGTAATCGTGACTATGTATAATTGTACATTTTATCTGGACTATACAGACTAAAACATATACAAAAGGTGCTTTTATAACGCAGACCATGGTAGTTTAAAATCAAAACTCTTCTGTGACCATATTTTATCTTTTTTTTGGTGAATAATGTGTTTAAAAATCACAATCTACAACAGAAAGATCTATCGTTTTACTACTAGACAACGAATCGCAAAAATAATCGCTGACTGGATGTAAAAAAGCATTTATCTCTGGCTGTTTCCAACAATCGGGAGTAATCTTGACATTGTGATTATGAAATTTGATATTGCGATATCTCTAGTAGTAAACCAGAGTTATTTTGAGATTAGAGTTATGATTTATTTTCAAAGATTCAAGGTTCAGATTGCTAGATCTCCAGTAGCAGTAAAATTTGAGTTAAGACTGAGGTGTGCACAGCTGACACTAAAACACTTAGAACATGAGGTTTAACTATAGGTTATCAAGTTTTATACGTCACATTGCCTGAATAATTGTGATTTGTTCTTGGGCTGCAAGACTAGAAATCGCACTTTTAATGGATGCAATTAGCAAATCGTGAAGACCGTCCTCTCTGAAGTTTCATAATTTCCTCTACAAACTACAAAATATCCTGTCTTATTCTAAAAAACTGCTAACCTTGTAGTTATTATCTGTACAAGTCCTGAAATGCATAGTTTGTCAGTTCATATTCCAGTCTTTTTGTCACGTCTCCTGGACAAAGAGAATCCGATTAGTAATACAAGAATTGCAACTCTAATTGTAATTGCTATTCTTGTCAGAAAACTCCACCGTTAGATATTTTTCCCCAAATCGTTCAGCTCTCATTAGTTCCGCATCGGTCCCTGGAGCTGAACAATGCCAGATTTCCAGGGCCAAAGTAGCACGTCACGTTGTTTCCTTCTCATTCACACGATTTATTTCCGTCTCTCGCAGATGATTTTGACCGTTTACCTCAGCGACGGGGAGCAGGCCGTGACTGAGGTGCCGATCACCCCGGAAACCACCTGCCGAGACGTGGTGGAGTTTTGCAAGGAGCCGGGCGAGAGCGGCTGTCACCTGGCCGAAGTCTGGAGGGGCAACGGTAAGAGGAGATGTCAGCGTTACTCGGTTAATCCATAATCAACATGATTTAAATCACAATATAAACAAGAACTAATAATAACTGTGAGAATCGTAAGAAGCAAAAATAAGTTAATTTGCCAGAAATGTAAACCTATACGCTAAATGCTTTTAATCTGGTGTTTTTGTCTTAATATCGTTATGTTTTCAGTCTGAAAGTTTGATTTGATAAGTCAAGTGACCTATTAGACAATGTGCAAGAAAGTGAATGAAATGTTCCCCTGTTGTTTGGTCATAGGTTCAATAATCGTGATATTTCTTCTCACAATAACTGTAAGCATTTGTTATTGACATTCCTAAGCTGTAAGAAGTGATCCAGTAAAACCACAACCTCATAAAGGAATGATAAATGTCTCATGCTGATTAGATTTGGGAGCCTGGTTTACTCTGAGATTAGTTGGGATTTGCGCTGGCACAGTCTGTGGCACCGACACAACATTTTTCTCATTTTCATCCACAACACGCCCATGTTATCAGCATTTTTCACTCGGGGCCACACCCTGCTGGGAACAACATCCCGGCTGGAAGCTTTATGAACCAACGTTATGTCATAGATTTGGCTGGATCTTCTTTAATACAGCTGTCTGGAACCAAAACCTCTTCAGTGCTTTCACTTACTTTCACTGAACTAAATCATATTCTACTGCTCAGGAAATGTTTTTATACAGACTTATTTTGTGTTGTGCGTAACATTTTCCCCAATTCTAAATGATGTGGTTATTTCTGCAGAGCGAGCGATCCCCTTTGAGCACATGATGTACGAGCATCTACAGAAATGGGGACCTCGGAAACAAGAAGTCAAGTTCTTCCTCCGACACGAAGACTCTCCGACGGAGGGAAGCGATCAAGGTAAACGGAGTGTCATTTATGTTTAATCAGGGTCTATTCATGCCAGGACTCATGCTTAGTCATTATTGTCGAATATGACTTTTGTCGAATTTATTTTAAGAAACTTTACTTACTGTATGAGCTGTTACACTCACAGTACTTAAAAATTCATCTGCCAAGTTCATTACTGTTGTATAAATTGTATTTCTCAAAATCCATGTTGTAAGTAATAAATATAATCTTTTCAAAAACAGGGAGTCAGCAGTCTCAGGACCAAAGCAGTCGCAGAGGAGGAAACTCTGGAGAGAAGCACAATGAGAATGGGGTAAGACTTGACTTCTGCCTCATGTTGGGTGCTTCATGCACACATCTTGTAGATAGTTTTTAAAGGGGTCCCATCATTGAGCTGCCGAGTCACTTTTATAAGAGCAGCCTCTGGCTCAGTGTTTCCACTGGCATCTGTCTGTCCCAGATTTTACAATGGGCAAGTGTTACGGTCAGAGAACCTTTTAGTTCTACCTCAAGGGTCTGAGTGAAAATCCAAAGAAAAACAATCTGTTATTGCAACATTTCTTTACTACAAAAGCTATTGTATGAGGGATATTTGTGACTGCAAACATGTGGTAGTTGTAGTAAGCTGGCATTCATCTTAATTCAACAAACTTGATCTGCTGACACATATTTCCTCTTGTCTAGACCAAATAAAGTTAACAAATGATAGTCAGTCTTATTAATGTGTATTAGAGGATTATATTGGTAGTGGTGCATCCCGATGATATAACCAGCCCTAAGAGGATCATTGCATTGGTGTTTTCTATGGGCCACTGCCCAAACCCCAGGGGCTTTGTGTCCACCGAGCAGAGCTGATTGTCCTCTTGAGAGGCCACTGCATCTTAAAGAGCAGAGCTGCCCCAGGGCAGTGACAAGAACCATCTTAAAAAAGGATGCTGTCGATGGAGGAGAATCACACGTTTCATGGCTTAGGGAATTCAAATATTTTAGATGTTAATATGGTGATTATGTAAGTAGTGGGTTTACCTTGTCACGGCATGTGTGTGTGTGTGTGTACTTGTGCGTGCGTGTGTACATGTGCGTGTGTGTCCCTGGGCTGAACTGTCACTGATGCTCTGCTGCTCAGCTTTAGTGTCTTTGGGGGCGATTGCTTCCCCCGCACGCCACATCAGACTCACCACTTCCTCAGACTGGTCAGGGTGATATTTCTGTGGTTTTATCTCCTTTATATCTCTATGAATCACACCTAAAATGCGGCCAGTTGTTTCGTTTTAGTATTTGACTTTTATTATTATTAGTGTAAAACGCACACTGACCATTACATCATAACAAGAATAAACTATGATGTCTTTTGTAACAAGTCTGTAAACTAGAACTAGAATTTGCCCACATGACCGACTAAAGATCAGTATGACAAAATGTGTTCTACATACAGTCCTAAGTGGACACAGTATGAGAGGTTTTGTGAGTTTAACAGTTCTCATGATTAGACAGTCCATCATGTTCCTTTACTCAGTCAGTATTTGTGAATTGTTTTGTTTTGTAGGTGGGGAACCAGCGTGTGGAGCTCACGCTGTCAGAGCTGCAGGAGATGGCCACACGGCAGCAGCAGCAGATTGAGGCTCAGCAGCAGATGCTCGTTGCAAAGGTAGCAACAGTTGTTTGAAATCCAATCACTACAAGGGGCAATGTTCATCTGACTGCAATAAATACGTATGATCTCAACGTGATATGTGCAAAACCAAGTGACTTACCAAGACTTGATATTCATTACGTTTGAAATGTACATAATCTTTTGTTAAGTGCTGGGATATCACTTGAGTTTGATATAAAACCCATGGCTCAAAAGGTAGTTACACAGCTTTTGTGGTAGCAGAGCAAAAGTAGGCCCCCTCAAAGCCCTGCAGTCATTTGGAAACCTGGGACTGTCATTTCCTATTTTCTGACAAACTGGAGCAGTTCTCAGTGGGACGGAAAAGTCATTTGACCCTTTCTTAATCCGCAGACAGTCTCGACACAACATCACCGTCTGACTCGGAGTCTAGATCACTGGCGTCTTTAAGGAATAGAGCTTTTTGTTTCTTTGCACTTTCACCAATGACGTTTTGTTTTTTTCACAGGAGCAACGTCTGCGTTATCTGAAGCAGCAGGAACGGCGGCAGCAGCAGACCGTTTCAGAGAGCGAGAAGCTGCAGCGGCTGAAGGAGCGGGTGGAGAGCCAAGAGGCCAAGCTCAAGAAGATCAGAGCCATGAGGGGCCAAGTGGACTACAGCAAGGTCATCAACGGAAACCTGTGTATGTATTATCACACCAAAGAAAGTTATGATATGGCCTTTTGAATATATATATATATATATATATATATATATATATATATATATATATATATATATATATATATATATATATATATATATATATATATATATATATATATATATATATATATATATATGAGAAAAAAAACAAAAGTATGACACGCAGAATGAACATGGTGTAAATATGTCTCTTTTCACTGTAAAGGTAATGCTTCCATTCCATTTTATAAGTGTGCACTGATTTGAGCCCAGCAGTTCATTTGACTGCTGCCAAAAGTAACAATCTATTGTTTCCATTGCAGGAGTTTTAAGTCCAAATAGTTATTTAGCATAGTTTAAAGGTCAACATAGTTTAAAAGTCAAGTTGAATGTTATATTAAAATAACTTGCAGTGCTTTATTTATCATACTTAAGCTGTTAAAAGTAACATTATGCACCATTTTATAAACCGGCAGCCAAGAGCTCATTCAACTTTCTATGAATCAAAACTAACAATGTCAGTAAATATTGATTTTACTGGTTGTAGAGTTGAACATGTTAACCTCGTATACAAAAAGTCTTACTCTTAAGTGTTGAAACTAAGTCGCACGTTGTTTTCCAGCGGCGGAGATCGAGCAGGTGACCGGTCTGTTCCAGGAGAAGCAGTCGGAGCTGCAGTCCGCTGTGCTGAGAGTGGAGCAGTTGAGCCTGCAGCTGGAGGACCTGCGCCGGGGGAAGCTCAACGGAGTCCCGAGCACCTTAGCGGGAGCAATGACCGGCACCGCCGCACTCGAGCTCAAGAAACTCTATCAAGAGCTGCAGGTAATGAGAAAGGTCATTTGTGCTGACGAAGAAGGATCTAATGTTAAAGGCGCTGGACCCATTTGTTTTTAATGTAATTATAAAAGCAGCTCTTAGGGTCAAATTGAGACCGCCGTGTACTGTCTGCATCTAATTATAGAGCGTTTTACTGTACATGAAGCAGGAAGTGTGCTGTTAAGATGCAAGCTGTCAAGTTGTTAAAAGCCCTTATAAACTCATCACAGTGAATACTTATGATGCTGGGAATGTAGTAGGTAAGTGAGCAATACGCAAAAAGACAGAAAAATCAGGAGCAGTACCTTTTTTAAAGTTTTTTGTTTGTTTGCAAAAAGGCACAATAGTAGAGTAGCGTCATTATTAACCACAGACCATGTCAAATTATCGGCACAAAGGCAAATAATTCAAACATTGACCTCCATTTCTTTATAAATCTATGGGCTTTTTAGAATGTTGTAATGTCACTTAAACCCAGAAATCATGGATTGACTGATATTAATAACTTTTTCTGTTTTAGATTCGCAACAAATTGAACCAAGAGCAAAACAGCAAGCTCCAGCAGCAAAAGGAGCTGCTCAACAAACGCAACATGGAAGTGACGCTGATGGACAAGCGCATCAGCGAACTACGAGATCGCCTCTACAAGAAAAAAGCTGAGGCACGTCAAAAAGAGAACCTCCCTGTAAGACTAGACGTACATAACACATACAAGTGAAGACAATATTTCAGTTAATGGGACTGACAGTTATAGATTTGTAAGAGGATTAGCCAGCGGCTTCTCTAAAACGTGTTGTTTTACAGCTCAACAGAGCCAACGGGCCCCCTTCTCCTCAGCCGGCCCCTGGGACACTGGGGAGGGTGGCTGCTGTCGGGCCGTACATTCAAGTCCCGTCGCCTGGACGTCAGGAAGGATACGCTTTACCCCCAGAACCACTGAAGCCGCAGAGCCTCAGCGTCAACAACCAAACCAACCAGGGACGCCCCAAGTCAGGTTAGTTACATAGTACATGCATGTGTGTGTGTGTGTGTGTGTGTGTGTGTGCTTGCTTTTGTATATTATGTAGAGCTTACACCAACAATGTGCTACTGTTATACTTAATACTTTCTACACCCTGCATGCTGCTTTTTCCTCCTGCCTTGTCAGTTTTCCACCTGAATAGTTTCTCTGTAGCTAACTGCCTCTCTCGTCTATGTTGTCATGTACACTGTTGTCTCTCCCTTCTCTCATGTCACTGCTGTCTTGTCTTTGTTATGTCTGTTTGCTTGGGTGGGTGGGGCGACGCTTCTCGGGCAGATGGTGTGCGAAAGCCCCCCGGCCCTTGGAAGGTTTCTGATTTAGACATCGTAGTGGACCCGGTGCCTTCGTCCAATGAAAAACAGCAGCCAGGCCCCGTAGCTCCGTCTGGCTCTGACGGCTCGTCCCGTGAGTGCACAGTGCTGCGTAGGCACAAGGATGGCACCTGCTGAACCTTCTCTCTAGAGTCCTACAATCCTCAGCAGCTAGGACACTTTACTCCATCTATTCTTGGCTTTCTCAATTTCTTTCAAGTAATTTTTTGTTTTTTTTAAATAAATTACATCAATTAAGGTTATGGATTTTCTTTTCTATTCGGTGATAAAATGGACAATAATTCCTGAGTTAGGAGAAAATGCCTATTATTATGATGATGATGATTATGATGATGATTATGATGATTATTATTAGGTTTTCTTTTGGCCCATGAGTCTGCCCACAACAGATCTAACTTTAATGATTTAAATTTAAGTGCTGCTGATACTTTCTGCACACATTTGTGCCATTCTTTTCTGAGATGGTTCACTGAGTCGAGTGCCCTGACTTGTTTCGACTTTGTTGTGATGTATTTTACAAATAGTCTAACTTTTAACTTCACCTCATTCTCACATTACTAACGTTTAACATGCCCAAGAATACTTCTCGTCCATGTTAAAGAAATCAGATTTAATATTGAAACATTATTAACCGTTTTTTATTTTTAAACATTTGGTTCTTATTATTCAGTTGCTTTTTTGTTTTATTATTATTTTTTTCCTTTTGCCTTGTAAAAAAGTATTTTACAGTTAATATATAAAAAAAAAAAATGTAAGTACTAACGACTACAAACGACTACAAAACAATTAAATCCCTTTATTTTTTGCAGATCATTTCATCCTCTTGATCACAAAACAACATTCTACTAATTGTTTTTGAGACGATTTTTGACAAGATTTTTCTTGGTAAATTTGGGTCATTTATAATGTTGGATTAATTGGATGAGATACAAAAAATTCCAAGCATTCCATTTATTATAATTTTAGGTCAAACAGATACATAAAGAATAAACAAAGCCTGTTTGATCTATCTTTGGTTCAGAAGTTCGCCGAAAATGCTGGTCTTTCTCATTCCATCTCACGAACAGCATTATGATTTGTAGTTAATTTTCCTTTTATTCTCTCTAGCAAATGACGCTGGATGGCCGACTATTGGCAAGGCGAGCACTCTGAAGCCCCCAGAGAGAAGAGACTCAGGAAGTGACACTCAGGGCAAGAGCCCCCCAGGCTCCACTGTGGCTCCAGGTGCAGAGAAGGTCAATATCTCATTATTTTATTCATTTTTCTGTTTGGATTACAATGTAGATGAAAACATTGACTTTTTGTCTTGTTCTTGTTTGTCTGTGCCACAGGTACTGTCCGTGTCGTCTCCAGGCGTGTCAAAGCCTCAGCCGCCTCCTTATGGCGCCCACCTCAGCTCTGCAAACTCCGCCTGCTCCTTGGACAGACGAAAGGATGTACCCCCTCTGTCTCGCCTGTTACCTAACCCACCTCCTCCAGCCTGGCCCCGCGTCCCACCAGCCACAGGCTCGTCCTCTCAACAGATTCAGCAGCGTATCTCAGTGCCCCCCAGCCCGACCTTCCAGGCCAACATGCCCATGTTTCCTCCCAGTCTTAGCGAGCGCCTCGACCCCCCACCCGCTGTGGCAGTGCGCCCCTTTATCGCAGACAGAGGTTCACGGCCCCAGTCTCCCCGAAAAGGCCCTGCTACCATGCACTCGAGCTCCATATATCACATGTACCTCCAGCAGGCGGCGCCAAAGGGCCAGCCACAAAAACCCGCTCTTAAAGCAGGTACATTTTAAGAGTTGTGTTCTATATTTTGTTCCAAGTGTTTTAGCCTTTGTGAAAGAACAAATATTAATAACTTAATCATGTTTGTGTCCCTAGTGTATGGAAAGCCTGTTCTATCCTCCAGCTCCACTCCTCCGTCGCCGCTCCCCTTCGTCCAGGCCGGGGGGTCGTTTGTATTGCCTGGAGGTGAGGATACTTTTGAGGGAGAGTTTGATGAAATGGACGGTTTGCAGCACCTGGAGCCCTGTGCCCCTCCTCCTAGTGTGGAGAACATCCCACGACCACTCAGTCCAACTAAGCTCACACCAATGGTTCACTCACCCCTGCGCTACCAAAGCGATGCTGATCTGGAGGTACTGCGTAAAAAACTGGCCAATGCTCCAAGACCACTGAAGAAGAGGAGCTCCATCACAGAGCCAGAGGGCCCCAGTGGTCCAAACATTCAGAAGCTGCTTTACCAAAGGTTTAACACTCTGGCTGGAGGGATAGAGGGCAGCGGAGTCAGTGCGACCCCAGGGGGCAATGGTGCTGGTAATGGAACCCCATTTTATCAGCCAAATCCTCCAGCCTATCTGGGAGGAGACGCTGGTGCTGACACAGACAATGGCAACCTCCCCTCTGAGACCCAGCTTCCCCCTGCACCAGGGCCAGAGGAGGCTGGCTTCGACCCAAGTGCAGCCACTGACGATAATGATAACGAGCCGCTGCCCCCTCCGCCTGAAGGACTGAGCGATACGGGCGAGTCAGAGGAAGCTGACGAGGACAACAATAACATGGAGGGCTCTGAGGCGCTGCTGCCCAGCCCTGTGCCAGAAGTGAGCACTCCAGAGGAGAGTGGAGAGGCCTCCTCCCAGACACTGGTGAGGGAGCGACACATATACGACACATACAAGGATAAAGTGAGTCATTTTTGTATAATTGTTTTATTTTGTTGCAGGAAAAACGCACCAACTTAAAAAAGCCAAATTCGGAGCGAACTGGCCATGGTTTCAGGGTCAAGTTTAACCCACTGGCTCTTCTGCTCGACGCCTCGTTGGAGGGAGAGTTTGACCTGGTTCAAAGGATAATTTATGAGGTACAGTGTGATTGTGTGTAAAACTCCAGTGTGCATCACTAATAAAAAGTCATACAAATAAAGTCACATCATACTTTTGTGTGCTAATAGTGCCATCACTAAAAAGAGTCAATAGATGTTACATTCTTGACATATCGCAACTTTCTTACAAAGTGCAGTGTTATACAAAGTGCAGTTACTTCAAAAACCTAATTAGGTTTACAAAATTAAGAATATAAATGTATATTTAGGTGGAAAATCCAAGCACTCCAAACGATGAGGGCATCACTCCCCTGCACAACGCTGTGTGTGCGGGTCATCATCACATCGTGAAGTTTCTCTTAGATTTTGGCGTAAATGTCAATGCTGCGGACAGTGATGGATGGTGAGCTCCATTACAACAATTATAAGTCATTTTATCTTGACATAATGAAATACTTTGTTCTAAAACCACTCTCGCCTCCGTGATTCTTCCAGGACTCCTCTTCACTGCGCCGCGTCCTGCAACAGTGTTCATCTCTGCAAGTTGTTGGTGGAATCGGGAGCGGCCATATTTGCCAGCACCATCAGTGATGTCGAAACAGCTGCAGAGAAATGTGAGGAAATGGAGGAGGGCTACATTCAGTGCTCACAGTTTCTTTACGGTCAGTGGAATACATTTTACACAATAGCACACTGCAGCCTCTATTATTTTTGTTTAGTTCACAATAAACGAATCTTGTGGACTTTGTAGGTGTCCAAGAGAAGATGGGTGTGATGAACAAAGGGACTGTGTTCACCCTGTGGGATTATGAGGGTCAGAACCAAGATGAGCTCTCATTCAAAGAGGGAGATCCCATCACCATTCTGAGGCGGCAGGATGACAGTGAGACCGACTGGTGGTGGGCCAGGCTCGAGGACAACGAGGCCTACGTGCCGCGCAACCTACTCGGGGTAATGACACACAACACACAACATGATTTTATGTAGAGACTATTGTGACATAGGAGATTGTTGAGTTGATCATTTTTCTTCATACAGATTTTAGAGTAAAAATGTCCCGGGCCCGTAGAGGTGGGCAACATATCAAAAAATTGATAATATTGCAATTGTTGTTTGAAATATGCAACATTGTAAAAATAACTATTAAAAATTATTAGAGCTGGGTTGAAAAAATCGATTTTCCGATTTTGAATTGATTCGCATATTAATGACCGATTATCGATTCGTACGTCCAAAGATCGATTTTTTTTTTTTTTTTTTTTTTTTCCCCTCGGTCTAAAAATAACTCAAACAATCATGGCGTCGGAAAGAGATGGTAACGTTAGCGTAACACTTAAGACTCCTGAGACACTGAAGGCGCCGATTTGGAGGAATTTCGGGTTACGGGAAATAGAAGGGACCAACGAGCTGGACAAAAGTAAAGCGGTCTGCAAAAAGTGCGGAATTTAGGTAAAGCACAGTGGTAATACCACCAACTTAAAGAATCATCTGCGGCGGCATCACCCTAACCTGTCCTTGGGACCGCTTTTGGGTGAATTCTTAATTATTTTCAATAATAATGCACTTGTTAGTGTCCCAGTAGGAATCCACTGTTGCAGATGTAGTCACCTCAATGATGTCCTCCATTTATTGTCCTGAATTATCTTTCTTGAAGGTAGATTGACCCTTAACCTTTTCATCAGTCTTCCAGCCATCAGTAACTACTAATACTTGTAAGATTTGCTGTTTAATATTGATATAATACTAGTTTTAATATGTTGCTTCTCTACACAGTCATGAAGTGCAGGAAACGGTTCAAATACATTAACCCCCGGATCGAATCGAAATCGGATTGAATCGGATGGAATCTGAGAAAATCGGGAAAAAAATCGATTTTGAAACGTAAAAATCGGAATCGAATCGATTCTTGAAATTTGAATCGCAACCCAGCTCTAAAAATTATGCAAAATAGGCATTTTAAGAAAACAAATATTACAAACCTGCCATATATTTGCATTTTTTGGGTTAATTTTACAGTCCTATCACATTTTACACGATTCTTCAACCCTTTAAAACAACATTTACAGGCACCTTTATGCACAGTTCTGATGGTTTGCTATAACATCATCTGAATAAGTGTTTTTGCAGAGAAATAAGTCCTTTGTAATCCCCCGAGCCCTATTTAGTCAGAAGAACCACTCAGTCCCTCAGTTCTTGCCTGTGAACGTGGGTCTTACTGGATTTAAAATTGGAACATTTGAATATTAAAACATACAAAAGTCTTTTTCCCTTCACGCTGCTCCTTTTGAGCACTGTAAATCATGTAAATCAAACTGTGATGCACAAAAAGCTCAAACAAACAATTAAATTAACAGTGAAACACAATCATTCATAGTATCATAGTTATTCAGAATGAATATTAGTTACTACTTAATAATTACGAATTGTATTTTTGGAGCTACTGTGTCCAAGTGATTTCTCTTGGATCAAAAAAGGTTGTCAAAGTCAGAAAATTAATGGGACACTTTTTCTAATCAAGTTAATGTAAATGCGCTTGTATGTAAAAAAGCTTCCCGGGGGGAAAAAATCAATCAATCAATATTGAGATATTATCTTTTGTCATTATTATGTGCCCTTCATAGTTTTCTGTAATTGCGCTGCACATAAAAAACAACAACTTACTAGTCTTTAAATTATTTTTCTTGACTCTTTTCAGCTCTATCCTCGGATCAAACCTCGGCAGCGCTCCCTGGCATAGCACCTCCCTCCGCTGACCTGCGCAGACCTGCGCAGACCTGCGCAGACCTGCGCAGACCGCTGAACTCTTCACTAAAACAAAGGAGCCTGGTGCTCTGTCCCAGCAGCCGCCGCCTCCCTCGCTCACTCCCGTCTCTGAGCACCAAACTCAGACGCACACCTTTGACTCTCACAAATGCACAGATGATCAAACTAACACTCCTCAAAGCCACTCCCTCGTATTCTCTGGTTTCAGTATCGTTTATCCTCTTTTCTAATACTACCCCGACATCAAGAACAAATGTGTCCACTCGGTAGTAAAAGTGTTATCATTTAACTTCTGATATTTACAGTGCAATTTATTATCACTACATCTGAAAATGTAAAGTCATTGTTGGTAACTCGTCAAAGATTCACCGAGTCTCATTCTACTCAGTATTGATCATAACTGCTGGTCAGAACTTAATTTAGATTCATAACCCCGGATTGGCCTGAAAATACGGTTTGTAAATATATTTGATTAGAACATTACTTCACTAGAATGTCTGTAAAATAATTTAAAATAACATTGTTTAACTACCGCTGTGTACAGTTCTTTTTAGTTGAATACCTTTTATGCAGTAGTTTTATTTCTTGCGTGCTCAAATACAAAGGTTATGTGGGCCTACCTTAAATGCGTAAAGGAAATCTTTAAAGATGTTTTACCAAAAATATGTCAGATATATTAAATTCTGTGTATATTGAATGACTAAGCCTGTTCTCAAAGTGTCTTAAGGTTAGTTAGTGTTGGACCTATTGACAAAAAAAGAAAGCGTATGTTTTGTTTGCAGTTTATAAAGCCACTATGACAGAAAGTAATTTGTATCAAAAGTTGACTTCCTGATCGGGACACATGAAAGCTGCGTCTCCACATGAATTTAAATGCCGTGATGATCAACTAATGACCTTTTGTTCAACCCGTTTAACTCGATGTTGCATCCCAGTTCCTCTTGTTGAAATACAATATATTTGAGTTGTTTTTGGCAGTTCCCACTTGAAACACACTCAGGACCAACACGGTGCTGCCGACACTGCTCCACCACAAAACTAGTGATCATTCATAGTTCTATTACTTTTCCTGACAGAAAACACACTTACACACTCTTGAGTGCAGTCTGATTGTGACATTTGTTTGTTCTTGACAGAAAGACTAGGGCTTGCTGCAGACAATCCTGGACATGTGCTGTAATCGTTTTAGTTAGCTGCCTCTTGTTCAGGTTAACACGACTCCCATAACATCAAATACAGTCATAATTTATCATAATCATTCTGAACATTGCAGTCCAAGTCGACTTGTGTGTAAACCCTGAGTGAATGAGTAATATGCCGAGCGGCCTAGGCTTTGTTGCAGCGTAGACCTGTACATAGTGTGAGGGGCGAGTTACGTCTGTTTGCCGTTTGGACAACTGGGCTTTCTGTAAAAAGTACTGTACTCACAACATTCTGTAAATGGTGAACAATAAAACAAGCTCTGGCATGAACCTGTTCTACCTTTTTATGTCACATTTTCAGCCTTGTATGAAGCAAGAGAGGTAATTCTAACACTATCGTCTCAAATGTGATTGTAAGACTTTAATGTAAGGAATAATACAAATTAGGGCTAGTCTGATACAGATTTCCAATATTTGTTTTACAGTTGTCAATATAAATGCATTTTGAGGATCACAAATGTAAATAAAAAAGTTTGAGAGTTTACAAATGCTTTTGTTAAAAACAAAATTCCCCTATTTCTGTTTGAACTCATTATACTAAACTACTGAGGACAAACTGGGAATGACATTCACAGAGAATAAATAGACCCGATACTATTTACTCTCCACCACAAGGGGGCGTCACATGACCTGTCTCAACCACTATAATCCTTCACACGTCTGTAGACTGTAAAACCTGTCAATATTTACGCAACCTTTTTTTAACGATCAAACTTTGACATCAATTGCCTTTTTAGGTCAAAGTGCAGCGTGCTAATCACTTTTTTGTAAATTACCTAAAAAACCCAAACATTACATGCAAAATACTAATATGTTAAGGCAAAAGTCTACTTATGTTACAATATTGCACTATAATTTAATTCAAACATTACTGTTAGTAAATTTTAGTACTACATCACCCACCATGCACTGGTGCAATGCAGGACTGCACATGCGCACTGGCCGCCTGTAGTGAGCCGATGACATCACGAGCACCCCGGGCCGAGAGGCATGGTTTAATCATCGCGCTGTGGGTTTCCGTTGGCTTCACCTTCTCCTCGTGAGTTTGTGGGTTCCAGAAGGCACAAATATGTCCGTGGTTTTCAGGTAAGAAACTTGTCTTTCGAGTGAAACTTTTCCCGTGATGTGAAACAAAGCGCGCTGGAGAATCGCCACCGGCTCCGGTTTGTTGAGGTGGAGCTGACCTCGGCCCCGGTGCGTGCTCAGATCATCGGCGCTTTTATTGTGGATGTGGCTCTTTTTAATGTGGCTTTCTCACTCTTTTCACGCAGTTGGCTCATTGTTTGCGCGTTGCGCTTGTCTTTTGTTTGCGCTCGCGTAGGGCGCAGGCTGCAGGCTGGAGTCGGGTGACATTTGCATGTATTTTGCAAACTGATGATGATACTCGGGCTGTCTCCGCGCGGACCTTCCGCTCGTGACTCGCATTTGTTAAAGTCAATTGAAGTCACACCTGTGTTTAGAAAGACCCTTTTCTTTATGTGCTCAGTGTGAGTATGAGACTGTAATAACCTCCCTCTTCCCTCGTAATGTTTAGTTTATTTTTAAACGCACATTGGACAAACATAATTGGATTAAGACCATGTTCGTTACTTCTTGCTCTTGCTCTGCCTGGCATGTTCCATAGTATGGCATTAAACCTATCTACCTAGCATTAACAATTACTATTACATTTCAATGCAAAATACGTGCATCCTTACTGCGAACTAGGTCGCCTCTCCGCAGATCTTACCGGTAACTGGCTCGTCTCCTTGGAGATAGATACATTTAATGTCACACAGTAGAAAATTCCAGGCAAAGTGAATAACATTTATGGGGTCAAGTAAAAGCCAACCCTAAAGTGACACAGTGCATCTTTTAAATGGATGATTATTTTGTTATTCACATGTTTGACCCTGGAATTTTCCACTACTTTGCACTTATTCTGTGGATTTGTTTTGATCGTTCTGTTTGTTATCTATACTGGTGAATGTGGATTTGTTGCGTGGCTATTTGTGCCGGCGATCTGTCTGCGAACAAAGCCCCTAACGGGTAAATGAAGAGATTCTGGTTGATTCAGCGCCTTTTGCAGTTGCAGCCCACCTTCTCCCCTTCGCCACTCGTGCTGAAATGAGGTCGTACGCCGCGAGGACGCCACGTAGCTGTCACCTTACCCTGGATAAAGGTGCCGTGCCCGCGGGCCTCGAGACGTGCAATAGCCTACGACCTGTTGTCACTCAGTAGTCAAAATGTGTTACTGTTGCCCAGAAGTGGAATGAGTCACTGTAGAAAAACATGAAGTCATTGTTGAGGTCGGAGGGCATTGACGCTGAGATTACCGCGGTTCTTTCCCGCCGGTGCTGCGGTTCTCACCCAGTCTTATCAGAAAAGGACTTGCATTCCGGGGAATTAAAACGCTCTAAATCACTGAGGGGCCTGTAGGTGCTTGCAAGTGCGGCTGCTGCTGAGGCTCTTTGTGTGCGGCTGGCTCCAACTGCACAGCATGTTTCACAGTCTGGCACTGTCCGGTTGGAGTGTCCAGGGTGAATGTTCCAGCTTTGCAAACACAAACCGGCGCAGAGTGGCTGTAGTTGTGTCAGAGAGATTCAGAGTAACATTTAGAGGGAGTAGACCCATGCCAAGGCACCAGCTCTATCTCACAGGGGCAAAGTTACAGTGCCCCAACCTGAATATTAACTGACTCGGCAACAGTTATTCGATTACGCAAAGACAACTATAAAACAGGATTGCAGTCGTATTTTGATAATCGTGCAATTTATCTGGATGTTACAGTCTCTAAAGCATTCACCTTCATCTACAAGTCTTCACCATATTTCAACTTTTATTTGGTTAAAAATGTCATCACAATGTAGAATAGAATGAATTTAAGTAATTGACTAGTAATGTAAACGCTATAGTTCAGAGATGAATGCTCTTTTACACAACTACATCTTCATGCTCACTTGGTAACAGATATTATTTCATCAAATTTAACAGAATCGGTACCACCATCATTTTTCTCCTTTCTTCATTGTTTTCTTTAGTGTTCTGATACATTTTTAAAGTCTATATTTCTTCAGTTTGTAACAATGATTTGTCAATCTTTGGGTCTTGTCCTCGGTGTTGTTGTTGTTGTGCTGAACTTGGCACGTTCCTGCCACAAAAGCACTCGTGGGGACTCACAACATTTGTCTGTGTTACTGTTCGTGGGAGCGGTCGTGTTTCATTCAGTACAAACTCTGACGCTCTGAGACGTCCACGTGTTTGTGCCATAATTAATAACATGGCATGTGCCGGTTTGCATTATTTTCTAATCAAGAGAAAAAAACAAAACAGGGAAGGACCAGAGAGAAACAAAATAAGTAAAAGATAAAATGAAAGGATGAGGTAGGGGTGGCATCCACAGTAAAGAAGGTTGTTGTTGTTGGCGATATTTGTGTTCTCCATTTCTTTGCGACGGCCTTCTTCCCAGATATCAGAATTATGTTCCAAATATATCCATCCATTTTCCATTATAGATTGGGTTTATTATAGGTTCATTCTTCAACAACCAATGCATTCTATAACAGCAAACTCTGGCATGATTTAGTTTTTAATCGTTTGTATTAAGGATGTGTTTCAGCTGGTGCTCAGTGAGCCCTGAGGATGATAAAGCATTCACTGTTTATAGCTCATTCATAACAAACATGCTGCTTCATTCACACGCTGCAGTCCACGCGTGCAAACACACACACACACACACACACACACACTCACACACACACACACACTTGCACTCACACACACACACACACACACACACACTCACTCACTCACTCACTCACTCACTCACACACACTTGCACTCACACACTTGCACTCACACACACTCGCACACACACACACACACACACACTTGCACTCACACACACACTTGCACACACACACTTGCACACACACACACACACACTCGCGCACACACACACACATACTCGCGCACACACACAGGCCTGAGTGTCCATCAGCACAGACCTCTGCAGACCTGAGGTGAGTTTATTTGACCTGGTGTTCCGTTTCAGTGCTGCCCCGGCTCACATTAGGCCTGATGTTGACACAGAAAATGGGTAAGTAACAACAAAGGTTTTAGTCTAATTATTTTTCACTCACACAAATCTCATTTAAAGACCCTTTACACAGCTGAGCCCCCCATGTGTCATCAGGAGCCTTTATGTCGGGTTGGCATTAATGTGCAGTTTGTTCACACACACACACACACACAAGCAGGTGTCGGCTACTGTCCCTAATGACCTCCCACTGCACACAATTACACACAGAGGCAATCAGCCACAAAGCAGTGTTAACAAGGCTATAAATATGATTTGTGTTTTCTTGGAAATATCTTTTATGAATAATTTGTCAAAAGAAGTGGCATTCTCCGACTGTAACACACTGTACAGAATATAGTGTAAAAAATCTGCAAAAATAATTTATTCAAAATAATAATGGGAAAACGTAACATAATATTGTCTGAATATTGTTATTGGGATAGTCCAATATCGATATAATTCATGTTTTCAGTTTTGCCCAGGCCTTGTGCAGAGTACTTATAATAACAACTATGTAACTCCAAAGTGGTGTTGACAACAAGCCAGTGTTTGCTCAACAAACCAGCCGCAATGACAAGACAAACAGCACAAATGAACTCTGTGACTCTGCGCGGCCTGTGCGGCCTGTGCAGCCTGTGCAGCCTGTGCAAGCCTGTGCAGCCTGTGCAGTGTGTTTGTATGACCTGGTTCTGTTAATCTGACATGCTCTTATGGTATGCAGCATATGTTTGTGTCCTCATAATTTGATACAAAAACCTGCTCAGTGTGGCCATTGTGTGTGGCCTACAAACTGAACAGTGCTTGTTTCTCATATTTTGCTGCTTCTGTGTGAAGTGGAGGACGTGTGGGATCAGTGGTGGACCTGCGGCGCTCTGTGCTCCGGCCTCACAACAATAGGCCTGTGACTGTTTGAATGTGCCATTCTCTGTGTGCTTCACTTGGGCCAGACAATGGCTTCATTTAGCATCTCCCCTCGCTGCCACACCCTGCCCCCCGCTGACCCCCGCCTGCCCTGCGCCTTTGCACTTGTCCTCAGCTCGGGGGCAGCTGCCATTGGACACACCCTGAGCCGCCTCACATTTTCAAAATACTTTACCTCTTAAAAGATCCAGCCTGATTAATGTAAGTTACTTAATATTAATGCTTTATTCATAATTTATTAAGCAGACTTTCAAAAAAGACTCCTCAGGCTAAACTTGTGATGTTATGTTTGGTGTGGTTGTTACTCATCGTCCACATGTGCCAAGACAAGTCATGTTCTCATTACTAATGAAACCGACGTGGGGTTTATTAAACGCTGAACCAAACCAAATAACACCCCTGATGCAGACGGCCCCTCCCACCACAGACTCTTGACCCCCTTTTGTCCCATGGTCAGAGGTCACGCCCTGTTTCCAGCTCTCAGCTCCAGCTCTCAGACTGTGTCTGAATAACAGGGATTTATGGCACATAATGTAAAGCTTATGAAGAGAAAATGATCTTCAGAGTCCTAATAATAAAAGCCTCACTGCTGTTCTAGTGGGGGCCTGATCGGCCTCAGAGGCACCAGCAGAACTGGGTGACCCACCACAAGATATTTTAGGATGATTTGAACTTGATGCAGCTGTACTCTGGAGAACCTGTGGCTGTGTGCTACTTCAGGTTTTCATAGCCCACGTAATGCAAAATTATAGAATTTGATAATTTATTTTACATGGTCCAAGATTTCATGCTTGCATTTCTAGGCATGCTTTGAAACTGATTAAAACAAACCTTCAGTGACCAATATGTGTGCTGAAGTATAAGCCTGTTTCCCTTTTTAAGGCAGTGTTCATTGTGTTTGTGATGCTGCATTAAAAGTAGTGAGGTAAACCTGCGATTGCACTGACGGTGGCTCCAGGGCGAGGGTCTGAAGCAGTCCTCTGAGAGGAGGCTCCTATAACTGAGCTGTGTGAGGCCGAGGAGTCAAATGTCTCACCTGTGCCTCTCTGCAGCTCTCTCCTGTTATATCATTTTCAAGAGCATCAATACAGGGAATTAGGATTGTATCAGTATTTGTGGCAATTTAACAATAAATCATCACTTGTAGTATTTTGAACGTAATCTCTCCTCCTCAGTGTTTATATAGGACAACATATAGGCCTCTTGGCCTCTTGTGTTGGACATGAGGATGATCCTGATCCTTATGGATTATATAAAGGGGTTTCACTGTTGAATCGTGCATTGTCGTCCAGGGCAAAGAGGATTAATCTTAAAGATACTGGCACATCCAGAGACTCAGAGTAAGTGTTTCATCAGGGTCACATGTCTCTGTACATGTGTTAGAATCCCCTGCACAGACAGGAGTGACGAGACGAAAGGCGCTCAGTGTTTGTTTGTTAGAACGCACAAAGTCCATGTTCTTCTGGGACGTCCCACAACCTCCCACACCTCAGCTTTCCCTCCACAAACGCAAGTCCTGACAGGTTTTGGGCTGTTGTGGCTTTTGGGTTATCGCTCATCACTTTGAATGATACTGTCCTTCAGGAACGGCTATCCACGAGCAGCTGGACTGTTTTTGTATTTTAATAGTTAAAGACGGGCTTAGTTTCTGATCGTCTTTGTTAACGGTTGAATGTTTTTTCTCGAACAAATTGCTGTCATTGTGGCAGCTAATGCCAGTCATGCAGAGTTTATCAAATTTGTTGTGACTAAAGAGCACCTTTTGTGTGTTTGCATTTTGTCGAACAAAACACTTGCCTGTAGCGCTTGTGCCGCTCTTATCTGCACAGAGAGGTCTCTGGGAGGCTCTGTGCTCCCCTCAGGGACAGAAGACATCCTTCCTTTTGGGGCGTTTGAGGCCATCGCTCTGTGCTCCAGAGTTTAGTAAAATGCCAACAACAACAACTAAAGCAGCTGCACCAACACATCTTTAGTGACCATGCCCGCCATCCACACAACTCTAACCCGGTGTTTCTGTAGCTCTCCATACCTCTGTGTTTGTGCTCCGTCTGTGCTGCTGACAGCTGAGACACCGAAGGGCAGAACTGTCAGGTCCATCCAGTTTCACAACCGCTGTCATCGTCCCAAAAACATTCCTTTGCTTCTCGGTTTAGGTACATTCTGCTGTGAAGTGGAGCAGATCTCAAGGCACTGAAGGAGAAGACGCTTGTGACCAACACTCAATGACCAGACGCTTCACTGTGGAGTCAAATTGTTTGATGAGATAAAAGCTATGGCTGCACAATATTGAAAAATATATGGCTATTAATTATGCAATATAACCCTCCCATGCTTATATTTAAACTCAAATTATACTTAATTTACTAGTCAGACGCTGTCAAAACAAAAGCTTAACATTGACAAAACCAAGATTAAGCCATGGCTGATTTAGGACTTAAGGAAAATTAGAAAGGGACTCTGCCTTTTTCATTTAGTTAAGACAAGAAAAAGCAATTTCTGTCAGATGGAGAACCTTGGTGTCACGGCAATATATTTAGTTTGTTGTGATATTGATTATTGCTTCCGCCATTACTGCGACGGCGACATAATGTGCAGCCTCGATCCAAACTGTGTCTTTGGCTTCAAAGTTACTTGAGTTTCCGTGTTTTCCGTGCGACCCGGTGGAGGTTTTCGTTGTCATGTTGACGATAAGCGCCTGTCTTCAGCGTCAGAGCAGACCTGCACTGATTGGATTATGTTGGGATTACTGCTCTTCTCTTGTTTGTACACACGCTTCCTCTTCTGCACTCATTACGCCGCGCTCGTCTCAACTCTCCCCCGTGAACTCGGCCAAAGACGAGTCAAGGCGATGAAGAGCTTGTCCTACATATCTGCTGCGTCGTCGAGTTCAGCCTTTGAACCCGCACATTTTGCCAATCCGTCACACAAGCGCGCTCTCGCCGCTGCAGCTGTGCTCGTACGCTCAATGTCGCTGCAGCAGAGTCGCTTTCGGGGAAAACCTCTGCCCTCTTTACCGCGCTTGTGCTGTTCTTTGATTATAACTGCTGCTCTCCTGTTGCCTTCTTCGGAGCATGGCACTTTATTGAATCATTGGAAACAGAAGTCGGCGCTGCGCTCTTCTGGGATGCACCCTCTTTTCCAGGGGGTAATTACAAGGCTCTGAGGGTGGCACTGGCAGCAAGGACCCTTTCTAATCGAGCCATTTAATTAGCGACGGTTAGGGTCTCTGACAGGGAAGGGCCGCTGCACGGTTGGAATTTATGCGTCTCCACCCAGGTTAAAGCATATGTACAGTAAAGGGCCTCCACCACATGACACGGCCGTAATATACTGTTGCCGTCACATTCCTCTGCAGCAGCCGAGTCTGTGCTGTCATTCACGCCTGGTATTAGCGCTGTAGCACGCCGCTGCAGAGTGGATCTTTTAAAAACACTGGCCTCATATATGCAAATTTTATTCAGCACACGTCTTGGCCCGTCACAATCATTACCACATCAGTCACACGATCATTGTCAGTGTCAATTTTTATCGTGCCTACTTTTTTTTTGCAAAGACCTGCCCCGTCGATCGATTAGTTGACTAAAGGGGATCGATAAGATTAAAAGGGGGGAAGTGGGGTGAATTCTGTCAAAAGCTCAAAACTTGCACTTGCAGGAAAGTTACAGAATCAACAAAATACCGAGAAGTACTAGAAAAGTGTGTATTCAAAAGATTAAACCCATGATTCACTCCCAGATCTTCAGCTAGCTCAGTTAACTCCACAGCACAACTGTTTAATCTGTGTCTGAAAGCTCATAATCACGGGTGAACTTTTCAGGGTCGTCCGAAGCCCGTTTCAGATTCCTCTTTTAAATATTGTTTCAGATCGTGTCACATTTACACCAAAGCTTGTCATGAATACATAAATATGCGTAACAATGAGTGTTCATCAGTCTGGTTGTTGTTGGCGTCCACAGCGGTGCGAGAGGTGTCGACCTGCACCCCGCTCGATGTCGCCATGGGAACCGACCTGTGTGTTATTCCAGCTGTGGGACATTCTTTTCAGAGTGGCTCCTGAAGTGCACAGCCCCAGTGTTATCTGCTCGTTCTCTCTCAAACCTTCTCCCACATTAGTCCACTGTCAGGACATTCGAAACCTCAGTAAACGATAAGGACCTGGTCATAAGCCTCGGGACAGGCCCGTGAATAGAGAAAGGCAGTTTAGCAGGGGCGGATATTGATTTTCAAAATGTAAACATGTAAATGTCAGGGCTGAGGTTCACACAACACGAAGGACATGTTAAAACAACCACTAAAGTGCAGAAATATCCTTATTGGAGAGATCACACATGTTGCCTCCTTTGCAAGCTTTTAAAATATTTTTTATTGTTATTCTGAAGCGGGGCATGTTAGTATGTTGTTACCTGTTAGTATGACTTACCTGTGTCACCAGCCAATCGTGTCCCGCTGCTAGTGCAGCCTCTGCAGCTCAGTGAGCTGAACATGTCCATAAACTGAGAATGATAAACACTTGTTTGTGTCCTTTATCTGCAGGTTAAGGCTCTGATAACACGGCTTCAGATGTGATTGTAGTTCTTTTCTTAGATGGGAAGAGCACAGGCGACATATTAGATATTAGGGATGTTACACTTCTCGACACATTGGTCACAACACTGATACAATTATATACGTTTAGGCCTCAGAGGAGGAAAAACAATTGTTTCCTCCATTATTATGGTTATTATCAATAAACATAATATTTTTAGTCAATTATCCCATTCTTCTCTGACTTTTTCTTACTTTTTCTTCTGTATTTGCTCCCTTTTCACATCTTAAGTCTTTTTAAAGTCTAAAATACTTTTTTATGTAACCATATCAAAGCTGCTCTAAGCCGCTTTCCTGTGAATTCAATTAATGAATTTGGAGCCCCTGGGGCAAAAGTGACGAGGAATAATTACACATGGTTGTTACGGAAAGCTTTTGTGGTTTGATTAGTGACTTCTTCGAGGCGTAAAGCTGTTTGGGGCATTACCTCCGCGTTGTGTTAGAGGAACATGTGCTCACGTGGGTGACGCAGCCTCCACAGAAGCCTCTCGCCTTTTAAACTCGATCATTATCAGAGCTGCTGTGGACAGGAAACCAGGGACAGGTTTGTTACACCTGTCAACACCTGCATCAGACGGAGTCAAACCTGCGAGAGCGGCTTATGTCTGTGAACAAAGAGTGCTCACAGTCTGTCTTTATTAAGTAGATTATGTTCAACAATATCACAGACATGATTCAGAGGCTCTGTGGGTCACATGTCAATCTGTTTCATTCTGATGCCCCGTTCTGGTTTAACGATGCTCCACCTTGAATGTTTGTGAATAATGTCTCAGTAATGGTCTGAAATGAGTGACACTGCAGCTGGGATTATTTACCAGATTGAATTAAAGTCGTGTGCATTTCCTCAGTCGACATAATTGTTTGCAGGCAGCGGGTTTGTATGTCGGGCTGTAACGATTATTTTAGTTATCGACAAGTCAAACAAGTATTTCTATTGTGTATCGAGTGGTTTCAAATACAGTCTGAAGGCTTCTAGATGGAGAATAATTCCAAAAAATAAAGTGTAATCCAGGAGTTTAGTTGATATAAACAGATACGTTTATACGTTAAGTTAATATAAATTGTTTTTTCATTCCGGAGGATTTAGTTGATTAAAACAGATTGGATTGGATTGGATTCAACTTTATTGTCATTGCACAGAGTACAGGTACTAAGACAACGAAATGCAGTTAGCATCAACCAGAAGTGCAAAACAGCAGTTAAAAGTGCAGAGTATGTAAAGTGAATCAGTGAATAAATACAGAATGTACAGTAGGGGGCAGTATGGGGTATGAGCAGTTGTCCACAATCACTGTGTGTGTGTGTGGCAGTCTACAGTCTCTGTATGTGCATGTCTGTGTGTGTGTGTGTGTGTGGGGGGGGGGGGGGGGGGGGGACATTGAGGTAGAGAGTTCAGCAGGATGACCGCTGCAGGGAGGAAGCTTTTCCTGAACCTACTGGTCCGGGAACGGAGCACCCTGTAGCGCCTCCCGGAGATCTATTATATTTTATCCATTTTATTCTTCTCATTATTATTGTGAGCTTATCTTACTTTTAGAACCTAATTTTTTCCTCTACTGGTCAGTTTAAAATCAGACATTGTTTATTCTTTTTTGACATAGATTTAATAATGGCAATATCTTTTGTCTTTTGTACAGTATGTATTTTAGAGTCAGTATAGTTCAGATAACTACGATTATCGATTTGTCCCAATTAGATACTACTACTACTACTACTACTACTACTACTACTACTACTACTACTACTACTACTACTACTACTACTACTACTACTACTACTACTACTACTACTACTACTACTACTACTACTACTACTACTACTACTACTACTACTACTACTACTACTACTACTACTACTACTACTACTACTACTACTACTACTACTACTACTACTACTACTACTACTACTACTACTACTACTACTACTACTACTACTACTACTACTACTACTACTACTACTACTACTACTACTACTACTACTACTACTACTACTACTACTACTACTACTACTACTACTACTACTACTACTACTACTACTACTACTACTACTACTACTACTACTACTACTACTACTACTACTACTACTACTACTACTACTACTACTACTACTACTACTACTACTACTACTACTACTACTACTACTACTACTACTACTACTACTACTACTACTACTACTACTACTACTACTACTACTACTACTACTACTACTACTACTACTACTACTACTACTACTACTACTACTACTACTACTACTACTACTACTACTACTACTACTACTACTACTACTACTACTACTACTACTACTACTACTACTACTACTACTACTACTACTACTACTACTACTAATAATAATAATAATAATAATAATAATAATAATAATAATAATAATAATAATAATAATAATAATAATAATAATAATAATAATAATAATAATAATAATAATAATAATAATAATAATAATAATAATAATAATAATAATAATAATAATAATAATAATAATAATAATAATAATAATAATAATAATAATAATAATAATGTTTATTACATGGATACAGATTCTGCTCAGCCACTTTCCTCTTGAGCTTATGCTTTTACTGGACCCGATGAAATGCCACACACCTTTTATGTTTTGTTGTCCTCTCACAGCTCTCCAAACAAACCCTCAATGAGACACACACACACACACACACACACACACACACACAGAGGCTGAGCGAGTGAAGGGGGGAGGGGCAGAGCACTGGGCGTGGTCCTCGCTCTGCTGCCTCCTATTAGGACGAGCGAGTGTTGAAAAGGGGTGTGTCCTAGAGCGAGTCCTAACATCTGCGCTGTCCCTGTGCCACTACAGCAGTCTGCGGACACTCGGCGGCAGCAGGAGGTGATACAGGAGCTCCATTCACCCCGAGTCTGCCAGGATTCTCCTCCTCCTCCTCCAAGGTGCCTATTAGACAGCTCCCGACCTGCGCGGAATACCTCACCTCACTCTGGAAATGCTCCAAACCAAAGGCGACATCACTCATTCTGCCGACAGCGCGGAAAAGCTGACGCGGCGGCAGCAGTGAAGAGGGCGGATAACACAGGAATGCATGCTCCCTCCTGGCCCGGGTAAGATGCTCCGAATCTAATCTACACGCGCGTGCAAAAGGGGAGCGGTCTGTATCTGCAGCCTGGAATGCGACCGGCGCGGAGACCGTCCCGGGTTAATGGAGGGAGTGAGGGCTTTATCACTCCCTTAAGGATGCACGCTGGGCTGCTCCGTAGGTGATGCTGCCTGCGTCTATCTAATTAGGAGGTGTCTTGTTGCCAGAGTAACCGGGGGAGGGAGGGGGAAGGGCGTCCTCTTGACTGATGGGTGCTCCTCCGACACACCGGGGGCCCTGGAGGCTGAGGGAAATGCCCCCGTTAATGATAAGTCTGAGGTCGGGGTGATCTGGCGCTACAAAAATGCTGCCTCCCACGGCCGTGCGTGCCCCGTGGGAGTGTCATCGGTGTCAAGTGAGCGTGCGAGGGGGCACGGAGAGCACGCGGTGATGTCCCGTAGTTGGTGCTGCTCCGAATCAGGTCAGTGAGAACGAAAGTCACCTTCAGCGCAAAAGCCGCACGTCGCCCGGCTTCTTCCTGTCATCGTTCTCAAATTCCACGCATCCTCTGTCCCGATCCATACATCTCTCTCTTTACTATACGACACGCCCAGTGCATTAATGTCTCGATTTCACAGACACATATTAATCCCTTTTTTTTTTATATTCTGCCCATCGATACTCCTCTATCCCTGTGCGCCCTTATTGCAGATTACGGGCAGCGGAATGGGCGGACGAGGGCTTACATTAAAAAACGCCTCTCTGCACGTCGCCATGGCAACTGTCTGCGCAGGGAGAGGTTTTTTAAGATGTCACTGCTGTCCACGCGCGTGCTATCGATGCGCTATGGACCTGTGTTTTATGAGAAACTGTAGTCCTCCATCGAGCCTGACAGTAATAACCATGAGGCGTTTTATGAGGCGTGCAGTTGAAAGTCTGCAGCAAAGCACTTCTTTTTTTTTTAGCAGCACATTTTAATTTACTGCTTATTCTAATTGCTAAATATATTATCCACTATATGAGCCACTGAAGATGAGCGTTTTAGTGGTGGCGAGTTCCCGCTCCGCCGCTGACATTATTGGGATATTGATTGTTTTGCTGAGTTTGCACTATGTAAATGGCAGATAATGGATCTCTCATTGTGTCGTGGGCACCATCTGTACACACGCCTACATCGTCTATATTTGTCTCCCAACCTTCTGTTTTGGGAGGTTTTCTAACGTGGATTTAGTTCTGAAGATGCTCCTCCAGATATGTCCTGAGCCTGGTGCCAGTTATATATAAAATATAGCTGAATTTAATTGTATCACTGACTCAACTATTTGTCAATACGTACAGGTAATTAGGTTCTTTACTTGAACGTTTTCTGATTTGCTGCCAATCTTCACAATCTGTATTATATGTTGCAGTGATATGGTAGTTAAATGTAGAGATGGGTAATTTTAACCTGTGCCAGAGACAGTATTTAGGACATTTTTTTTCCTTCTTTGCTGCTCAGTCTCTTTGTGCTCGTTTGTCATTCCCAGTTTGTCCTCAGTGCCTCAGATTAGTATGTTTCTTTTTACTTTGAGTGTGAGTAAAAATTGAACTAGAAGAGTAATATGTTGTTTCTACAAATCATCTGAAAACTGTATTTGGGAACGTCTCTCGCTCTAGATTTATCTTTATCACTGTCAGCACATGTTGGTTATTGGCCACAGCACAAGGCAAATATTGAGTATCAGCTTTAAAAAAAATCCATACCGGAACGGACATCCCAGTATAATCTTTGCGGGCTTATGATTCACTATCTAAGGTAAACTTTCCCTTTTGAGAACAGCCAGTTCACCAGCCGCAACCAGTAAACTAAACCTCTGTGAAAGATATTGCTGTGTGCCTGGTGGTTTCCGACTTTGCCCCGGGTCTAACCTTCACTCGAATGGCTGACCTGAGGAAAAATGGGAACGTAGAGAGAGAAAAAGAGGGCGAGAGAGAGATAGAGAGAGTGAGTGGGGGGTTTACCTTTTCATCTCTGTCCTCCCCATGACTCAGCTTCACTCCCCCAGACCCTAGTACGCTTTCTGAGTCTGCTGGGATTGTTCATGTGGACCAAAGTTAAGAGGGAGTGCCATTGGCCGATGTTGTTTAGGTTGTTAAAAATAGTAATAATCTGTTATAAGTTAAGTAAGGACTTGACCCAGTTTGTATTGGGTCTTCCAAAAGTGGCAAAAGGAGCTAAAATAAGTGTTTGATTGAAGCAGCCAAAACTAGGTCTAATTCCCAGCTAAACCAGGACAAAACCAGAAAAGACTTGACGACTTAAAGACTGGAAATGGAGCTCGAACCGGGACTCGACTCTGGACTCGACTCGGGACTCGACTCTGGACTCGACTCTGGACTCGACTCTGGACTCGACTCTGGACTCGACTCTGGACTCGACTCGGGGCTCGACTCGGGGCTCGACTCGGGCTCGACTCGGGGCTCGACTCGGGGGCTCGACTCGGGGGCTCGACTCGGGGGCTCGACTCTGGACTCGACTCTGGGACTCGACTGGGGACTCGACTCTGGGGCTCGACTCTGGGACTCGACTCTGGACTCGACTCTGGACTCGACTCTGGGGCTCGACTCTGGGACTCGACTCGGGGGCTCGACTCTGGACTCGACTCTGGGACTCGACTGGGGACTCGACTCTGGGACTCGACTCGGGGCTCGACTCTGGACTCGACTCGGGACTCGACTCTGGGACTCGACTCGGGACTCGACTGGGGGGCTCAACTCTGGACTTGACTCTGGGACTCGACTGGGGGCTCGACTCTGGGGCTCGACTCTGGGACTCGACTCGGGACTCGACTCGGGGGCTCGACTCTGGACTCGACTCTGGGACTCGACTCTGGGGCTCGACTCTGGGACTCGACTCGGGACTCGACTCGGGGGCTCGACTCTGGACTCGACTCTGGGGCTCGACTCTGGGACTCGACTCGGGACTCGACTGGGGGCTCGACTCTGGACTCGACTGGGGACTCGACTCTGGACTCGACTGGGGACTCGACTCTGGGGCTCGACTCTGGGACTCGACTCGGGACTCGACTCGGGGGCTCGACTCTGGACTCGACTCTGGACTCGACTCTGGACTCGACTGGGGACTCGACTCTGGGGCTCGACTCTGGGGCTCGACTCTGGGGCTCGACTCTGGGACTCGACTCGGGACTCGACTCGGGACTCGACTCTGGACTCGACTCTGGACTCGAATCAGGACTCGAATCGGGACTTGCACTAGGATTCAAACCAGGTAGATGTTTTAAATTACCAGGACTTTTATCTTCCTTTTTTTTCATTTAATATTCATTCGGTTTCTGATTGTGCCACAGAAGACATTATTACATAAAAATATATGTTTTCTTTTCTATAATTTATGTATTTCACATTTAGTTTTATAAAGTCTCTCTCCGCTCTGGAGAGCAGCTTCAGTGAGAGACTGATCCACCCTCGCTGTGTGAAGGAAAGGTTCCGTAGGTCTTTCCTTCCTGCTGCTGTCAGACTTTATAACTGAACACCCGCAATACTGACCTAACCTAATACTGATGTGCAATTCTGTCATATGTGCAATTGCTGTTGGAATTCATGTGCAATTACTGTGCAATTACTGTGAAATTCATGTGCAAGCTATGTGCTGTCGTGACACATATTCATGTGCAATTACTGTCGTGATCACATGCAATGGTATTTATGTATTTATTTATTTATTTATTTGTCTATGGGAGTTTTTATTTATTTATAGGAGATCTTCTGCTGGGAGTGTTTTTCAGACTTCCTATAAGTGATCTGTTCTTCTGTATCTACCTCTGTATCTACCTGCGTTGCACAAATGAAATTTCCCCATGTGGGACAATAAAGGAATATCTTATCTTATCTTATCTTAGTAATTGCTACACATATCAGTGTTTCCCACAGGTTTGTAATGAGACTGTGGAGGCACAAGTGATCCATATTTTGATAATTTGATTGAATACTAATACACATTTAGAGTATATACTGTAATAGTTACCTCTGTATGTCTATAGCCACGTTTCTATTGGAGGGATATGGTCCATGGTGTTTCCTCAGCACAAAATGAACCGTACCACCCAGTTTGAGGGGTCCGAAGGGGGCTGTGAGAGGTACTAGCTTCTAGAGGGTTCTGGCTCGCCCCCAAAACACTTTAGTGTGACATTATTGGACAAGAGAGAACACAAGAGAGAATGATATGGCAAAAGCAGATACAAACGGGGGGAAAAGGTATAGTTTTTCATCAAACCAGAGTTGATCTTGTGATTAACATGGCAATACTATAAGCATAATGTACAGTATGTATAACCAATTTTACTTTAGATACGTCGGCTTGTTTTTAGACTGTGGGGACAAAAAGTAGATTATGGGAGGGGCACCACAGTCTCCTCTATTAATGAGAAACAATATACCCAGGACTTTTCACTTTCACTGAGACTGTCGAGCATGTGCTGATTTGCTGTGAGGCTTATGATGGAGAGAGGGCCGGGTTGGCCTTGTGGTTTCGGAATGATGGGCGGGAGTTCAATCTGCGGAGCGTTCTGGCGATTCAGTCACGGGGTTTGTGTCGGGCTGTGGTTGCTTACTTATGTAGCACAGGGCTGGGTAAATGTTTATAGAGGTGGGGGGTGTTGGAGACTGAGCCGAGGATGAGGAGCAAGAGGATGTTCTAACGCGCTTTGACTTCATGGGCCTAGAAACACCAAAGTGATGGAAGAAGGACTTCTAAAGGATAAAACGACAAAGACGTCCCATGACCTCTTGGGCTTTGTACTTCCAAAGATAACTGGAAGAACCAGGACTACGATAAAACACCAAAGAAGAAGAAGAAGAAGAAGAAGAGCTAGTCTCCGGTCTGGAGAGACGGGAGATGGAGGAGAGTGGATCGGTGGTCGAAGACGTTCTGGACGGCGTGGAGGAGCAGCCTTTTCTGCCTGCACGTGCCCGGAAACGTAAAAAGTCCCTTAGCTCGTCCGAGGGTTCTGGGAATGAGCAGCAGGATGAGGCTGAAGCTATTGATATCCGGGGTGAGAGCAGAGACTGTAAGGTGATCATAAAGCTTGCACAGGATAGTGCATCCTTTAAGGAGTGGAATTCAGTGGCATTGTCAAAGAGCCTAACTGTAGCTGTGGGAGTGATCAAGAGTGCGAGTGTCCTTAGAGATGGCTCGCTGCTGGTCGTGTGCAAGGATGCGGCTCAGCAACGGAAGGCGATTGGAACTAAACGTCTGGGTGGAAAGGACATTCTTGTGTCTGATGCTGAAAGAAACACGGTCAGAGGAGTTATCGTAGGTGTCCCTACGGCGACGTCTGTGGATGAAGTTAAGGAGAATTTGACTGGAGCTAAGGTGGTGGACGCTAGGCGGTTGAAGGTGACCCGGTCTGGGGTAAGATGTGACAACTTGTCGGTAATGGTAACACTTGAAGGGAGGTGCCTGCCTAGTAAGGTGTTCATTGGGTTCATGTGCCATGACGTTAGGCCATATGTTCCACCGCCCCTGCGTTGCTTTAAGTGCCAGCGCTTTGGGCATATTGCAGCGGTCTGTAGAGGGAGGCAAAGATGTGGTAAATGTGCAGGAGATCACGAGTATGGGAAGTGTGACGTGGGAGCAAAACTGAAGTGCTGTAACTGTGGGGAAGAACATAGCTCTGCCTACGGGGGATGCGGGTTTAGCAAAAGAGCTGCTGAGGTGCATAAAATAAAGGTCTCTCAAGGTATATCCTATGCAGATGCAGTCGAGAAAGTTTCAAGTAATGAGTTTAGAGTAAATACAGAGAGAGGAGCCAGCGCTGCTCCCAGCCAGGGCGAAATGAGAAAGGCCAGCGTGGCTCCCAAGAAGTGTGAAGGTTTCAAGAGTGGAGGTCCCAAGTGTGCAGGTTCCAGAATTAATGAGAATACCCTGGTTGTGGATAGAGAGGATTTTGTACTCTTTATGGTGGATGTTGTAAACTGTGCTGCTCAGACTCAAAGCAGAACTGAAAGGATCAGGATCATTGCTAAAGCTGCAGGGAGATTCCTTGGAACAAAGGAGCTTGATTGGGCAGATATAGAAAACAGGCTAAAGGCGCTAAATGGGAGTCGGAGTGATGGGGGTCTGCTTTTGGGGAGTCCGGGTGATCAGAGTGACGAGATGGGGGTGGGGGTGGTCTCCTGTCCTCGTCCAGTCTCGTAGACGCACGGCTACCAAGCAGCGACATCAGTGGAAATATTAAAGCCTATAGAATGAAGCCTAAAGAATAAAGCTGTACGGTGGAAGCACCGAACGTCAAAGAAGGAGAGGAAGATGAAGAAGAGTCTCCCTGGAATAAAGCCGGTTGGTCTCTGATACAACAACAACTATTCTAGTCACAAAGACATATCATGACCTCATGGGCTTTGTAACACCAAAGCAATGGGAGGAGTACTTTTACGGACTACGACAGAGTCTGAGGACTACGAAACGTCTGAGGAATAAAGTCTGCCGGTAATGCAACACTCGGATGCCAACCGCCATAAAACAACAACAACAACAACAACAACTTTCACTGACCCACAGTAGGCTTAGCTCCTTGGGCTGCAAGATTAATTGCAATCTAATCGAAAGCACAATTTGAATGGACACAATTATCAAATTAAAGCCGCGCTAGCAGCAATGATGGCTCTTGCCACCCGTGTGACCGCCTTCCCGCGCGACCATGTTTTCTGCAGCATTTTGTGTCATACCAAACGACGCTCAGTAATTCACCGTTGATGATTGCATAGTTTGCGATTCAAATAATTGTTTGTCCTGACAAAATGCAAGATTGTGCTGAACGCAGACCTGAGCAGGGAGAAAGAGAGAGCCTCTGTGACCCGGGACTTTTCATCAATGGTCAGGGGGTCAAAAATACCAGAGTTGTGGCAGAAAGAATAAAGCCTAAAGAGTAAAGCCTAAAGAGTAAAGCCTAAAGAGTAAAGCCTAAAGAGTAAAGCCTAAAGAGTAAAGCCTAAAGAGTAAAGCCTAAAGAGTAAAGCCTAAAGCCTAAAGAGTAAAGCCTAAAGAGTAAAGTCTAAAGAGTAAAGCCTAAAGCCTAAAGAGTAAAGCCTAAAGAGTAAAGCCTAAAGAGTAAAGTCTAAAGAGTAAAGTCTAAAGAGTAAGCCTAAAGAGTAAAGCCTAAAGAGTAAAGCCTAAAGAGTAAAGCCTAAAGAGTAAAGCCTTAAGAGTAAAGCCTTAAGAGTAAAGCCTTAAGAGTAAAGCCTTAAGAGTAAAGCCTTAAGAGTAAAGCCTTAAGAGTAAAGCCTTAAGAGTAAAGCCTTAAGAGTAAAGCCTTAAGAGTAAAGCCTTAAGAGTAAAGCCAAAAGAGTAAAGCCAAAAGAGTAAAGCCAAAAGAGTAAAGCCAAAAGAGTAAAGCCAAAAGAGGAAAAGAATAAAGCCAAAAGCCTAAAGAATAAAGCCTAAAGAGTAAAGCCTAAAGAGTAAAGCCTAAAGAGTAAAGCCTAAAGAGTAAAGCCTAAAGAGTAAAGCCAAAAGAGTAAAGCCAAAAGAGTAAAGCCAAAAGAGTAAAGCCAAAAGAGTAAAGCCAAAAGAGTAAAGCCAAAAGAGTAAAGCCAAAAGAGTAAAGCCAAAAGAGTAAAGCCAAAAGAGTAAAGCCAAAAGAGTAAAGCCAAAAGAGTAAAGCCAAAAGAGTAAAGCCAAAAGAGTAAAGCCAAAAGAGTAAAAGAATAAAGCCAAAATAACAAAAGAATAAAGCCAAAGCCAAAAGAATAAAGCCAAAAGAATAAAGAATAAAGCCTAAAGAATAAAGCCTAAAGAATAAAGCCTAAAGAATAAAGCCTAAAGAATAAAGCCTAAAGAATAAAGAATAAAGCCTAAAGAATAAAGAATAGTCTAAAGAATAAAGCCTAAAGAATAAAGTCTAAAGTATATTTATTCCCCTCCTCCAATACCTCCGGCATCTAGTCAACGGATTCCACTCCTTAAAGGACGCATTATCCGGTGCAAGCTTTATGATCACCTCATCCTCGATAATAGCGGCTTCATCCTGCTTCTCATGCTTCATTCTCAGCTTCATTCTGCTTCTCATGGGCTTTGAAACACCAAAGTAATGGAAGGAGAATTCTAAAGAACACGACAAAGTCTGAAGAATAAAGTCTGGCAGTAATGCAACTCTTGGATGCCAACTGCCATAAAAAAACAACAACAACAATAACATCAACAGCAGCTTCCAGAACCCTCGGACGAGCTAGAGGACACCAACAGCCAGGTAGCTGACCTCTTCTTTCTTCAGTGGAACAGGTGGCTGGGACTCGTCCTTCTTGTCTAGCAGCAGGGTTTTCCGGTCCTTCTGAGACTCCTTCTCCGGCTGCTTAGCGGCTTGAGCCGCGGTGTTGGTTGAACCAGCAGCGGCCGCCTCCTTCTTCTTGTTTTCCGCCGCCTTCAGGATCTCATACGGATCGGTCTCATGGTCCAATAGCTGGTCGAACCGGTTGGTCACAACGCAGCCGAAGCCTTCTTGCAGGTGTCCGGGCATGCTTCTTCTTCTTCTTCTTTGGTGCATTATGGCGAGCATGCTTCTTCTTCTTTATGGCGGTTGGCATTGACAAAGAGTCTATATAATCTATGTGCCGTCGTGACACATATTCATGTGCAATTACTGTCGTGATCACATGCAATGGTATTTGTGTATTTATGTATTTATTTATTTGTCCATGGGAGTTTTTTTTTTATAGGAGATCGTCTACTGAAAGTGTTTTTCAAACTTCCTATAAGTGATCTGTTCTTTTCTTCTGTATCTACCTCTGTATCTTCCTGCGTTGCACCAATGAAATTTCCCCATGTGGGACAATAAAGGAATATCTTATATAAGGCGGTGGGAGAGATCAGGCCTGCGAGAGTCCTTAGGGATGGCTCGCTGCTGGTTATGTGCAAAGGAAAGCAATTGGGAGTAAAAGTCAGGATGGAAAGAACATTCTTGTTTCGGACGCTGAAAGAAACCCAGTCAGAGGAGTTTTCACAGGCGTTCTTACGACGGTGACTGTGGATGACGTAAGGAAAGATTTAGCTGGAGCTAAGGAAGTGGACGCTAGGCGGTTGAAAGTAACCCAGCAAGTTTATCAAAAGAGCTGCTGTGGTGCAGAAAATTAGGGTCTCTCAAGGTATATTCTATGCAGATGCAGTCAAGAAAGTATCAAGTAACGAGGTTAAAGTAAATACAGTAAGCGAAGCCAGCGCTGCTCACAACCAGAGTGAAGTGAGGGAAGCCAGCGTGGCTCCCAAGAAGTGTGGAGGTTCCAAGTGTGGAGGTTCCAAGTGTGGAGGTTCCAAGTGTGGAGGTTCCAAGTGTGGAGGTTCCAAGTGTGGAGGTTCCAAGTGTGGAGGTTCCAAGTGTGGAGGTTCCAAGTGTGGAGGTCCCAAGTGTTGTTGTTGTTGTTGTTGTTGTTGTTGTTTTATGGCGGTTGGCATCCAAGTGTTGCATTACCGCCAGACTTTATTCTTCAGACTTCATTTTTCTCGTTTCTCCCCTTATATTGGGTGGAAGAGGAAACATTTAAGCGCGCTCTCCACGGATGCGGCGGGCCAGCTGGATGTCTTTGAGCATGATGGTCACACGCTTGGCGTGGATGGCACACAGGTTGGTGTCCTCGAACAGACCCACCAGGTAGGCCTCGCTGGCCTCCTGCAGAGCCCTGATGGCGGCGCTCTGGAAGCGCAGGTCGGTCTTGAAGTCCTGGTTCCAAAATGACTGTGAATACCTTGGCTGTGGATAGAGAAGATTTTGTACAGGAAGATTCCTTGGAACAGAAGAGCTTGATTGGGCAGAAATAGAAAATAGGAGGAATAGGAGTCGGAGTGACGGGGGACTACTTTTGGGGAATCAAGAGTAATCAGAGTGAAGAACTGGAGGTGGGGGCGGTCTCCTGTCCTCGCCCAGTCTAGTAGATGCACGGCTGCCAAGCAATGACATCAGTGGAAATATCAAAGCCTAACGAATGAAGCCTAAAGAATAAAGCTGTACGGTGGAAGCACCGAACATCAAAGAAAAAATCCACTTAGCTTCAACATGGCTGACTTCCTGTTTATCATAGAGTGACGCTGCCAGGTGTGTTTTACTTGTCAAAGGTAGCTCTATCAATCTTCCAAGTTTCATGTGCCTAGGCCAAAGATTAAGCGTTTCATGTTTTTTCTTTTTTGAACTAGGCAACGGGCGTTCTTGCAAGCTTCATTTTATTCGAGTTCGGCCCGAGCCGATCACGTCTATGTCCCCATGTGTGACTTTTCATCGATGTTCAGGGGGTCAAAAATGCCAGAGTTGTGGCAGAATGACCATGGTAGCCAAAAAAAAAGATTACTAAATCTCCCGATTTTAAGATATTTCAATCGACCTTTTGTATGCCATTATCCTTTATTTTGGTAGCGAAGGCGAGCGGGGGGAACATGCCGAACATGCCGGGTCAAGAGCGCCGCCATGTTTGTTGTGATTACACTGCTGGGTGTATTTCTGTCCCAGAATGCAAAGCGCAGGTCAAATTTAATATGAAGCGACACCATGACGCAGAACGACATGAGCTGCGGTAAGTCCAGTGGACAGAGAGAAGCTTACCAACAAAATTAAAGTGTCATTCCTACATGGTCTGTTCAATACAGAAGTATATGAAGGACTGAAAATGTTATCGTATATATGTCCTGTAACACGTCATTTGTCCCTTGGGATGAAAGATAAGTTGACCTGCGCTATAAAATTATTCAACACGGTGCTTTTGAAAAGAACGGTCGGTAAGTCGGCGAAATATTAGAAAAATAAAAGAATTTGGCGTCATTTTGACAAAATGTTGATTTTTTCCCCCCCAGCCGGCTAGTTTTATACCGCGTCGGTCAGGTTACGGCAAACAGCTCAGCCTAATGATAAAAAGAAACCAGGCGTAAACAATGTCTCGTCGTATTCTATTCCATGGAATGGCTCGAGCCAATAACAAATGAGTCATAATTTCCTCCACAAACAATAAAGTATCCAGTCTAATTCTGCATAAAACCTGCTATCTATAATTTATATCTGTACAAACATGCTCTGAAATACAAATACAAGTCTTTTCATACTTTGTCAGTTCATAGTCAGTCTTTTTGTCAATTTGAGTTTGAATGTGAACAGAATCACATCATTAAAACATAAATATTGCAAATCTAATCGCAATTCTTGTCAGGAAAAATGAGATATTCTTCCCAGATGGTGTGGCCCTATTGGCTCCTGTCACTTCTTTGGTCTCAGTGCCACCTCTGACGTTGACCTCATGACCGGAGGGCTTCATTATCTTCTCGCTGCTTTAGCCTGTGATCAGATCTTATCGTTCGGCCTTATTATGTTGTGTCCGTCACAGTCTGCGCCTCTGCACTCGCTCTGCCTGTGCGTCTGGATGTGGCGATGGTTAAACCTGATTACTAAGTCACCCGCAGCAAACAGATGTGGCCGCAGCTCCTCACTAATCATCGTCATCACAGAGGAAGGCTTTAGATACCGTCTCCAGATGAAACCTGTGAAGACCACGAGCGGCGTAATGAGGAAGGATGTGCAGACTATTAGATTACTTTTGTGCACCAGTGAGATGCGTCTGTCAGTAATATTTTTAGCACTGCCTGTAATAGCTCTCTAGCTCTCAATACAACCGGGGCAAGCACAGTAATACACAAAAAGTACTCTTGCTTACAATTCACAAGCGTTTTCACAGTATGAGAAGTTAAAATTAAACATTGATACTAAGGAAAAAGCACAATGATTTAATACCAATCTCCGGACAAGAATTGCGATTAGATTTGCGATTCATTTGCAAAAAGACTGAAACAGGGCAGTGCAGAATTAGAATGAATAGAAATTAGTATTTTGTTTGTCCATTCAAATTGCAACTTCGATTCGATTGCAATTGATCTTGCACTTACCTACTTTTCACTTCAGTCTCCTCTACCAATTTAATAATATCATCATTAGCTCTCGTTTTTGCAGTATCCAAAAACAATATCCATTCATATTCTGTCCATCCAACAGAAATGTGTGACAACTTGTCTCTGATTGTATTTGGTTAGATTTGAATATCAGACAAAACTTTAAAATGACCCACAAATGTGAAGTTGATATGCAAAGCTTGCTTACGTCAAATCAGCATTCACAATATATTGATATTTGCATAATCCGTCCACCTTAAACTATTTTACCACACTGTTGTGCTTTTTGTCCATTATTCATCAAATGTGAGTCGCAGGAAGAAACGCTTGCTTTGTGCCTCTTCTCGTTCTCTCTGCGTCTCTTTCTCTGTCCTCTCTTTCTCAGTCGCTCATGTCTAATCCTGTAACATGAACCAGTTGATCACTAGTCCCCAGGCCGTGTGACTGCATCACTCTTGAGGCAGTGGCTTTGTCGTATCCCGGCACACACAGCTGTAACTTACACCAAAGCGAGTATCGGGCCAGAGTGGATCGACCACTTTCAGATTAAGATGGTTTAGCCGACTTCCTGTTTGTCCAAAAAGCGATTGATTTTTGTCTCATTTTAAGTCAATCGTCAGCTGTTCTACCATGGCCACTCCCTTCTGTGTCCGGGTCATTATTATGGACAGTGTGCCATTAACTAATGAGCCGAGGGAGTGGAGTGTGTGATGTCCAGCTGAGCAGCTCCATTCAGCCCCGCACGCCGCGCCCACCGTCTGTAAGGAGTAAACAATGAGTCGATAATCATGATTTATGTCTGAAGTGGGTAGTCAATCTAGAGCTGCTCAATGATCACTTATTACGGCACATGTTATGAGCTGCAGCTGCGCACCTCCCTGTTTCTGTTATTTAAGTTATTTTTCCATTTATATCTGGTATTGACATGTGATGAACATGTATTAGAAGTTAGAACCCAAAGTACACTGAGAAGACCACATGATCACTGGCGATTATGCAATTGCACATATTTAAACAGAAGAAAAACGTTATTTATCACCAATAAAGTAGATTAAATTCACAATTTTCTACCAAATTTCAAGATCACTAACTCTGTGTCTTCTGTTGTTGTGAATATAGAGCCTTTAAAATATCCCCAACAATTAGTCAACCAATATATACGTTGTCATTGATTGATTAATTGTCTAAATGATGAAATGACTAAAGTTCTACAGCCCTAATCAAATATATTAAAGATGTTGTTTTAAAGATGCCAAATTCTATATAATGTTACAGACCATTCATGGCATTGTGCATGACGTTTACAGGCACATTTTAGCGCAAAAAATATAAAATTATTATCAGGATAATCCAAAATGTAGATTTTTGTCAATATCGCAGTTGAAAAATATTATTGTTTTGGTCAAATTCTTCTCCCTCAAAGCAGATTTCACAGGTTGGACCAGTGTTTTGTCCAAATACGAGGTGCTGATTGATTTTCCGCTGGAGCCATTGTTGAAAGGATGACCGCTGGCCTTCTCTGCGGGACTCTGAGGCCTTTATTTGCAGCTGTCCAAATTGATCCAAAATAAATGACCAAGTGCACCAGGGTTTCCATAAGCCTCTTGTGCAGAGAGCAGCCCAGGGCAGAGCGCTCGCCCACAGCCGCAGTGTTGTTAATGTCACATGCTCTACATTCACCCACTCTCAGATTCACCCGTGTAAATGACCACTGTATGTGTTTTATAAGGCTAAAGAGATGTTATGGTGACGGGCATCAAATCACAAGTCTGATCCATCCTAAATCCTAAACCAGAAAAGAAGATTATTAAAACTTATGTTCGCCAAATGCCCCCATTCGACCATTACACAGCTGGAACTCTCCACCAGTTTGGATCACTGTGTTACATCAACTATTTTAGCACGACGAATGTCTTGTTGTTGTTTTTTTACCTAAAACAATTTCCAAAATTAATTTACGGTACATTTAAATGATCAGAACGTAAGATACCAAATATACTTTTTCCTAATCCTTAATTACAAAAGCACTGGACATGGCCAAAATTGTTATAATGTGGTATTACTCACTGTGAAGTAATTCAAGATGAGACTTTAAACCTTCAGCTCAAAGTGCTGTGATGGACTGATTCACTGGTAAAGGCCATTTACTTTGGCTGTGCATTAGCCGTGTCTCTCTACATTAGTGCATTATTACTCTGGCTGCAACAGAAACGTTCAAATGAAAGTGCTGAGAAGCTCCAGCTGCTGTTCTTTCTCACATCTGTTTCTAATGCTCTGCTGTCCACTGGGTTCTGTCCAGCTCTGCTCCATAACACACCTTTAACTATTAGTGTTAGCTCCGTGTCTCACTCTGCTGCCATTGTTCAAAGCACTGCACTTGTACTTCATTGTAATGGCAGTCATGTAACAGTAAAACCTGTGAAGTGTTCAAGAAAACCTAAACAATTTACTTCATTCTTTCAGTTGTTATGCTGGCGTTCCCATAAGGGACATTATTTCAGTTTGAGTCATGTTTCTATCATCTGTGGGATAGTTTATACTCCTCCAAGTCCTTCATTAGTCTGGATCTAATCTCATACTTGTACTAAACCAGGACTAGAAACAGAACTAGAACCGGGACTAGAAACAAGACTAGAGCCAACACTACAACCGGGACTAGTACTGGGACTAGTACTGGGACTAGAGCCGGGACTAGAAATGGTACTAGAAACGGGACTTGAACCAGGACTTGAACCGGGACTAGAGCCGGGACTAAAGCCGGGACTAGAAATAGGACTAGAAATGAGACTAGAAGCGGGACTAGAAACAGGGCTAGAACTGGGACTAGAACTGGGACTAGAACTGGGACTAGAACTGGGACTAGAACTGGGACTATAACCAACACTAGAATCGGGACTAGAGGCGGGACTAGCGCCGAGACTAGCGCCGGGACTAGAAACCGGACTTGCCCTGCCTAAATGTCGTCAGTCGTACAACCGGGACTGGAACCGGGACTAGAACCGGGACTAGAACCGGGACTAGAACCGGGACTAGAAATGGGACTGGAAATGGGACTAGAAACAAGACTACAACCGGGACTGGAACCGGGACTGGAACCGGGACTGGAACCGGGACTAGAGCCGGGGCTAGAACTGGGACTAGAACTGGGACTATAACCAACACTAGAATCGGGACTAGAGGCGGGACTAGAGCCGGGACTAGAACCGGGACTAGCGCCGAGACAAGCGCCGGGACTAGAAACCGGACTTGCCCTGCCTAAATGTCGTCAGTCGTACAACCGGGACTGGAACCGGGACTAGAACCCGGGACTGGAACCGGGACTGGAACCGGGACTGGAGCCGGGACTAGAGCCTGGGCTAGAACTGGGACTAGAACTGGGACTATAACCAACACTAGAATCGGGACTAGTGGCGGGACTAGAAACCGGACTTGCCCAGCCTAAATGTCGTCAGTCGTACAACCGGGACTGGAACCGGGACTAGAACCGGGACTAGAACCGGGACTAGAAATGGGACTAGAAATGGTACTAGAAACAAGACTACAACCGGGTCTGGAACCGGGACTGGAGCCGGGACTGGAGCCGGGACTGGAGCCGGGACTGGAGCCGGGACTGGAGCCGGGACTAGAGCCGGGACTAGAAACCGGACTTGCCCTGCCTAAATGTTGTCAGTCGTCCACATTTGCGCGTTTCCATAGCATTAACAGTATCTTTGTTATCCTCGTCCCTTTTTGCACCCTTCTGCTTTCTGTCTAGTCGACAGTACTGACTTTATGGAGAGGTCTTCGGTAGGCACCACGATACACTCCCATTTTCCAAACACTGGAGTCTTTTTACTGTCTGGATTCTGGCCAGGTCACTATTCAAACCTCGTGGTCAAGAAAACAACAAGGCAATGTGAGGTTACAGATCTGTCGAGACAAAGAGCAAAGTGTTTGTTTTGAGTTTTGGACGTGACGAGCTCAAGCTGGACAAAGGAATGTGTTGAACTAGTTTCTCCGTTAGGGGCCAAAAGTCAGGTTGAATGCTTCAGCACTGGAATACATCATTGTCCTGGACCCTCCACGAGTCGCTGATCATTCGTTAAACGTTTTTTTGTTTGGACAGAGGGGAGCGGTTAGTGTGAATGAAGGAGCAGGTGAGGCGATGCGGGGTCACAACTCACCTGGAAATGACAGGAATGTCCTCTTGTCCCGACAGGCCCTGACCGCCTGACAGACAACCTCCGGGGCTAATGCCACACTGCGACACTTAACAATTACTCACAGCCAACAATGTGCGACGTACTACTGCAGAATACTTTTTTATCGAACCCAATGTCGGCAGTTTTTCCATTATATGATCAGTCAAAATCTGTTCTGTATGTATCCGATTTTCTTCAATTATACAATTTATCCGTAAATATTCTCTTATCTACAAGCCTTCACCATACTTCAACCTTTGTTTGATTGAAAATGTATTTAAAAGGTCTGGACAATAGAAATAATTGCTGACTGTGGAGACGAGCAGGTGACAGACCAAGTTATGATGCACCTTTACTTCCTCTCATCACAGTTCACAGATTCATTTTCCAGTAGCTGTGAGTCTTTGGTGCTCCACAATCACACAGTGGACCTTTGCCTTCTGCGCTGACACAGAAGTAGACAAATATGTACTATCGCATTTCTGCTTTGATCCACTTGAACCCACTCTGTGAATCTTCAAATACCTCGATTGCACTGTAAATGGCAATTACATGTCACATTCTTCCCAAACATTGTGCCTTAAGCTATGGCACTTGTTTTGTCTTTTTTTAAAAACCCAAATCCTCTCCTCTTCTTGATTTGATTTACACAAAGTTTACAACACTGAAGCTCTAGTAAAATAGTGAATGGAAAAAGCGGCATCTGACTGGACTAATATGGTCACAGAGTGCTCCAAATGCCCCTTCGCTTCATGCTGGAATAGACGGTGTGTGTGAAGCCACGCAGCTGCTCCGACGGCCTGGTAGTCTGTTTGGAAAAGTCGAGGATGTGTCAAAATAAATACACCACAAAACCGTGTTGGAGAGAGAGGGAGAGCGTGAGGGGGCGCAGTGTGTGTCCCATGTGCGGCCGCTTGACCCCGGGCGTCGTGTGGAGGACATAGATCACTGCTACACACTTTCACTCTGTTTGATATACATGCTGCGGTCATAATAAATGACTCCCTTTGGTCATGTTTAACAATGGACCTGGTTGTACGCAGAAGAGCCAGCTTGAATAAATGGCGCCCATGTGCGTGATGAGGCTAGCAGCCACATTTGTTAGGAACTATTTTTATATGGGGGAAACAAACTCTTCTTTCTACTTGTTTAAGCTGTTTTGTAAAGCTTATATTTATAGAGAAACGACTGTGTTTTGTTGCCTTAGAAACAACCAGAGACTTGTATAAATGAAATAATAATAGAAAAGTTTGGTGTTAAGAAAAATAGTTGCTTCCAGACAGGAAAACCAAACCTAAATTAAGATAGTGACGGTTTATGTCTATGTTTTGCCACTAAACCGGCCTCCGTGTCTCCGAGCTGCTCTCGTGTCCTCGGTCGACTGAAGCTAAACGGTCCACGGTGAAACTTCAGTGACTTGGTTAAATTTAGTGTTTTGAAGCTGTGTCCGACCAAAGCCTCAGACTCTGGGAAAGGTCCTCAGAGCAGTGGTTTGTTGTGGGCAGGTCGCTGGTCACCAACATAAAGATGGTCCAATATAGATTCTTTTGAGGAACAGATTCAATATTTGTCTTGCCGCCATGGCCAAGCAATGATATTTACAGATACTGATGTAATGTGAGTTTAAAAACGTGTATTTATGTGGGAAAATAATGTATTGCATGATTGTGTAAACATACAGGCATATTTTTATCTTCTACGATTGTGCACTGAGGACAAACTGGGAATGACACATGGGCATACAGAGACTTGAAAATATGTGCCAAATATCAGCAATATTTTCAATATGGATACGACTGCTCTTTGGTTGCTCAAAATACTACATTCTGCACTACTGTACTACAAGTTCTATCCATCTTTTGTGGTGTCTATGTTTATTTTTAGTTCAATTTCCTTGACCTTGGCCATAACTGAGCAGCTTAATCTAATTAGCCCGATATATGTATTTGGAATGATGCTTGTTTGGTTATTTATGATTTTACAATATAAAAGAGACGACTTGAAATCCCGGACCTCGGTGAAAGTTTATTAGTGACCCCTGATCTACACTGTCGGATGTAAAACGTTGGGTTCACAGCAGTTTGACTGAGCCGCTCTGCGATGCTGGTCCTCTGACAGCTGATGAATGTGATGGATTGATATCATGTGGAGGCAGTGAGCGCAGCTGAGGAGCGTTCTGCACATTGGTTAAATACCTGATTGAGGTGCAGTTTAATCCTGACTGAAGCTGGGACCATAGTTTGAAAATATTACTGATGTGTTAGACTCCCACTAACATGTCCAGTACAATCCCCTCCCACGCTTTTCATTGTAATCCCTTCCACACCATCACTCATTATGACGGTTCGATGTGAAGAGGAAGGGCACATGAATGGGGCGTAGTACACCAATCTTGAAAATGATAGTTTCCATTTCGCTCTCACAGAGCCCTATTGTATAAAGTACATAATTAGATCTTTCAGAGCTCTCCTGCTCTAATGGAGCTCATTGTACTTTGCCTTCAAATATTATGACTCTGTCATTACCCTTTTCCAGGCCAAAGGTTTCTTCTGAGCTTGGAAAACTGTTGCTGCAAATAAGTAACATTTTCACCCAATGTCCTGAGGTCCTTGTGTTTGACAGACCGTTTCACTTTCAGATCTCTCTGACGAGGCGAGCCGCAGAGGCCCAGGAGCAGAGCGGAGCAGGCCACTCGCCTGAACCATGGCTCCTCGCAAACGAGGAGGCGGCGGGAGCCGAGGAGGCCTCTCCTTCATCTTCTGCTGCTTCAACAGCAATGACCATCCAGAGATCACCTACCGGCTAAGGGAAGACTTCGCCCTGCAGGCCATGGAGCCTGCTCTGCCCATGCCCAGCTACGACGAGCTGGACGGCATGTTCTCCGAGCTGGTGGTAAGATTTACTATCTTTAATCTGAGTGAGGAAACACGGTGTACTATTTGTACTAGTTTCAGAAATCTGAAATGTTTTTGTTTTATCTGGTTAGGCCAATGAACTGAGAACTATTTCAGTTTAATGATTTTAATTGAAAATGAAAGAACTACTCCTGAACTTAACCTTCAGAAAACAACAGTCCTTTAAAGAGTTACATAGTCTTTAAGCAGCTCAAACATGGACGTCCTGGTGGCAGTTTACTGTAACAAAAGTCTCTGAATAGTCTCTTCTTCTACAGTGAGCATTTCCTGGAGCTCTAAATGCCTCTGTCACTTCAGATTTGCCCCTCTGCTCCTGCCCTCTCTCTGCTGACAGTTGTCTAAGCATGGCATTTTTTCACATGAATAGAGCACACTGAAGGACGCCTCGTGTCTTGGCCCGAACGTCTGCTAATTGCTTGTTTTTGTCTCCTGCTCTTTATGAAGACATAATTGAATAAGTTGAGTGCAAAGACAAGGGGGCATTCAGTTAATCTGTTTACCAAGTGAAACTAGCCGCGTGCTTTTACTTTTGCAGCGATTGTCTGTGTAAAATGAAAACAAGACTCAATGGTATAAGTTGCGGACATCTGCTCGCTTACATCTAGTTAAACTTGACCTTTGAACTTTTGCAAGACTTTCCAGAAACCTACAAGTCAACTTAAAGAGAAGGTCTTTTTACATTTACACCATGCAATACCAGGAATGTGTGCACAGGTGGTAAATTCTGTTCTGTGGCATCTTCCTGCTTTGGTTTAGTCACGGTGTGTCCAATATTACAACACTATTACATTGGAAGTTTAGGACCTGCTGAGGCCTAGCATGATATATTATTGAATATTATATATAGAATATCCATGCAACCGTCATACAGAAATATATGATCTTAAAAAAATTCTTTAGAAACTCATCCAGCTTCTCCTTTCCCCAGTGTCTGTTTTTCTGCTGTGACGCATGTTTGTTCCAGATGTTTGTTGTTACCTCGTGTGGAGGAAATAGACCACGCCCTTTTCTTTGGGCCATTACTCACCGTTAAATCAGCCAAGAGACATCGAGTGGGTTCACAATGAGACGAGCTGCTGATGTGCCAGATCCAGGCCAGATACTTTTGCCCCAGGACTGGTAAAAATGTCACCACCTGGATTTAACTAAGCAAATAAGCATGAGCCTCCTCTTGGATAATTACTGCAGGTTCAACAACGTTATGTGGGCAAAGAATGAGGTCAGCTACCTGAATAATAACCAGAGACCACTTTATTCACAGTTTTTTCAATTACATGATAGCGCAGGCAAATTTCAAGATGACAATTATATTCCAGGATTTATTGGTTGATAATTGTGAAAGAGTGGTTCTTTTCTCACAGGGATTGATCAACATATTCCAGACTTAACCCTCCCCGACTTACGCATCAATACAAGATCTTGACAAAAAATTGAGTGCCCCGTCTGAGAAACGTCTTACTCATATTTAAGATAAATAAGTCCCACATGGGGAAATTTCATTGTTGCAATGCAGGTAGAGACAGAGGTAGATACAGAAGAAAAGAACAGATCACTTATAGGAAGTTTGAAAAACACTCTCAATAGAAGATCTCTTATAAACAAAAACTCCTATAGACAAAACCTCCCATTTCCCAACAAGGGATGGAGGGGAAAAATAATAAAGATAAAAATAAATAAATACATACCATTGCATGTGATCACGACAGTGATTGCACATGAATATGTGTCACGACAATAATTGCACATGAATTGCAGAATGAATTCTAGTTCACTGATGTGGTAGAGATGCGTTTCATTGTTGCTATTTTGACTTTGGCTGCAAGGTCATTGATTATTCACCACTATTCACAATTATTTAGTAATCAATTAATCGGTGAAACGTGCCATGGACTGAGAAAAGAGTTATTCAGATCGATATACTACCTCACTTCACCTTCGTCCGGGTCTTATTAACAACCCTTAACAACCCAGCGATTGGCCGATCAGCACAGCGATCGCTACTTTCAGCCCTCATTTTGTTAACATGACATTTTCTTTTGTAGGATGAGCTCGACCTATCGGAGAAGCACAGAGAGGCCATGTTCGCACTCCCCGCGGAGAAGAAATGGCAGATCTACTGTAGCAAAAAGAAGGTAAGAGTCTTATCTCAGCATCTCAAACTCCGCCCCCACAGCGTCTCTATCAGATGACCGCCAGCTTGCCCCGATCCGTTTATCATTGATTTGCCCCGATCCCTACATCGTCACGTCTATCGGCTCACAACGCGCCCCGGCACGACCTGGTTGTCTGGACATTTCAGGAATGTGCATGATTATTTTAGTCTGCCTTTTGATGTCAGATGAAGGTAGCGGCGGCGTGGAAGAGGAAGAATCAAAGTGTAAACCCTGTAATGCCGTGAAATCTTTTAATATACTTTGGAATTGGATGAAAGTCAACCTATTTGAAAGTACTTACAATACAAATATAGGAAATAACATTAAATTAAAGCCGCAAGCGGCAATGATCGGCCCTCGCCACGCCGCCGTCCTTTTATTACGCCTACTGCTGAATCTGTGACGCTGTCACATCTTCTCCCCTTTGTTTTACCATCAAAAAGCTATTTTATTTTGAATTCTTGGCAAAATGTGCGGCTTTGCCGCACAGAGACCGTGACTTTTTGAATAAAATGTGGATAACTTTTGATGGTCCACCCCTGAAGATGAGTCTCCCCAAATTTCAGGTAATAGGGCTAACGCCCTGGGAGGAGTTTGTGAAAGTATAAAGTGTAAACATGTTCTGGCGATTTTCCCATTGGAATAACGTGGGAGGTTTTGGTCATCGCTACGGCAACGCCATAACAATTATGACATGGGTCTCATTGACTTTTTTGATGGGATGCTAAAATTGAGTTGTGTGTCAAATTTCATATAATTTCGCAAAACTAAACATTTAACCTCCATATAAAATCTGTAGGGGGCGCTGTGGCGCCAAATTAATTTATTTCACTTCAAGTAGGTTTAAGGCAAAGAGTTTAACAACTGATTCTAATTTGACGCAATTCGGACTTTATCTGCGCAAACGGCAGAAATGTTAAATTTGGGAGATTTCTGAAATTCTAGCTAAAGTTTGCGGCTTTGCCGCACAGAGACCGTTACAGGTATCAATGTAATTTGAATAACTTTTGATGTCCCACTCCTCAGTACCATTTTCACCAAATTTCAGCTTTTTAGAGCCAACGCCCTGGGAGGAGTTCGTAAAAGTACGACGTTTGGAAAAACTCCTGAGTCATGCTTAGCCATTTTTGAACCAATATGGCCGACATTTGGTTGGGCGGACGGCGTTGCTGTAATACTTGTCACCATCTACCTCTGCGCCAATTTTCATGATTCTACGACCAATTTTTTTTATTTTAGAAAAAGGAAATAGCCAGAATGTAGAGAGGCACGATTTTTAGAGGTGTGCAAATTTTTTGTGACTTTTCGTCAATGTTCACTGGGTGAAAAATAGGGGGGTTGGTCAAGAAGAAGAAGAAGAAGAAGAAGAAGAAGAAGAAGAAGAAGAAGAAGAAGAAGAAGAAGAAGAAGAAGAAGAAGAAGAAGAAGAAGAAGAAGAAGAAGAAGAAGAAGAAGAAGAAGAAGAAGAAGAAGAAGAAGAAGAAGAAGAAGAAGAAGAAGAAGAAGAAGAAGAAGAAGAAGAAGAAGAAGAAGAAGGAGGAGGAGGAGGAGGAGGAGGAGGAGGAGGAGGAGGAGGAGGAGGAGGAGGAGGAGGAGGAGGAGGAGGAGGAGGAGGAGGAGGAGGAGGAGGAGGAGGAGGAGGAGGAGGAGGAGGAGGAGGAGGAGGAGGAGGAGGAGGAGGAGGAGGAGGAGGAGGAGGAGGAGGAGGAGGAGGAGGAGGAATATTCCGATGCGAAAACGATATGGGGAACGTATTTGTGAGCTACTTAGGGCAAATGAGTGCTTTATATGGGGTTGTCCCAATGTAAAGTGCTCGTTTAGTGCGCACTTTTGCACGGGCTTCGCCCGTTTACAACGGTAATGTTCCATCTTCCTACTACTAATTAGTATGCACGGGGCGTGCGTGAGTGAAGGTGTGCGTTAGTGAGTGTTTGGAAGTGGGCGAGCGTTTCGTGCGCACTTTCGCAGCCGTGCTTCGCACGGCCTTACGAGATTAATAGGCCTCTCGCCAGCTTGTGGCGCTCGGGCCTAATAAAATGCTTAGACTTGACTTAGGGGGATTCATCTGAACTGGCATTAAAGGCTTTGGCATTTTTGCCAAACAGATGTTTATAAATTCCTCTCGGAGACATTATCTAACTTTTATGAGGACACATACACGCATGTAAAGGCCGTAAACCTGATTATGTGTTAACAAAGATTACATAAATGTGGCCTTAGACGCTGCACTGTTAAACGTGCCGACGCAAGCAGGCCCCGACATATTCAACAAACTGCAGAAGCATCATTTTCTGCTGTTCTCAAACATGCCAGTTCGCTTTACTTCAATCACCTTCATTTTCCACATTACTGCGAGAAGACTCTTAACGGCCTCATCAAAGCCCTCCGTGAAAAGCGAGAGGCACAACACGTAACTGAGCTGCTCGATACTAAAGGAGACGTATTGTGCTTTTTTCCAGGTACTTACTATCGGACTATAACATAAATAGATCATCATTTTACATTTTGTTCATTGTAAACTGACATATTGATCTAAAACAGCTTCACGGTAGAAGCAGCTCTGTTGACTTCCTACTCAAAACTGCAGAACTGATAAGCTCTTCATAGTCACATTTCATCGGCTTGTCCTGTCCATGTTTTTGTGCCATTTTAGAACTCTTCTCTACTGTGTCTGAGTCTGAACGTCCTCCCATCACTTACTCAATCACGGAGCGATTTGGACACTACTTTCTCTTGACTCTGGCGCAGTGTTGGGAAGTAACTGAATACATGTATCTTAACCTATCGGTATTCAGAATACCAATTTAAAGTAACTGAATTCTGGTACAGTTTTAATCTGATCAGACTGTGATATGATTCAACTGAATCTGGAAGTATTCTAGGTATTCAGAATACAGTACTCTGATTGGACAAAGTAATGTAATACAATACAGAACAGAACTTTTCTGAGCCCTCCAGCCTCAGTTGCAGGAAAACACAAGATTACATACATAAATACTAAAATACAACTTTGAGTAAACAAATGATGACGAAACACTCTATGGTGATATAGCAGTTTAAGAAAACACTTTAAAACCAGAATACTAATGCATCAAATAAATCAAATACACCATTGGCCCTAATGGACTTTTTGACATTGTAAATAAAAACAATGTGCCTTTGTGGTATGGATTAAGTGTGATATTCTAAAGTGTGTTTTATACTATCTCTACATGGTTAGTTGTTATATGCAGCTCTATTGCAGGCTTTAGGACTTAAGTTACAGATTGCGATCACCGACAGTGGTGTTACAGTGTTGGTTTAGCTCCTCTAGAACCCCTGTAGTCTTGAGGTAGAAGTATTGTTCACATGTCTGGGGTTCTGCACCTGTCCCATGAAAACGTTCTGTAGCCATAATACAGTTTGCAGCTTTGTGGTAGTGTCATATTTCATTAGAGTTCTGTCCGTGATAAAAGGGCCGTCAGCTGCTAGCCGTCTCTGTGTGAAAACAGCTTGAGTTTAAACCGATGCTGAGCCGCTCCCTCGGCCCCAGCAATGTTTCACCGGCAGACATTTTCCAGGCTTTGTTTGGCTGTAGCGGATGTTCTGGTCCAACAAAAGTCCACTGCAGCTGCACCTTAGAGGACCGAGGTTTCTGTCACATTACATTATGCTGTCAGTTGCAGGACTCTTGTGTGTTTACGACAAAACTATGCAAACTACCGGTACATCAAACTGTACCTATCTGCTTTTTGGTCGTTTCTGTATTTTGTTTGAACTCTGGTTTTCACTAAGCCTGGAGTTTTAGAATATGCAGCATCCTAAATGAATGTGGCCCAGTTTGTGTGGCCTCATTTGAAGTGCTCTCAAGGCGATAGAGAAATGCAGTAATAGAGTATTGTTCATGTGGAGCAGTTTGATGTAGGGAGGGTCTAGTGTCCATTAAAAGGTCAAGGACGATACAGCTGTAGCCTGGACACTGCTGATTCAGCGGCTCTGGCTTCGGCCCAGATGATGTTACCCACCACCAGAGCGCTCAGAGGAAGAGTGCGAGGAGGAGCCCCAGAGGAAACACTCTCTGCTCCAAATCAAACAGGAAGGCTCTGGTTCCACAGGTGCAGCTGCATCAGAGGTGCAGGAGAGATAAGGAGGAGCCTGTGGGTCCAGTATGAGGTGTATGAGCCACGAGGCCACAAGGCCACGGGTTTCTTTTGTAAACAGACTTTATAAAGGCAGATTTGCCTGAGATAAGTCTCTCAGATCTGTGGTTTGTTTTGGCCTCGCACCTCAGAGGATTAAATCATGCTGCAAATGACTTTGTCCTGTTTTATTTTGTGCATCTTGAGCCAAAAAAAGTCACTGAAAGGGTTTGCTCAACTTCAGCTTTCAACTTCAAGTCTTTAGTTAGCACAGATTACCAATCATCTAAGTATAATCTATGTAACGCAGCATTTGCATTTCCTGAAATGTCTTTGATTTGATATTTCTCAAATAATTCCTGAAAATATGGTCCCCACATTTCCTCTCATCTTTACCCTAAATGAATGTGCAGTGTTTGAAGTTTGCTGACAGACGACCTGCTTAAGATGCAAGAGGATGTGGTCCCACCGTGGCTCGAGTCCCAATAAAGGACTGAAGTCGTTCCAGGGGCCGCCTGACTGCTCTTGCCCTGGTCATAACTCCAACAGCAGGGTCATATGCGCCCCGTCCCTCTGTGATGCCCAATTAGCTCCTGATAGTCACAGCTCACTTGTGCCTAATGGAGCAGCGAGTTAAAACAAAGGTCCTTTTAGAGCCCAGAAAGGAAAGAGCAGACTGGATTCTATTTGTGGGCTTTTTATTTGGTCATTAGTAGTTTATTTTAATATTGAAGCACAGTTTTATCTATATCTGTTGGATGTTTTGGAAAGAATTATAACCAAAATCAGGCTGTGCCCCTAATCCAAAGTTTGCTAATCTTAAGATTTCCCAAGCAGCTGTGGCCCATCCTGAAAGTCAGTGAAGTGCTGCAGGATAAAGTGTGTCGTCCTACTTTTTGAGCTCTGGTTCCTCTTCTGTTCTGCTTTAACTTTGATATTATGGGACAAAAACGTTTGCCCATCCCACTCATGTAATGAATGTGTTATGTATTACTTTGATGAAGCATTAACGATTCCCTAGTTTTAATGTTTCTATAAACCAAGTAGTTCTCATCTTCTCTTACTTTGTTTTTGTAGGAACAAGAAGAAAACAAAAGTGCGACCAGTTGGCCTGAGTTCTACATTGATCAGCTCAATTCAATGGCAGCTGTGAGTAATAAAAACCCTCTTTCACACTTTTCAAACAGCAAAGACAGACTTAATCAGAGGCGCATGTGATTCTGGGATTTCACAATAAACCAATGCGTGCGTTTTCTAATGTTTATTGTTCTTTGGTTCACTCATGCGCTGCCACACCCCTTAAGTTGTAAATCTAATTTTGTACAAGATTGATGTTGAAATGTATTTTTTCTTCTATGGAACAGAGAAAGACTCTTTTGGCTCTAGAGAAGGAGGACGAGGAGGAGAGGAACAAAACAATAGAGAGTTTGAAGACTGCTCTGAGGACGCAGCCCATGAGGTGCACAGACTTTTAAACGTTCACAGCCATCTTCATATCAGTAATTCCACCTCTGCCAACCTTTTCTGTCACTCACAACACCTCAGTCAGACTATGGAAATGTGCCCTTTAAAACAGACACCCTCAAAGGTCACGAGAGATTTAACAGTGTGACTTAAGTCTACATTAACTCTGCCAGGATGAGGCAACTGTTTCTCCTCAAATAAAAGCAGATAATAAATGTAGTGTTCAACCAAACTCAAGTGATAAAACTGGCATTGACGTAGTTTGTGTGACATTTATATTTTATGCTTTTGACTAGGGATGTCACAATATCACATTTTAGTGTTACGGTTATTGTGAGAAAAAATATCACGATTATTCACAATTGTTGACGCCAATCAACAGTGAAATCCTTATTTTTTATTCACATTGTCTACAGTATTTACATTCACATTTACACTGTTGTGACCAGATTTATGAAATAAAACTTGGATTGATAAAGTAAAGTTTATGTGGCATAAACAGTCAGATAAAATAACACTTAGAGAAAAGAGTATAGCGTAACTGAATTGACATATTGACATAGCCTATGACTATGCTTATCACGATGATAGCCTAGATACTATAACTAGTATCAAACAGATACTGTATTGAGTTACTCCAAAAATCCCCCAACTTGGAGATAGTTACCGGTATAGTTTTAGAATCGTTTTGTTCCGTGTCAGAACTAGAATAAGACAATATAATATTAGAACCCCTATTTTGTGTTGAAAATGACAGATTTGTGACGCGCTTCATTGACCTGGACGGCCTCACGTGTATCCTGAACTTCCTGAAGACCATGGACTACGAGACCACAGAGTCCCAGATCCACACGTCGCTCATCGGCTGCATTAAAGCTCTGATGAACAACTCCCAGGGGCGCGCTCACGTCCTGTCCCACTGCGAGAGCATCAACATCATCGCTCAGAGCCTCGCCACGGAGAACATCAAGACCAAAGTGGCTGTGCTGGAGATCATGGGCGCCGTGTGTCTGGTCCCTGGTGGACACAAGAAGATCCTGGAGGCCATGCTGCACTACCAGCGCTTCGCCTGCGAGAGGACGCGCTTTCAGGTGAGCGGGTCGCCCATTTGGATGACACCTTTTTAATCGAACCAGCTATTTTAAATCATCAAAGATCTGTTTTTATTGTGCTTATGGAGGAGTAAATCTGACTATTTATGTGTGTTACGTTTTTTTTTTTTTTTTCAATTAATATTTTATAATAACACAAACATTTTTAATAGTCTTAATAAAGCATGAACATAGACATAATTTATAATGAATAAATGGTTTATTAAGAATGATTGGCTTTATTACTTGATACTGAACTTCTAACTCCTTAATAAAGTAGTTACTACTTTGTTCATTTTGAATTTAGGGTTTATTCATGCTTTATTAAGGCTAATTGTGATCAATCAATATATATATATATATATATATATATATATATATATATATATATATATAATTTTTTTTGCCATATCACCCAGCCTCAGCTCGATGTGCAATGCATAAATGGAGAGAAATGTGGGGGTGAAGTGTTGGGATTTATTGCTTTGTTCCTCTCAGACACTGATAAATGAACTGGACCGGAGTACGGGCCGATACCGAGATGAGGTCAACCTGAAAACGGCCATTATGTCTTTTATTAACGCTGTGCTGAGTCAAGGAGCTGGAGAGGTGAGTGCTTTTCACGCCTCATCTCATCACAAAGTCTGAACAAAGCTCGCCCTTCAGTATTTCTCTAAAACACTTCTTCTGTTTCCTAAAAAAGACGAGTTTGGAATTCCGTATTCACCTTCGATACGAGTTTCTGATGCTGGGAATTCAACCTGTGATCGACAAACTACGCTCACATGAAAACTCCACGTTAGACAGGTGAGGCCAGTCAAACACAATAAAAGTCACAATACAGTAGTATCCGTGTACAGAACCGTTGTTGAACTGCAGGTGCTGTTCTTCCTTTTCAGACATTTAGACTATTTCGAGATGCTGCGAAACGATGATGAGTTGACGTTATCCAAACGTTTTGAGTCGGTAAGAAGCCAAGCCCTTTTACAGCTCCTGTAAAGGCTTCTCTGATGCAAGGATTTACAAATACTTGTCCTTCTCCCGCAGGTACACATAGACACAAAAAGCGCCACCCAAGTTTTCGAGCTCATTCGGAAGAAGATGAACCACACAGACGCATATCCGCACTTTATGTCTGTCCTGCACCACTGTCTCCTGATGCCTCGTAAGTGTCACGTTTCAACACTATTAACTGTATTACTGTTTAAAACTAGGCACTTGACCACACTGCTGAGCACGTACAGTTTGCCAAAAAAGATAAAATGTGTTGACTCATTCTGATTAGTCCAGTGTCGGTCTGGATAAGAGCCGTGTGCACAGTTTCACACTGGTTAATTACCGTGTTTGGATAAAAATGATTCACAAAATGCTGTGAATGTTTGTCAGATCTTACAGATTGGGTGTGTAGTTGTTTTAACACTTGTGTTTCCTCTTCAGATTCTTAATATATGATTGTGAAATAGTGCTCTTAAATTGTATATAGAGAATAAATATGTGAGAGAAGCACAGAAATGCCTCATTGGCTTGAGTTTTTAATTGGAATGAACCAAAATGAATAAGTGATTGTTTTAACATGCAGAGCTTTAGTGTGCAGTGGCTTTATCTTAACCGACTAATCGGCCAATGGATTCTCATTCGTATCGGTTGACTAATTCTAATATTCGATGTGTATTATTGGAATAATAATATAGACAGCAGAAAATAGGACTGCAAGATATATCGTAATCAAATTCTGCAATAATTTAAGTTATTTTCCTGTTTTATGATGTTTCAATTCTGTTTGTAGAGTTTAAACCTCTACAAACATCAAGTGTTGAACAGAAGTCAAACTATTAAAACGTACTGGTAATTGCAAATCTAATCGCAATTTCAACGCTTGTCAGAAAAATTGCAGGTTTTTTTGACACAATGATTCATCCCTCGCAGAAAAACAGGTGTATCTGATTTGGGAGTGAATTGCAAGTTCAGATGTTCAAAGGTTAGATCATGGAGGAACTGTCTAGTTTTGAGTGGTTTTACTAGCGCCACCTCGTCAACTAATTGATGCACAAGGGATTTCTTTAGCCGACCAAGCAGGCATATGGCAATGTAAAGTGCTTCTTCCGGCACAGAGGAAGATGCCTGCCCCGATAAATACCTGAAACACAAACACATGTCAGGTCGTGAGGTCACTGAGGAGCCCTGCTTGTGTTCACAGACAAGAGGAGCGGGAACACGGTGCAGTACTGGCTTCTGCTGGACCGGATCGTGCAGCAGATGGTCCTGCAGAACGACAAAGGCCACGACCCCGATGTCACGCCCCTGGAGAACTTTAACGTGAAGAACGTCGTCCGTATGTGAGTCATATCTCCATTGCTATCACACATGGGAGCGATTACAGACACCAGATTGAAGGATGTAGACCAGTTGCGCTGGGTTAAAAATAGACTTTCTTTTAAGTCATTTCCTGATGCAATGTTGTTAATTATGTGTCATCTGTTTGGCAGGCTGGTGAACGAAAATGAAGTGAAGCAGTGGAAAGAGCAGGCAGAGAAGATGAGGAAAGGTGCGTTTGATCATAACGTCATGACGAAACCAAACTGGGTCAAGTGCTTGATAATGAGTGTGCTTCCACGACAGAGCACCACGAGCTGCAGCAGAAGTTTGAGAAGAAGGAGCGAGAGTGCGACGCCAAGACTCAGGAGAAGGAGGAGATGATGCAGACGCTCAACAAGATGAAAGAGAAGCTGGAGAAGGAGAGCACGGAGCACAAGAGCGTCAAGCAGCAAGTGTCCGAGCTCACCGCCCGCCTCCACGAGCTCAACGCCGTATGTCACTCGCATCCTCGCTGTAATAAAAGTCTGCGCGCTAATGTGGAAGCTATTACGGGCTCGGAAAATTACAGTGCGCAAACATATCCGTTAATAATTATGACCACGATCTGGCGTAATATGTATTATTTTGTGGTCTACATTGCCCCATCAACAACATTTTTCCACAACTTCACTTTTACCACCCTCACTGATCTTGGTCTACTACGCTGAGAAGTTAAAGCGATGCAATAAAGAAGAGTCTGTTATGACCCAGTACAGATGTGTTGTGAAATCAGCTCTTAAGTATCAAAATGAGACTGCTGTGTGCGCTGTCTGCATCCAACTGTGTTTTGTTAAGCCTTACCATAAAGACAAAACTGGCTCTGTTGTGAAAACTGTGCTTATAAATGCATTACAGTGAATAATTGGGATTCTTGGTATGAATGAATGAGAAATACATACGTGTTGCAGCAAAGAGATGGAAATGTTCTGTTTTTCACGTTTCAAAGCGCCCTTAAAGGTTCTTTTCTGATTGTTACAGATTTGAACTATGCTAAAAACTCTTTGCAGCAGTATCACACTCACTTACCTAATGCATTCTGAGTTCTAATTATTCACCATGATGAGTTTATAAGCACTTTTCACAACTCTCTTGAAGCCAGAGCAGGTTTTACGTCACTCTAGACAACAACAACAAGCATGCTAACGGCACACTTCCTGCTTTGCTCAGTAATTAGATGCAGGCAGTGCACAATGGACTCTATTTTACCCTGAGAGATGCTTTTGAGATATATCTGTGGCGGAACAGATTTCACTGTATTACATGGGAAAAGGTAGAGAAATCTCTTTGATCACGTCTAATGCCGTGTCATTTCCTGTGCCTCTTCAGAGACAGGCCACCATGGTTCCTGGTGGGCCGCCCCTCACCCCGGGTCCACCTGGAGGACCTGTGCCCGCTCCACCTCTGCCTGCGTTTGGAGGCATGGGCCCGCCTCCTCCGCCTCCGCCTCCTCCCCCGGGCGGGATGCCCCCTCCGCCGCCCCCGCCGCCTCCCCCTGGCGGACCTCCCCCTCCTCCCGGACGCCCACCTGTCGGAGGCATACCACCACCACCCGGAGCACCCCTGGGACCATCCCTCAAGATGAAGAACATTCCCCAGCCCGCCAACGCTCTCAAGTCCTTCAACTGGTCCAAGCTGGCTGAAGTAAGAACCGACCTGTCAAAATGTATAACATGTAGTCACAAAGCTTCTAACTCGAAAAAGGAATAGGCTCGATACATAATACTGAGGTTTAAGAGATTGTTCATTTCAGTACTTTTAACCATGTAATCCTCATAATGTGTCTTGTCTCTTAGAACAAACTGGAGGGCACAGTTTGGATGGAAGTGGACGATGCAAAGGTCTTTAAAATCCTTGATTTAGAGGACATTGAAAAGACTTTCTCGGCTTATCAGAGACAACAGGTATGAAACGGTGTGAAGCAGTGTATTGCTTTCCACATTTAAAATGTTGTCATTGCCCTGGTTTTACAGTCCAATCACTTGCACAATCAGAACAATAGTCCCCCCCATGAATTGCTCTTCACAATTGAATTTATTTTGTTGATGATGTAGTTTTGCTGGTTTTCATTACACAACTGTAGTAGAAAAAGCTTCAGTTGTAGTCATCTGGACTCAGTTAGAAAAAATAGACGTTTCGACTCTCATCCAAGAGTCATTGTCAATAAAAGAATTTAGATCGAGAACTCCGATATTAATACTGTTCTGTGGTAAGACCCGCCCATTGGGCGGAGCCTTCCTGAAGTAGAAAGAGTTGTTTGTTTCAACAGAAACTCCCCCCTTGTATCTACCGAGCTAGCCTATTCAGAATCTTAATGGGCTGTTAAAACCTCTTTGTCTTTGTGAGACCCTGGCTCAACCACCCTGAGTACCTGATTAGCATTTAAATGTCCTGGTCCTGGTCCTCTACCTCTCCAGGGGTTCAGTATACCATTATAGATACCAGGTAGATTGAATCTTAGCCCTCCATTCCTGTTTAAAGAAGGTCTTTCTTTTTTAACAAAAATAGCTTCCTTGACTCCTCTTTCAAACCATCTTTTCTCCCTGCTTAAAACCTTCACCTCACCGTCTTCAAACGAGTGATTAGAGGCTTCAAGATGGAGATGCACGGCGCTCTGAGGTCCTGAACTTGTATTTCTTCTGTGCTGATAGAGCCCTTGTGTGATCAGAACCTTACAACACAGAGCTCAAGGTGTGCCCACCAGCTCAGAGGGCAAGAAGAAAGAGGAAAAACATGTCCAAAATGCCCTCTCAGCCTGTGGTTACCCCGCTTGGGCCCTCAACAGAGTGAAGAGAACCAAGAAGAAGGACAAAAAGGGAAACTGAACAGAGAAGGAAGGGTGTTTCTATCCCTTATGTGTCTGGCCTGTCGGAAAAACTGCAGAGAATTTTTAGACAACACGAAGTCCCTGTTTATTTTAAACCAGGAAACACTTTAAGACAAAAACTGCTTCATCCTAAGGACAAGTTGCCGACTCAAAAACAGAGCAATGTAGTTTATTCGATCCAATGCAGTGAAGAAAGCTGTAAAGAACGGTACATAGGTGAGACAAAACAGCCTCTACACAAGAGGCTCTATCAGCACAGAAGAAATACAAGTTCAGGACCACAGAGCGCCGTGCATCTCCATCTTGAAGCCTCTAATCACTCGTTTGAAGACGGTGAGGTGAAGGTTTTAAGCAGGGAGAAAAGATGGTTTGAAAGAGGAGTCAAGGAAGCTATTTTTGTTAAAAAAGAAAGACCTTCTTTAAACAGAAATGGAGGGCTAAGGTTTAATCTTCCTGTTATTTATAATGAGTTACTGAACCCCTGGAAAGGTAGAGGACCAGGACCAGGACATTTAAATGCTAATCAGGTACTCAGGGTGGTTGAGCCAGGGTCTCACAAAGACAAAGAGGATTCTAATAGCCCATTAAGATTCTGAATAGGCTAGCTCGGTAGATACAAGGGGGGAGTTTCTGTTGAAACAAACAACTCTTTCTACTTCAGGAAGGCTCCGCCCAATGGGCGGGTCTTACCACAGAACAGTATTAATATTGGAGTTCTCGATCTAAATTCTTTTATTGACAATGACTCTTGGATGAGAGTCGAAACGTCTATTTTTTCTAACTGAGTCCAGATGACTACAACTGAAGCTTTTTCTACTATGGAACACGCCTGGACGAATGAGGGATTACACCGACATTACACAACTGTATGATTCAAATGCATGACAAAGCTGTTCAAAATCTTCTTCTGGCTATTGTCACAATGAACAGAGATTGCAATGCTTCTGAAGTAGAATCACACTGAATGAGCATGACTCTGACATGGCTAAAGTTCAAAACACAGCCTTTTGATATAGTAGTTGGGTTGTTTAAATGCATGTAGCGGCTCATAAAGCATGTACAGATGAACATGCACGCCCACATCGCTTTACATTTATCGATGTTTTACTGGACTCACTTGATCATCTCATTGATTTGCTGTTTGTTTAATGGGCTGTTTCACAAGTCTGCTTTACTTATTCTAATGAGTGCTTACACCTTCCTGCCTCTTGCCTGCATTTTAGGACTTCTTTATGATCAATAACACCAAACAGGTGAGTGTGCTTACAGTCATGTGTCCATATTCTGTTTAAGTTTGTTATGAGTGGTTGTGTGTTACTGTAATGCCGTGTTTGAGGATGTCTCAGTCTATAATGGATATCAATCTACAGCATTTGCTTATATAACAGTGTTTAACATCTTTCTCTATTCTTACAGAAAGAGACCGAGGATGACACACTCGGCTCTAAAAAAGTCAAAGAGCTGTCGGTGATTGACGGCCGGAGAGCCCAAAACTGCAACATTCTGCTCTCACGGTAACTTATCTAATCGATTTAAAACACACATGACCAGTGAGCAGTTCACAGAGAGAATAACACAGAAGGTTCTCTAAAAGTGCCTGTATTTTAAGGGTGAATGAAAGAAACAGCCAGTGAGCAGTGAGTCTACAGACGCCGGGGGGTTTCATAAGAATAAGGTTATTTATTAAGTGACTTGACTTAACTGCTTCTGTCGTGGTCAGTATCTAAATAGAGTGGGGGCAGCTGAAGGCACAATGAAGTCGATCCTAACACGTGCTTAAAACAATCAGTATTTAGACCTGATCTCAGTTAAGTCTTTATGATAAAAATGATGATGATTAAATTTCCACTGTAGAGATGTCCGTTAGTTTGCTTTTCTATTTCAAAGGATGTAAAAAAGGACAATGAGTCTAGTCTCACAAAAACTATCATTTGTATAACTGTAGAGACAATGAAAAACTGGTGTGTGGTCAACATTTATGTAAGGATTTATCCAGAGTTATCCAAAGCTAAAAATGTGGATTCAACCTTCATAAAAAGGCTGTGTCTCTTATAATAACAATAATCTCCTTTACATGTTAAATGTCTAAAACCACACGCGAGTGGTTTTCATTTGACAAAACATCTTGATTTCTTTATGTTTTAATATTCTAAATTTAACAAGCATATACACACTGAATTGTGGAGCAGCTGAAGAGGTTGCTGGTTCTGGTTAAGTTTGCACACGGAGCTGGAAAGGCAGATGTTAGCTAGAAACAGTGAACATGCATAAATACATTTTAATAACTCCAACGTTTCTGTGCTGCAGACTGAAACTTTCAAACGAAGAGATGAAGAGAGCCATATTGACCATGGACGAGCAGGAGGATCTGCCTAAAGATATGCTGGAGCAGGTCTGTAGCATGATTTAGTGCCGTAGAGACCGTATGTAGTGTGTGCGCTGGCAGACGTTTGCCGTGAGCTCCTGTAAATGGAAAAGCTCTGGCCCGGACTGAGCCCACATCATAAACCCGTCCACTGTCCTCAGCGTAAACACGAGCGCTTCAAGGTAAAGACCGTCTCCTGCTTTTTCAGCTGCTCAAGTTTGTCCCGGAGAAGTGCGACGTGGATCTGCTGGAGGAGCACAAGCACGAACTGGACCGAATGGCTAAACCCGACCGCTTTCTTTATGAGATGAGCAGGTATTCACTCTGTAGTACTCGCTTGTAGTAGTACTTGGGTTGCACCAGATTTCAGTTCATCGAGGGAATCATTCGGATTGAAGATATTAGGACGGTTGTCTCGGGGGTAAAGTCTTGTAGAAAAGACCTTTAAAAAAAAGCAGACACAGAAGAGTTAAGCCTTTATTCCATCTTCAATATTAAAACCTTCATCAGGGCACAAGTATTTGGAAATTTGTGTGTTAAATAGCACCAGGGTTCAAGCATTTCATTTGTTTTGTTTTTCTTCACAGCCCTGTCTTGTCTGTGTCCATAATCGTATTATTAAAAGCCATATATATGTCTTGGGAAAAAAAGAACATGGAATTGAAAACACATTTTTCCCCTTATCGCCCAGCCCGAAAGATAACGGTGCACTTTTGTTCAAGTTACAAGGTTACTTTATTTGTTTAATTTAGGAGACATTTAGTTTGGACTGATGGGTTTTCTGCGCAATAGTCGCACATAAAAAGGTTTAGGCAGAAGCAAAGCGACACGTGCAATACATTTTCGTTGCTCGTGTCCATTATGTTGCTGCAATTGCAATGGTTTTTATAACTTCTGCTGGAGGTCAACCTGCTGCTTTTGTCTCTCATGTCGGAATATTCCACAACATGGCATTAAACGTGCAGTATGCATCGCCATGGGGACAAGCATGCGGCGCCACCTGGCCACGTTATAGGTCAGATCGCCGGAGAGGTGTTTTCAGCGTTAAAAAAACTCCTGCGATTGAATAAATACAAGAGAGTTCAGTTTGAATGCCACGCTCTGGAACATTCTGGGAGGCAAACACACGGAAAAGTTACATAGGCTGTGATTGTTGAGCGACATTAAAAGACGTGTAAGAAGTGTTTATCGTGTTGTTGTGGTTGGACCGGTGCTCTCGAGGCAGAAAGGGGAAACAAAGGAGGCGTTTTACTGCTCAGGCCTGTGGTGCATCGATGTCAAACCAATGTCCTGAGGAGAGATCACAAGAGACACTGTGTAATTAAATCCACTGTTATACGGGTTTGGTGAGGTTTAGTGTTTCACCTTTCAACTCAAGACAGGATGTACACAACTCACTGGGGCTTTTTATCCACCGTCGAGTCTGCGCTTTATAGGATTAAAACCCAAACTGTACAGAGAATAGAATACGCCACCACAATCCCTCAGGACAGGACTGTGTGTCATTTCCTTGTTTATGATTTTGAAGTAAACTGTGGATTTCCTTAATAAATCTTGGTTTTGACACATTTTCCACTGCGTTTCCAGGATAAATCACTACCAACAGAGACTACAGTCCTTATATTTTAAAAAGAAGTTTGCTGAGAGAATAGCAGAGCTCAAACCCAAAGTGGAAGGTAAGAGGAAGCTTATTTTAAGATATAACATTTACGACATTTACTACTATTGCATTTACTATTACTACATTTACTATATTTACTACTGTTACTATTACATTTACTATTATAACATTTTCTATTACTACCACTACATTTACTACTATTGTACATTTGCTGTTATTACATTTACTATTTACTATTACTACATTGACTACATGTATTACTTTCTACTACATTTACTATTACAACTACTGCATTTACTACTACTACTACACCTACTACTACATTTACTATAACCACATTTACTACTAAGACTACTTAACATTTGTAACCACATTTACTACTACTTCTACTACAACATTTACTAAACATGTATTACTACATTTACTATTACAAGTACTTCAGCATCTACTTTTTCTCAAACGTCACTTCTATGACTACGACTATCACTGTCTCCATTCACTTGCCGCTGAACGTGAAACCTGACTGTGTCTGTTTTAGCCCTGAGCAGAGCGTCGAAGGAGATCTTGCACAGTAGAAACCTGAAGCAGCTGCTGGAGGTGGTGCTGGCGTTTGGAAACTACATGAACAAAGGCCAAAGAGGAAACGCGTACGGCTTCAAAGTGTCGTCCCTCAACAAGATCGCAGACACCAAATCCAGCATCGACAAGTAAGAGCGCTTCTTCTGCTGAAACGTTCGGAGGCAGTAAAGCAAAGTGCTAAAACTCACATCTGGAAATGACGACGTGCTCCATGCGTTATGTTTACATCTCAATATATTCAACCGTCTAAATGTGCCGTGTGTCTGCGCAGAAACATCACTCTGCTTCACTACTTGATAACCATCCTGGAGAAGAAGTATCCAAAAGTGCTGATGTTCCAGGAGGATCTGAAAAGCATCCCGGAGGCAGCCAAAGTCAAGTACGTGATGAAAACGACCGCCGTCCTTCCTTTTTTACGCGCCGCTAACTAACCTCTGTTTCGCGTGCAGCATGATGGAGCTGGAGAAAGACATCGGGAACTTGCGGAGTGGTCTGAAGAGCGTCGAGAGCGTGAGTAACGGAGATTTATGAGCTTTCCAATGAGCCATTTAGGCGTCATTTCACTCATTATTTGTTCATTAGGAGCTGGACTACCAGAAGAAGAGGCCACAAGAGCTGGGTGACAAGTTTGTGTCTGTGGTGAGCCAGTTCATCACCGTGGCCAGCTTCAGCTTCTCGGACGTGGAAGACTCTCTCACTGAGGCCAGAGAGCTCGTGAGTCTGCAATACACGCTTTACAGGGAAGAGCGCCAGCCTAAGCCAAATGGGGGAAAAGTACCGTGACGTCCCACTCTAGAATGAACGCGTTTTATTGGTCAGCCATGTGCGCAAGTCAAAAGCGAGACTACAAAGGCCGAGGGTTGGTCCGTGTGATATCATTTTACCATTTTTGCACGTCTCATCCGGTGCGTGTTGTAAAAGCTCGCGATCGCACCTGGCAACGTCTGTCGAGTCATTTTAAGAGACGTCATCGGGGGCAAAGCATTGTCCGTCGTCTTGAAGCGTGTCAGTCCTGTGCAAAGACGGGAGGCCTGAGGGTGAACCCGCCTTTCGGTGTGTAATGTAATGCGTGTGCGCCGTTAAACACAGATGAGCTCGTTTAGAACATAACTTGTAACCTGAGCGTGTTCTCATTTCCTGGGTGAACTTCACACCTTCACTTTATGCTCGTCGTTGGTCCATTTTTATTGGTGCCAGGGAGTTTTTTTAACCTTTTTTTTTTATTATCTGGAGCATGTTTTTCCCTGCGGCGTGTCTGCTACATTGACCCTGTGGTCACATGGACACCATTAGTTTCTGTGAATCATTGACTGTGTCCTTTAGATAAATATTTGAGCGTGTTTGCAGATGGTCCAGAAAACCTAGTGACCCTCAATCAGAAGAGCTTTTAAGTCCTCTTTTTCTATTGTAGACCTCAAATAACATTATGCATTCTTTTTTTTTAAATGATCATTAAAGTTGTCAACATGAAACAAGGAATATGATTTTTGCAGTGATGAGTCTGCAGGTTGTCTTGGTAACAGGAAGTTAAGATGACTGTTGCATTATTCAGTCGCGACTCGTAAATTGATAACATTTGTGAGCGACACAATGAACAAATTAGGCACTTTCACTACTAATATTGAAACATTTAACCCTGAATTGCCTTGGCATTTTATTGAGTGAAGTTTCTCCTTGTACAGTGTAAATCGCTCCCATTATTAGGCCCAGGCTCTTTAAAGAAGCACGGCCTCTGTTCTCACATCTGGACGTCCTGTAACATGCTGTGAACACGTACCACAAACACGCTGCCCTCATTTGGGCTCTGGCTCCAGTCTCCGGACCCGCCATAATCAGTGGCTGGTCAATCCTGGGTTCACTTCAGCTTCAAAGCCCCACAACTGGTGCCCCCGGTCCGATTTCAAAGAGCTGGAACCTAATGAGACTCTTGTAAAAAAGTCTGAGAGTTCATAAAGCCCTATTTCGACTCTGTCCCGCTGTAAATCTTACCCGCTGTGCCCCCTTTTCCCTCTGTGGTCCCGCAGTTCCTCCGGGCAGTAAAGCACTTTGGAGAGGAAGCCGCCAAGATGCAGCCGGACGAGTTCTTTGGCATCTTCGACCAGTTCCTGCAGTCGTTCGGCGAGGCTCAGCAGGAGAACGAGAACATGAGGAAACGCAAAGAGGAGGAGGAGCGCAGGGCCAAGATGGAAGCTCAGGTGAGGGACGGTTATATGTATCACGAGGATGTCTGTCTTTGTGAAATATGAATTCATTTTTACACTGGCAAAAGCATTTGAAATCATAGTGTTGTCAAGTTTCTCAAAGTAAAAAAAAGGCTTTCCAAAGACTAAAACTGGACTTGACTCGAACTAAACCAGGACAAGAGCAGCTCAAACATGACTAAACCCAACAGCACATTTCACAAACTGATTCCAGAGCGTGACAACCATTTTAATAGTAAACCAAAGAAGCAAATAAATGCACAATTCATTTGACTAATGCCTAAAAGACAATAAAACCAGTGAAATCAAATAAGGTTCAACAAATGGTAAACAAGAAAATATGCTAATGAGACCGCCAAACTCCTACATCCAGACAGCTGATCTCATCAACGTAAAAATGTGCCAACCTTTTTAAAATGAACGTGTTTCTTTGTGTGTGGTGCAGCTCAAAGAACAGAGGGAAAAGGAGCGAAAGGCGAGAAAAGCCAAAGCCAACGGAGAGGACGACGGTGGGGAGTTCGATGACCTGGTGTCCGCGCTGAGATCAGGCGAAGTGTTCGATAAAGACTTGTCCAAAATGAAGCGGAACCGAAAGCGCATCAACAGCCAGAACACGGACTCGAGAGAGCGGCCCATCACTAAACTCAACTTCTAAAGCGCAAAGAGACGCTGCTCGTTTGTCCGTCTCTCTGCTTCATGACAACGACTCTATTCTCATCTTTAAACAACCTGGAGCTCAGCACGTTTGTAACAGAACATACACAAGAAGCCAAATTAAATACTGGACACAATGAGATCATTCCTGCTGGATATTTATTGGGAATCTGCTCATATGAATGTTCTCCATCTCCTCTTCCTCTCAGTGACCTCAAAAGTGCTACATTTCCTCACAGATGCTGTTTAACATAGTATTTCATCTGTGCTCTTTTTGTATGTCAAATCTATGCACAGACAAATGTACAGCTTTTTCTTCAAGCATCAAATACGATGTTTAATAATAAGGGGCCATTCTTATTATTGTCATAGGTTTAGGACACTGATTTTTTTCACACAAAGATTGTCCCGATGAGTTTTGGGAGAGAGACGGACCTTTGAAGACCAAACTATCCCAGGACTGAAACGCTGGGTCGTTCAACAGAAAACGTATTGGAAAAGATCTTTCTTTTTGTGTTTTAATATTGTGCTACATTTTTATATATGATCACATTTGACCTTTTTATCTGTTAAGAGCTGGCCTTAACTCTGTCCATTGTAATAGTTGAGTTGGTACTTAAAGGCCTGGGCCTAATTTGCAATGATATAAACCAGTGTGGATGCTCACAGCACACATATAGCTATATATACAGTATAAAGCTGTTTGTGGGACACATGCTCGTATGAAGTTGATACAATAAACGCCATTCAAACCAGAATCAGACAATACACATTTGGGAGTATCTTTTGACATCGTTTTGTAAATGCATCAGTGGCAATGGACGGATTTATACAAGTTAAAGCAGAAAACATTTGAACTCATCAAGAGTTTTAAATAATTCCTAATTGTGTAAATGCATCCACTATCACACATTTCCATTGGACTTTTGTAATGTAAATATTGCCTTCCATTGTATAATGAACTGAAAATAAATTGGAATAATGTGACTTGCTTGTTTGTTGGTCATGTGATCTGTCGCACTTAAAGATTCTTATAAAGTGCTTATTAAAGAGCTAATAAAATTAAAACCTATTACAAACCTTTGCAGACAAATACCTCAAGATGAAGCCATGTAATTACTCTCCTATTAATATAGTGTGAAAACTCCTTTACTTATTTATTTGACAGGGACAATGCAGTCATACATAGTTATATAGTTATAAAACAAAGCTTGTAGCAGATGTGATGCATACAAAGTTTATAGCCAGTGCTAATTTTCAACTCCCGTCCCTCGTTGGGCATTTCTACACCACCACAGATATAAAAGGCATTAAAACACATTTCCATTATTATAAATAAATCAGTGGTAAATGTACACACTACACAGCTCATGCACGTTCACAACACTTACAGGTGGAGACAGTTTTGATGTTCTTTCAGCTGCACTTAAGTCTGGAGGTGAACATTTTGACCTCCGAGATGCACTTTATTTCAGGGGGTAATGAATTCAGAGTTTACAGCTCTTATAGGAGAAGGTTCACTGTCCAAATGACGTCCTGCACTGTGGGATTTGACAGTTTTGGTTTGAGGAGCCTCTTGTCACTGCTGCTGTTAAGTGTCTGTATAAATGTACTGAGCGGTTCAGGGGCCAAGTTATTGACACATTTGAAACATAATTCAAGAAAACACTTGAGCCCATTTATACCATAACTTTCTAACGCCATCTACTGGTGGAGAACAATCACTACCACAATGACACAAAATAGAACTATATTTTTTTAATGAATCAAATGCAGCACTACATTTGTTCACTTCAGGAGGAACCCCTGAGTGAGCTCATCGTGGGCCTCTTGGACGAAGTGAGAGACGCCAGTGTAAAAGGCTCGGCCTGAAACTTCCACCACAACAGCCTTAAAGTCTCCACACACAGTCTCCTGCAGAAAGGAACAAAGACTTTCAACAGCAGATATGGGTTTGTCTTCAGTGATTGTTACAAAGGCTTGGATCATCGTGGGCCTCTCATTGGCTGAATAATTGTAGTCTAAAGGTGGATGAGTTACTTCATCAAAAGCCTGCCATAAAGATAAAAGACACACTTTGTTCACACGCATCATGATGTTCTCAACCTCTGATGTACCTCCACGGCTCGTCCCGTGAACTGGGACCCTGTGGCTCCGCTCTGAAACGTCCTGGTCTGGTTCAGTGTGATCAGGCCTTTGTGAAACATAAGAGCCACTCGAGCCGTCACTCCAGAGCCTGTGGGGCTCCGGTCCACCTGCAAACGGCATCGTGACACTCATCATGTTCACTCTCATCAAGTTCATCTACAGTACAACAGTGATTTATCAAATAATACAGTTATTTTATTCACCTGCGCTTCAGCAAACACACAGACATTAGACGTGGGCTCAGAGGAATATTCATCTTTGCCGTCAGTGAGAATTGTCCCGTACAAAAAAGCCAAGTCATCGCTGACCGGATGGTTTAGCTTCACCTTATTAAAAAGAAATGGTTTAGTTTGTAAATGACTTCACTTCACTTTTGCAGAGGGTACATGGCCAGACAAAATCAGATAACAAGGAATAATCAGTTAACCCAATAATTAGATCTGATTTTTGGTGTGTGTTGACATGCTCAAGAGAAATATGATCATCAAAAACACCGGTAAATGTTGTTTTTGAAAGACAAAGTTCAAATCATTTAAAAATAACACTTTGTCTTTCATTTTTGTTGTTCCATATTTCTTTTTGCATAAATTTCCTTGTCAAAACCTGCTCAAGTGTGAACACTCAAAGAAACGCACATAACTCTTGACATGACATTTTTTTAAATAATCTGATAACTTCAGAACTCAGATAATGACCAGACTTTTGCATGTGAACAAAGCCCCTGTTGCACATTATTACCTGATCTTTGACAGCTTTGGTCACTGCTGTGGCGGCGTCGACCAGATCCCGAGTCCTGGACTTGTTCACGTCCAGACCGAATCTTTGTGCATCAACAAAAGCATAAAAGGCTCCTCCATAACTGATGTCCACGTCTATATCCCCACGTCCCTCCACCTTCACAGTCACATCTAAGAAGAACATGTAAAGTTATTATGGTTATTACTGTGTTGTTATACGCATCATTCACCTGTAGCAAAGGCAAAGGCAGGCACACTGTGAAAGCGCACGGCTCCTGTCTGACCGTTGGAATACTCCACAAAGGCCTTGACCAGTCCACAGGGGCAGTGGATGTTCACTTGTGTCTCCGGAGACTGTGGCTCCTTCATCAGTTTATAGTCCACAGCAAAGCGTCCCAGGGCGATCACGGCGTGGCCACACATGGTGCTGTAGCCCTCGTTGTGCATGAAGAGCACCCCGAGGTCCGCTTCAGGGAGCTCGCTGTCCACAACCAGCGCCCCGTACATGTCGTAGTGTCCGCGCGGCTCGAACATCAGGACCCTGCGGAGGTGGTCCAGCTGCTCGCGGACGTAGCGTCGCTTGGACAGCAGAGTGCGTCCCGGGACAGTGGGGACTCCGCTGACGATGATGCGCAGCGGCTCTCCTCCTGTGTGCATGTCCACCACCGACAGCTCTGGCCCTTCATGAGGAGGCAGCTTCAGGTCCATGCTTCAGCTGATTAGTAACAAACACAAATGATTATACTTTATTTGCCCGGAAGGTCCACGTGTGCTGCAATGATGTTAAAATCGCACTTCAGCTTGTCTCTGAGAATGAGAATATTCATGGAAGTCCCGAGGTTTTGTAATGAAATATCTGTAAACTGTGGTGTGAGATTCTGTGCTGTTGCTTTCAGATATTGTACTTCATCGTGTATGTGCCTGGAGCTCTATCAGACTCACTGCACCTACGTGTATGCCTCCTGCCTAATAATGCATGATATGTTTTACTATTACGTTTCTATTATTATTAGGCCCGAGCGCCACAAGCTGGCAAGAGGCCTATTAATCTCGTAAGGCCGTGCGAAGCACGAAATCGAGCGCGAAGCGCTCGCCCACTTCCAAACGCTCACTAACGCACTCCTTCACTCATGCACGCCCCGTGCATACTAATTAGTAGTAGGAAAATGGAACATTACCGTTGTAAACGGGCGAAGCCCGTGCAAAAGTGCGCGCTAAACGAGCACTTTATATGGCCATATAAAGCACTCATTTGCCCTGAGTAGCTCACAAATACGTTCCCTAACCCTTCTTCTTCTTCTTCTTCTTCTTCTTCTTCTTCTTCTTCTTCTTCTTCTTCTTCTTCTTCTTCTTCTTCTTCTTCTTCTTCTTCTTCTTCTTCTTCTTCTTCTTCTTCTTCTTCTTCTTCTTCTTCTTCTTCTTCTTCTTCTTCTTCTTCTTCTTCTTCTTCTTCTTCTTCTTCTTCTTGGGACCAACCCCCCTATTTTTCACCCAGTGAACATTGACGAAAAGTCACAAAAATTTGCACACCTCTAAAAATCGTGCCTCTCTACATTCTGGCTATTTCCCTTTTCTAAAATAAAAAAAAATGGCGCGTCAGCGCCCCCAAATGTACCAAAAATGCATTGAGAGATGGGAAATGACCCAAAAAAAATCTGATCGTAGAATCATGAAATTTGGCACAGAGGTTGATGGTGACAAGTATTACGGCAACGCCGTCCGCCCAACCAAATGTCGGCCATAAAATGGCTAAACATGACTTCGGAGTTTTTTCCAAAACGTCGTACTTTTACGAACTCCTCCCAGGGCGTTGGCCCTAAAAAGCTGAAATTTGGTGAAAATGCTACTGAGGAGTGGGACATCAAAAGTTATCCAAATTACATTGATACCTCTCACGGTCTCTGTGCGGCGAAGCCGCAAACTGTAGCTAGAATTTCAAATTAGAATCAGTTGTTAAACTCTTTGCCCTAAACCTCCTTGAAATGAAATAAATTCATTTGGCGCCACAGCGCCCCCTACAGATTTTATATGGAGGTTAAATGTTTAGTTTTGCGAAATTATATGAAATTTGACACACAACTCAATTTTAGCATCCCCATCAAAAAAGTCAATGAGACCCATGTCATAATTGTTATGGTTTTGCCGTAACGATGACCGAAACCTTCCATGTTATTCCAATGGGGAAATCGCCAGAACATGTTTACACTTTAGACTTTCACAAACTCCTCTTAGGGCGTTAGACATATTAACCTGAAATTTGGTGAGACTCATCTTCAGGGGTGGACCATCAAAAGTTATCCACATTTTCATTCAAAGAGTCACGGTGTCTGTGCGGCAAAGCCGCACATTTTGCCAAGAATTCAAAATAAAATAGCTTTTTGATGGTAAAACAAAGGGGAGAAGATGTGACAGCGTCACAGATTCAGCAGTGGATGTAATAAAAGGACAATTGGGGCGCTAACGCGCCCCCTCCTCTTGGGGCGTGGCGGCGGCGTGGCGAGGGCCGATCATTGCCGCTTGCGGCTATATTTATTATTATTATTAACAATGATCCAGATACTCCTCTTGGTAAATGAATGGATTGTATTTATTTGACTCTGCAGGCCACAAAATACATTAACCACTAGGGTGTGTGTGTGTGTGTGTGTGTGTGTGTGTGTGTGGTACAGGAGCTAATGGGGATCTTAATAAACTAAACTAAACTAAACTTAACTAAACCAAACCACACAAACATCCAGTACATAGCTGACCTAAAGACTGCTGTGATTTTACTTCTGGAAATAAAGAAACTGTAGATCTACTTCAGTCTCACTCTTGCAAATCCCACAGTCACTAACCTAAAGTCCCATTCATGAACTGAACTTTGTAGAGTCTGAATGCATCCAGTCTTCAACCAATCACTGCAAGGATATTTAAGTGTTTTGTTGGAGTGTCATGGATGTGGCACGCGGCTTGCAGAACAAACATGTGCACAATATATATCAAACCTTTTCCATCTCTGACTTACCCTAGCTTTATGTTTTGTATGTGCAGCAGCAGCAGCAGCAGCAGCAGGCCTTCTCCAGTGATCTGATCTGTAAGTCAGCTTTGCTCTGAGGAGGAAACACACAGGAAGATAACAGACACATTTATACAAGTCATGCTTAGAGCCAGAGGTAATAAGCAGTGCATAAAGTTGTTATAAGTGAACTTTACCTGCTTCATGGACACTGGACCATGCACTGAGCACACGTCTGCAGCGGGATGAATGGCATTTGTCTCCTCCTGTTGGTCTGGAGGTGATATAAGTGTTGGAGACAGTCATGGAGGAAGTAAAGGCCACAAAGAGTCACAGAACAGTTACATAACACAGTCCCTTCTGCTTTAGAGGGCCCTTTATTTATCATGTCTAATTGTTTTAAGCTCTAACTGTCGATTCGTCAACACTGCTGCAAATAATAATGAAAATAATCCAAACAGATGAACACTTCACGGATTTCAGATGCTTTATTTTATATTTTGAAAGTGTCCAGGTGCGGTTTACTTTAAAGTCAGTAATAACATGAGCTTCTAATAGTTTTTGTTTCACACGTTTTAAAAAAACAATACACGTTTGTTAAATTTAAATAATACATAATGCATAGGCAAGTGCATACTGGGCAAGGTCAGCATAATAACATGTAAAGAAAAGTGTACCCTTTATATCTTGATTTGTAAACATTGTTCAATTCATAATAGTGCAACATTTCCTGAGACATTGGGGCTACGCAGTTGACAAATGAATATTTTACAGTTCATTTATATTTTCTAATACACATGCAGGCATAAATAAATCAAAGAACACAATAAAAATGTACAGTGTAATAACATCTATTGAATTGTATCTCCATCTGCTGCTTTGATAAGGCACATGTTCATCCCAGCAGCACCACTCCTCTGAGTTTTAAAGTTATAACACAAATAAATTATTTCAGTTTTAAAAGGACCCTTTATCAAAGTTCAGCATACAAAAAGTGATGCACATGAATTTGCTTCAGCTGTACAATGTTCAGATGCTCGAACTCTTCTTTTCCAATGTTATTCACTGACTCATATTACTTAACAAGGTGTTAAAAAATAACAATAGTTTCCTTAAAAGTCTTAGTAAACATATACTGGGGTATTTAGAGAACAAAGAGGGCAGAGCATGCAGCGATCAGTGTCACATGCAACTGGTGCATTTTAATTCAGAAAGGCCCATTGTCATTTTTTGAGGGGCTGGGCGTGGTCACAGAGTCCTGGGTCCTTGCTCTGGGTCGTGGGGAGGATATTGGCGGCAGTGACAGGCGTCTGTTCCCTGAAAGCAGCCGGAGGATCTGCCCCACCTGCAGCTCCAGCACTGACATGCAGCCGTTCAGCTTCTGGATGTCGCCCTTCAGCTCGGCCTTGGCCTCCTGCAGCAGGCTCTGCAGCTGACTGTGCTCCGACAGCGGCGTGACAAAAGTCTGTTTTAAAGACGCCTCCATCGGACTGCGCTCAATGGGACTGCGCTCAATGGGACTGCGCTCAATGGGACTGCGCTCAATGGGACTGCGCTCAATGGGACTGCGCTCAATGGGACTGCGCTCAAAGGAGCTCCTTGAATCGCCTGCTCGGTCAATGCGCAGGTCACTCTTTGTGATGCCGCTGTCACAGGAGTCTGTTTTGTGCAGCGCACTGTTTTCCTCCACAGCACTGAGACCCTCTGCGCCCCCCGTGTCCCCGCTGCCCTCTGAGTCCTGGGTCTTGGTGGCTGTTGTCTGATCATGCTCGGACTGTTTCTGTGCTGGAGGGGGGGCTGAGGGAGCACTCTTAAATTTGGCCCACCCCCTGGCCCCCCCTCGCAGTGACACCGCCGCCTCCTGTCCCGGGACAGGGCTCTGGGCTCCAGGGACCTCCGCAGTGGTCTTGGCCACGCTCTCGTCCTGTGCCTGACTCGATGCTTCTCCATGCGTTAGTGAGCCTTGGGTCGCTGTGCTGTTGTTGTCAGTGTTTGGATTTTGTGGCTCGATTTGGACACAGTTGTGGTCACAGGGAGAATCGAGGATGGTCTGTCCGTCCGGGGTCTGGCTGTCCCTCTGCTGCCTGAACCTGTGGAACAGCTTTCGCACAGGATGATCCTCGGGGATGGAGAGCGCCACCTCGTTCCTCTGCCGCTCCTCTTCCCGCTTCACGTCTGCGATTTTTCTGAAGATGACCTTTCAGGAAACCAAGAGAAAAGTCTGAGCAGAACATCAATACACAGAGCATTAAACGTCATGATGTGCTGAAATATTAAAGGCTTGAGAACGTCAAAGCACAAGGGAAATTGTTAATGGGTCAATAATGCATCAGAGCCCAGAAGGCTTTTGAATTATTCTCCCATTTCAAGACAGACCTTGTGTATCCTTACAGTACTTATTACTAAAATATATATATGTCGGTGTAATCCCTCATTCGTCCAGGCGTGTTCCACAGTAGAAAAAGCTTCAGTTGTAGTCATCTGGACTCAGTTTGAAAAAATAGACGTTTCGACTCTCATCCAAGAGTCATTGTCAATAAAAGAATTTAGACCTAAATTCTTTTATTGACAATGACTCTTGGATGAGAGTCGAAACGTCTATTTTTTCTAACTGAGTCCAGATGACTAAAATATATATGTTTGTCCTTTTTGTTGACTCTAGATTATACAGAGATTACAGTTTCTCTTTATATAAATCACACACATTCACACAATCAGTTATGAGGCAATGTAAAATCATAATGAGCACAATAAAGTTTATAGCTGAAGCCTCTGTAGGTAAACAAAAAGTAGGTGCAAAGTGTGCATGAATATTTTTGAGGCCACACAAATTAATTATTAATGTATTTTTATTTACAATGAATATATTTTAAGCATAAAAACATAAATATTGCAGTGTGTGGTCACATTGTGCCTGGGTGTATTCAGGTTGAGCTACATGAGTTCACTTTATGTGATATGTTCTGTTACATACATTTACATTACATGCAAAAAGCCTATTGTCAGTAGAGTTAAAAAAGAACTTCAGATTTACTTGACTGGGATAATTTAAAAAAATCATGCATTTGTTGTCCCATAGGAAGATTATATAATGATGCTTGTACTCTACTTCTTTAAAGTCTCTGAGTGTGTGGTGTACATATCTATGTTAGGGCAGCTCAATCATGGAAAATAAATCACAATCCTGATTATTTGGACCATAATTAAATCCTCATTAACCATTATTTATTATAAGATAAAAGTTAAACTGGAGAGACAGAACAGATTGTGGCCAGTGTTATGTAATGTTTTGTGATTCTTGTTATAAAGCAGTTGCACATCAGCCTCCCATGTTTAAGAGGCAGAACAAGCGCCATATCAATCAGAACAACTGCATTTGTTTTGCTTTTTTCTATTACACAATTTTTCTTAATTGAAGCGTTCGTTGTAATCATTGTTGTAACTGCCCCTGCTAGGCCTCGGGCCTAATTAAAAAAAGATGAATAGCACAGACCTAATATAGGCCAATGGAGACGTCAGTTCAGTCCATTTAAATACATACTTGCTAGGTCTTACCCGTTTGCGCAGGTTACAGGTGAGGAGGAGGTTGCGGGAGAAGGAGTTGGCGAAGGCGGTGTAGAACTCCAGGACGCGGAGCAGCGGGTCTCTCTTGATCACGTGGAGGTCGCAGTAGGTCAGCGCTCGAACGTTGGCACAGGCGCGGGCCAAAGTGCTCTCCTTCCAAAACACGTCTCCAAAGACGTCGCCTTTACCTGCACACAACCAGAGCAACGGCTGAGAATGAGATTTAAACGCTGGAGGAGGTGGACAATGTAGCACTTTTCTGGTGAGTGGGTCCACAATGTTCCACAGCATGGCATTAAACATATTTATTCATTGTTCAAAATACCTTAAAAACATAGGTTTTTAATGTGAGAGTGAGAACATTGACTGTATATATCAGAGGGCCGCAATAGTGTCACTTCACCCATTGCATTGGGTTGCAGCCAAAAGAAGAAAACAAGTCACATTTTGAATACATTTAATGCCATATTCTGGAACATTCTAGGTTTAGTGCTCATTAAACAAATCGTTACCTTATGAAATCAACCAATTTAGCTTCCCATGTTATCAACATTTTGAGGTGTATATAATATTTAGTTTTTTGTTTTTTTTTAGCTTCATCGCTATGGCAATGGTCCTAATTTCTCGTCATTCAGAAATCCATGGATAAGTAACATTTTGCATCTGGTAAAAATGATCCCATTATTTAAAAAGTTTGTTTACCAAGTATTGCAATGACCTCATCGTCCTGAATGACCTCCAGTGACCCTGAGACCACAAAGCAGAGGGTGTCCACGCTCTCGCCGATGTGGAAGATGAGGTCTCCCGGGGCGCAGTGTGTCGTGGTGAAATCCACTGCCAGCGAGCGCAGGCAGCTGTCGCTGGCCAATCGAAACGCAGCGTGGTCATTGAACACTTGTCTGTTCAGGTGCACACAGATGTCAGCGCGCATGTCTTTGGGGCAGATGGAGAGGACCTGCCGCCGGAGCAGAGGAAGTTAATATATGATATGTTCACAGCAGCTGCATTTTGATTGTTAAATATAATGGGTTTTGATTGAAATGAAAGTTTGGAACATTGTAAAACATTGAAATGCAATGGAGCAAAATCCACATTTACTGTATATTTGAAGTGCATTTGACAGGTTAGACTACACTTTTCACTAAAACGCATTCAACATGATTATATTAAGATTTTACTCAAAAAAAAAAAATTGCCCATTTTCTCCCAGTTTGACTATTTAGGTAATTTATAATTTACTTTAATTTACAATGTCACTTCCTGGTTGGACATGAGCAGCAGCTGTGATATAGCAGTAATTCCACAACGGTTACCTGGCAACCGTACTGTAAACAAGGGCCAAAATCCATACAAATTACACATTAGTTATGATTTGACAAATTGTAATACCCGATAACACCATTATTTTGTTATATGATTGTTTAAACGGTCTGTTGTGTGTAAATAGTCTCGATGTAACGTCGCTTTTTGATGACATCACAGAGGGATTCCGTTTTTTCCAGTGAGACTACAGACATTTCTTTTGCATTTCATCCTTAGCCTTGTTTTATTGCGCTGGAGTCTGACCTTTAATTACTTTCTCTTCAAACTTGGCGCACTCAAAAATATTGGTTCTATTCTGCGACAACCATTTTTAAAGATATATGTTATAGTTTTGTACTTGCAGAATACTGTATTGAATTGACTGTCCAACGCACCTTCTCTGCATCGATGCCTTTCGACATGGCCCAGGTCGACACGATGAAGTCCATGACCCTCTCGCTCAGGCCGTTGGGAACCTGGTAGAGTTTGAGGAAGTCGCGCACGTTGTTGAGCATCTCGTGGTAGCGGTTTGTGTTTGTGTACATTTGCTGGAAGATTGTGGTGACGTTTCCAAAAATGGTGGCATAAAGAAGAGCTGAAACACAAGTCAAAAAGCTCCACGATCAAACCGTCGCCATCGACCGTCATCGCAATAATATAAGAATCGTCCGACATGGATTGTTTTGTTTTCATCCAATATTTGACCTGCTGTTGAGGCTAATTACCAATATTTGCCAATGTCACCGTCAATATTTTACAAGAATCAGAGAGAAGTTCATTGCCATTGTCAGTGGAAAAGAAAGGCAAACTCAACAAGAAATACAAAGTAAAAATGTGCTTCGTCGATATAGTTTTACGATAATGAATAATAATAGTAAATAAAAACTGCAAAAAAATAAAATACAACCATAAAAGAAGGTCTTATCCATGGCAAGGCTCACAAAGTTGTAGAGTCAAGTTAATGTCACAAAATAACAATATATAAATCCAAAAATATAATTATATAATGACATTTGCGGTACTTTTTTGTCTAAACATCATAAAGCCACATATTATGCTTCTGGCTCTTCATTTTCCATTAGAAATAGAAAAAAACCCCAGCATAAACCAGCCCAAAGCCCAAAGAGCCAGAGTCGGCTCTACCTCCTGAGGAGACTCAGGTCTTTTGGAGTGACAGGACCACTCCTGAAGACCTTCTATGACTCTGTGGTGGCATCAGCTCCTGTACGGTGTGGCCTGCTGGAGCAGCAGCATCACAGAGAGGGAGAGGAAGAGGCTGGACAGAGTCATCAAGAAGTCCAGCTCCGTCCTGGGCTGTGCTCTGGACTCGGTGCAGGAGGTGGGGGACAGGAGGGTCCTGGCTAGATTCACATCTATGCTGGACCATGAGTGTCACCCCCTGCAGGACACTCTCTCCGCTCTGGAGAGCAGCTTCAGTGAGAGACTGATCCACCCTCGCTGTGGGAGGGAGAGGTTTCGCAGGTCTTTCCTTCCTGCTGCTGTCAGACTTTATAACAAACATTGTTAGTCCTGAACACTCGCAATACTGACCTAACCATGTGCAATTCATATAGGCAATTACTGTCGTGATTCATGTGCAATTACTGTGAAATTCATGTGCCGTCGTGACACATATTCATGTGCAATTACTGTCGCGATCACATGCAATGGTATTTATGTATTTATTTATTTTCATCTTTATTATTTTCCCCTCCATCCCTTGTTGGGAAATGGGAGGTTTTGTCTATAGGAGTTTTTGTTTATAGGAGATCTTCTACTGAGAGTGTTTTTAAAACTTCCTATAAGTGATCTGTTCTTTTCCTCTGTATCTACCTCTGTATCTACCTGCGTTGCATCAATGAAATCTTATCTTATAATATATCTGGACATGAATGCTCCAAAACAATTACAACTATTGTCTTAGAAAGCATTAGTTTCATCTAAACACAACCAACGCGTTTCTTTTGCTAATTACCCTGACAAAGACATCAATAATTCAGATCGAACAGGCTGGAAAATGCAAATATCTTGGGTGAGTTTAGTTCAGCGGGGGCCTCGAAGAGCAAACCAGTGTAGAATAAAAGTCGGAGGGGCTTCAGTGCAGAAAGAGATCACAGAGGTTGCAAGATCCAACATGAAGGCTCAGTGTCCGTCCGGGCCCCCGGGCGCAGTCTCCCTTTCCTTGTTTTGCTGGTCGCTGCACATAATTAGTGTGTTTGTGGCGGGATATTTACTGGCCATAACTAAATGTGACACCGCCGTTGAACTGAATGATCCTGGTGATTGAAGCGCCACCAGGACGAGGGCGGTTTTACTCTGAGCGAGCGGGGAGCGCGAAGCAGGGATGTCACTTCACGTTTCACTCCGCGCCGCCGTGGCACCACTTTTACGCGCAGCTTCGGCCGAAAGGGGACGGAGAGGAGCGCGTGGACCGCAGTCGTGACTCCGAAACGGGCCTTGCCAGAGGAGGAAGTCACACAAAAGGTGGAGCTGCTACTGTAACTGCGCTTGCCAGGCGGCCACGCAGGATAAAAATAGGACTTTTCATCGCTGTCAGCACAATGTATCACTGTACATGGCAGTGACGTTTTAGGGAAAGTGCAAAATTGGCTGCTTATTATGTCACGTCTATTTTAAAAAATGGCTGCACGAAAGCATTGTATTTTAGGAATTTATGTAATGATTAGTGAAAGATTAATCGACAATCGCAATTGGAACGGACGCAATTAGCGGATCACAAAGGCAAATGCAGTTTTTGAAGTGCCATAATTATCTCCACAAACAGTGAAATATCCCGCGTTATTCTGCATATATAAACTGCTGACGCTGTAGATTAGATCTGTCAAACATGTACTGAAAGTGATTCTTGTAGTCTGGCAGTTCTTTATTCTTTTTGTCACTTGCACTCTTGAGTTTTGTGGTTTTCAAATGACAAATTGCAAATAAACTGATCTGAAATAACTGGCAAAAATGTCAACACTGAACAGAATACTAAAAAATATTGCAATGCTTGTCAGAAAAATCGATATTTCCCTCTTATCGCTCAGCTCTAACGTTATTGCTTTTAATTTCTTTGCCAACGCAGCATATAAATAACGCATGTCGAGCGGAGAAGTTAAAGAGAGAAATTAAGAAAAAAAAAGAGAAAAAAGAGAAGAAAAAAAATGTTATTTCACCGTCAGACAGAACAAAGCGACTGTCGGACAGAGCTTCACGGAGCAGCGCTGGAGATGTCACTTTCCATCATGACCAAAGCTCGTCCTGAAGACTCTCCGCAGCTGTGTGATTCACCGAGGCTGCAGCAGATCTACCACGAGGGCCGGAGGTCACTGGACGAGCGGAAATATAAGTGAGCTCTCCTTAGATACGTGCGGCGGGAGCTCACCCTGCGCATTCGGCTGATGTTTTGAAGGAGTTACTGAGCTAAAACGCCGAGGCCATCGCTCAGCATCTGCCCGGCGCGGGTCGATAGCATATGCTGCGTTCTGGGCAGCTGCCGTAGCCTAGGGGCCCATCGGAGGCATTATAATGTCCGGCGTGAGAGCGCAGACATCCGGATTGTTTAGGCTCCTGTGGAAGGTTGTGTCGGCGCATTACGAGCAGATGAGCGCGTCAGTGAAATGTGGAGAGTGTTCGCTGTGGGTCCTTTCGTGACCCCGGGCTTACAATAAGAAAGCTGATTATGTATGGACAGAAAAATGCATGATATGGCAATGATTGTTTTGGAGGAACACTAAACGTGAGAATGTCCAGATCGGCTAATCGATAATCAGGATTATTCAGGTCACAGTATAATCTCCCATATAAAAGAACCAAACAGTAATATTTGTGACAATTTTATGAGCAACTGAGTATTACATTTCCATCTGAATGTTTATGTCACGTTTATTTATATTGAATTATTTAGTCTTTTAGAAATGTTGTAAAGCTGGTCACAAACTGCTCAAAAGACAATGTGAATGAAGGATTATGAGATGATTTCACAGTTTTTTGGTAATGGACTCGATAATCGTGAATTATCCTTAAATTATGATGTTTTTTTCCCCACTAAATGTTGATACTGTGACGTTACTAATCAAATGTATCTTCTATCGTTTTGAAATGACCTCAAAAAGACATTTAGAGTTTAATCAAAATTTGAATCAAAAAAGCATTCTCAAACCAGGGTGTTTTGACGATGTAACAAGGAATTATATATATTTTTTTAATTAAACATACATTGTGCTTAGAGAAAATATTGTCTAAACATTGCGATCAAGATAATCCCCAAAAATATTGAGGTAACATTTAAGTCACTTCCACCTCAACCCATGAGTAAAGTGTTTTTAGTAGTTCTTCAAATATACAACATTTCATCAGAGACACACCAAAGTTATGTAGCCAGAAGAACACATATATCAGACAATACATTGTACTACTTGTGTTGTCATGCGCAGCCCCAAGCCTGGACAAATGTGCCTCTTACATTCACAAAACCCCTGCGCACTGTGATTAATAATTTACCGTATTCACATTACAGTATCATTCTCAAGGGTCACAAAGGGCTGCGAAAATATAAAAATACAACTGACTTCTATTTTTTACTAACCATGTCCCGATCATCAATTTTAATGTCTTTATGACTTATTCATTTCCCTAATGTCAAACGAGTTAAAATGCTAACTGTAATCCTCTGGAGCTCTCAGCGTGTTGTGATCTCGCTAATGTATTCAGATCCTCTTCTTTCCCTGCTCCTTTTTCCTTTCCGAGGCATAACAGAGCAAATTACCTCGTGCGCAATGAGCCGTGTCTTTATTTTTTGGCGCTCTATCGTTATATTTGGTGGATTGGGCTGGCGCAAACACACCGGCTCCCTCATGTATTCAAACAAGCAGCATTTGACTGTACAAAGCACAACAGAGGAGCTGCTGTTCTTTTGCCCTCTAATCTGATTTATGTGAACTGTCAAGGTTGTTCGTCTTGTCCACTGAAGGAGAAAAAAACACGGCTCGGACTGACTTCAGTGCTTTGGAGAAGAATGAACGTAACTGCACTTGACAAAAAGGTCCAATACGAACGATACATGGGGCGTTAGGCAAAGGTTAGAGAGGCGGCGTTAGGCTTTCAGTGGAGTCAAGTGGTAAAAAATTTGTGGTTGCAATATTTCGGACGCCTCCTGGTCAAGATTGAGATAGTTCTTGTCGCTTGAAAGCCGTTTTTCCCATTTGTTTGTTGTAAAGTAGCGATAAAATGTGAAAGATTCAGCGCTAGGACATCAAAACGAGAGAGACAGTTTTTTCTGAGATACCACTCTGCCACTAAACCATGACAACAGCATTGATATGGACCAATGACTGCTGTGTAGCCCATGCGGAAAGAACACGTTAAAATAAGGGCAACAGTGAGAGTTTTAAAAGAAGAATTGGATTAATATGACATCAATAAAACGCCAGCTTCAAGTCCACGAAGCTCAAAAGGAGTCGGAGAGATTGAAGTCATATTTTTATCTCGTCAGCTTTCTTATTTTTAGTCTTTCCTTTCATTCGAAGTTAAAAGAATGTATTTTTCGTTCTTTCTTTTCACCCCCCAAAAATGTTCATTATAAAAAACAAACAGAACAAGATCAGAGAGTGAAAAGACAAAAATAGAGGAGCCTGAACAACATCTCCCCTTATCTATCTGGTATTTGTTTTATTTTCAAGTTCAAAGTAATTGTCAGTTTCATCCAGGTCCTTGTTCTTGCACAGAAATCCATCTATCGTTTCCATTGTTGGTGTTTTATGTCCCAGATATTAGATGGTTTTAAAGTAAATGGAATGTTAATGTTGAAGACGACATTTATATATTTTAAACTTACATGACAGTTTTGGTATGTGGTCTAAACACATGCAAGAATTTGTGGAATGTCTCTCCCCGCTCTTCAGCCCCATTTCACACTGCGTGGCATCACACTGTCCAATAGGGCTGCAATAAGTTTTTCAGCAGTCAACTGGTCAAGCAATCATTTCTGTGGCATAATGAGATTTCTGAATACACTTTTAACCACATAAAGGTTGAAATATGCTGACTGAAGTGCTTATAGATAGAGAATATTTACAAATTAGATGTCATTCAAAAATATTTGACACTTTTTTGACTTTGTCATTTAATAATGCTGTTTGGCATGTGCTTTCGAGTCTGTATTATGTCCCAGATAACAGAAACAATTGTAAAAATCTCACCAAGATTATTTCAATAGTCACGATTATGCTGATTAATCATTGCAGCCCAACTGTCCAATAAACCAAACGGAGCAAAAAAAACGCCCAAATCGAGTTTACTTACATCCCACCATCATCATGGCCACCGAAAAGATCTTCTCCCCGTCTGTGGTGGGCGCGATGTTGCCGAAGCCGATGGTGGTGAGGCTGGTCATGGTGAAGTACAGCGAGGACACATAGAGCGTGTGCTTATTGGGCCCGCCTTCCCACCTGCCCGTGCCGCTGGCGTTGTATCGATACGGCGCCCCGATGCTCTCAGACAGCTGATAGAGCCAGCTGTCCTTCTTTATGCTGTTGGTGGCCTCGTCGATGATCTCGAAGTCTCCGATGCTGTACCAAATGCAGGCGAGCCAATGGGCCACCAGGCCGAAGACGCACACCAGCAGGACCAGGACCGCCGCGCCGTACTCAAGGTAGTGGTCCAGTTTACGGGCGACGCGGCCTAAACGCAGCAGGCGGACCACCTTTAGGGAGCTGAAGAGGCTGCTCAGACCCTAAGAAGGTGCAAGAATAGAGATTGTATGTTCAGAACACATGGCAACCAGTGTGGTTTTATACATTGCTGACCATGTCCTGAATACTGAATTTGATTCATTTAATGGTGGGCCTGAGTTTGACAGGAACAAGAGGTGGGCAATATATCGAAAATGTATTGATATGCAAAAAAGCGGTGTTTCTGCAGTTTTGTGATTAATTTTACAGCATTTCACATTTGTTTGCAACTTAAACCTCTATCAACACGTTTAAAGATGTGTTTTAACACATTTCTGTAGGATTGACATAATATAGTCTATATATCATTATCGGGATAATCCAAAACATTATTGAAATATTACTTTTTGTCAATATCGCCCACCACTAATTGGAAATGGAAAATATTTAAAAATATAATATAATATAAATCAAATAAAAATAGAAATGGTAAAGTAACATTGGACATAAGTTGTTTTACTGAGAGGACTGAGTCTTCTGGTCGAGTAATGTTCCTGTGAATAGCGTTTGGGTCCCGCAGGTTTCCAGATCCAGATAAGATTAAATCCTAAAAACAAAACCAACATTAATTTATGTTTAGTGTGATTATCGCTAAAGCAGTTCTATACACTGCTTGTGTAAAGATGCTGCACTTGCATCGTCCACGTGGTCAAAATTATTGATGATGTCGTAGGGCAGACACGACAGCAGGTCAATGACAAACCAGGTCTTGAGGTAATTCATCCGGATCAGTTTGGCGTCAGAGACGACTTCTCCGGCCGGACCCACGAAGGTGGTGTGGAAGTTTAGCACAATGTCCACCAGAAAAATAACATCCACCACACTGTCCAGCACCAGCCAGGCGATGTTGCTCTGCCGGGTTTTGAAGGAGACGTTGTAAGGGACCAGGATGGCAGTGTAGAAGGTGAGGATGAGAATGACCCAGTCCCAAGTGGTCTTAAAGGTGCAGTAGTGCAGGATGATCTGGGGCGGGGTCTTTGGGGCTTCCTGTTTGTATTGAGGAAGAATATCTGAGCCCAGTTGAAGTACCTAGAGAAGACAGTCTTTTAAATCTCCAACGACACAAAAACAGTGAGAGTGAAAAAGAGATTTATGCATCTGAAAGTCTCACCTCAGCCAGTCGAGAAGGCTTGTGGTTGACTTCTGGTTTGTTTATGGGGGTGACTTGCTGCACCAAGTTTCGATTGCTGGCTATAGCTCGGGTCAGTCTGGCAAACTTAGTCAATCCTATTGGTATAAGAAATAAAGTGAACATTTGTAAAGTGAAAAGGATGTTACCTTATTATGTGATTATTAAAATGATTTGAAAATATGTGTCTTTTTGTCATGTAAAGGACCCAGAGTAACACCACCACTAGAGGTAAACATACCACAGTTTGAGAAGCACTGGGTTATATACACAGTCATTTTTATCGGGCTTGGTAAGAGCTAAAGTATAATTTGGCCACAGCATTGACCTGTTCCTATGCCTTTCAATGACCACTTCTCAGATCACAGTTGGTATTTTGTATGTATTAAATATCCATGGATTGAAGCTTCCTGTTTACATGCAACATTTTGAGGACGTTTATTCCCATTCAAAATATGTCACATTTTGTTTTAAAGTGTAAATCTCTACAGCAACAATCCTAATCCCTCATCATTCTGACACTAGATATGCATTTTAGTTTTTTGCTGTCTATCGCTCCAAATTTTGTGCCAAATTTCGTTCCAGGCACAGTAATACATTTTTAACCATCTCTTGCACGCAACTGTATTTTTAAAGCCATCGCTGCGTGCCTTGAGTGTGCTTTGTTTCTGCTTGATGTATGCTAAAGTCGCAGAGGGACTTGGCACGGTGCAAGCCAACTGAGACAAGAGTGCAGTGAACCGCACTCCCAACACCTGGACAGCCGTATGGAGAACGCAAGTGACATGGGAAAAGGACGTGTTTCCTATAGGACTGCGTTTAAGTCAACCAACAAACAATGTGTTGAGAGTCATCTTCCTCTCGTCAGTGTGAAAATACAGCTGTTTTTGAGGTTCACTCTTGCGTGGCTCATCGCTGTTTACTCAAATGGTGGCTGCGATGAACTACGGATCAACAAACACAGACTCTCGCACCTTTTGTGGAGTCGTCCTCGATTGGTTGTTTGAAAAGAGTGATGTCTCTGAAGGTGCAGAGGAAAAGCACAACTTTGTCGTTTTCGTTTCGGATCGGGGCGACGTGCATGTAAAGCCATATGGGAGTCCCTGCAGAGCATAGACACTGCTGCATGAAGAGGACAAGAGAAAATGCGCTGATTCATCTTTCGCTCAAACGAACACTCACTGTTTTTGGAGTAAAGCAGCACCTCGTAGAAGTTGGACACATAGTTGTCAAAGGTCTCCCTGATTTGGTCAATAGTCGTGTTATCAGTCAAGTCACCATACATGAAGCTGCAACGATAGAAAGACAAATAAGAGATGCAACGTTATTGTAGTGTTATTCACGACATCAGGATCTGGACCCCAACTAAAAAAAGGTCCAAACTAAACTGAAATTGTGTAGCATGTTAGATCTATCAAATACAGTATTTCACAATGTTAACTGTTCTATAACATCTTTAAAACTATATATTTTCCTCAGGAAGCGGTCACTGTCAGGTAGGACTACAAAAACTGTGTCTTAAAACTGTGATGTTGCAATGTCATGATGCTGCTGCATAGTGAGCTTTGATAAACAACGATATGATTTAACTTAAGAGGCACATCTTAAGAAACTTTAGTGTCAGTTCAATTTATCATTATCAAACATGGCAAAAAACCTTCATAGTTCACCATGTTTAATGAGTCTCTAAAAATTGGGGTAGCTAAGTTGAGGATATTCAATTACGCAAAATAAAGTGGTCCTGGACACTGAAAAAGGCACGTCGATTTTCCTCTCTCGCTAGAGACAATCATCAATTAGGAACAGGACACAAATCCCACGAGAAGAGACGCGAGATTGGGTCCACATGAGCGAGACAAGACAAGATTTTGGCATAATTTGTCATTTTTGTTTCTTTACTATTCCTGCTGTCTTTGTAGCTCTGCTTTTCTGGAACTACAGCTTTGGTTTATCCATTCCAAATGTAAACATATAGACAATCTATGTCAGTTTTGTCTCGTCTCGTCTGTAATTATTAGTAGTGTTACATTTGCAGTGCTTTCTGGACTAGAGTGTTACATTTGCGGTGCTTTCTGGACTAGAGTGTTACATTTGCGGTGCTTTCTGGACTAGAGTGTTACATTTGCGGTGCTTTCTGGACTAGAGTGTTACATTTGCGGTGCTTTCTGGACTAGAGATTTACATTTGTATTGCTTTCTGGACCATTTGCAGTGCTTTCTGGACCAGAGTGTTACATTTGCAGTGCTTTCTGGACCAGAGTGTTACATTTGCGGTGCTTTCTGGACTAGAGTGTTACATTTGCGGCGCTTTCTGGACTAGAGTGTTACATTTGCGGTGCTTTCTGGACTAGAGATTTACATTTGTATTGCTTTCTGGACCAGAGTGTTACATTTGCGGTGCTTTCTGGACTAGAGTGTTACATTTGCGGCGCTTTCTGGACTAGAGTGTTACATTTGCGGTGCTTTCTGGACTAGAGATTTACATTTGTATTGCTTTCTGGACCAGAGTGTTACATTTGCGGTGCTTTCTGGACCAGAGTGTTACATTTGCGGTGCTTTCTGGACTAGAGTGTTACATTTGTGGTGCTTTCTGGACTAGAGTGTTACATTTGCGGTGCTTTCTGGACTAGAGTGTTACATTTGTGGTGCTTTCTGGACTAGAGTGTTACATTTGTGGTGCTTTCTGGACTAGAGTGTTACATTTGTGGTGCTCTCTGGACTAGAGTGTTACATTTGTGGTGCTTTCTGGACTAGAGTGTTACATTTGTGGTGCTCTCTGGACTAGAGTGTTACATTTGTGGTGCTTTCTGGACTAGAGTGTTACATTTCTGGATAGACTCACTTGCATGTGCTGCTCTTGTGCATGACCTCGGCTCGGTGGAACCCGGACAGTTTGCAGAAGCCATCGTTGCTGTAAACGACTGGCCACTCCACGATCTGTGCATTTCCCAAAATGAAGCTGGTCTCTGTGGCAAAAACAATATGAGATCATTAAAACACAACCGTGCTTTCATAAAGACATATAATGCACTCGTGGGATATAAAGGAGCAACCAGCGGCACAGTTACGATTATGCAACTACTGTAGCTTTAACGTTTGTAAGTAGTATTAGAAACAACAACATCATTAAGTTATATTAATACTTTTGTCAGACAACTTACATTCAATAAAACATAACATTTTAGACTAATAAAATCAGAAGAATTCATATTGGTTTGAACACATACAGAAAAAATGTCCCAAAGCGATTCAAACCAGAAACAAGACGCTGAGCCATTTCACAGAAAGAGTTAATAAAAACATTTTATGTTTAAATCTTAATGTTAATTCAAAATGAATGAGAAGCACCAAAGTTCTCAGGCTCAAAGTGCTCAGGTCTAAGAAAAACAGAGCAACATTTGTTCACAATGACTTTATAAAATGGGATTTTGTACTTTTCTTTTGTTGTTTGATTCTTTATTGTTGCAGATACAGGCTTTTTGTTTTCCCAAAGGGATCAATCAAAGCTGGTCAACATCAGGACATTTGTACCACAGCTGTTCAGAAATAACTGATATTTTGTAATGCTTCCAACTACCAAATCAAATAGGCTACAAAGCACACTTACGTTTATCAACATTTAAGTTTTAGTTTTAGCATTTTTGTGTGGGGGAAAACTAATTAAAACTGTGTAATATATGACCACGTTGTAATCAAGCCTATTTAAATAAGGTTTACAAATCTGGCTTGCTTCTACGTAAACGCATGCCGACATTTTCTTTAAAAGACTCACCGCTGGAGCGACGGACAATGTTTTCCAGAAAAGTGTTTTGCGGTGCCACCAGCCCCCGTTTGCCCGAGTGCATCCTGCTCTGACACGGGACAGAGGCGCGCGGAGCCTGCTCACAAACTGCGCCTCAGAGCAACGCCACAAGAGCGCGTGTCCCGAGCGTCAAACTGCGCCTGTTACAGCAGCGACATTCGGGAGCAGCTCAACAAAATAAAACATTTCACGGTCGTATCCTCTCTTCGTGCCGATTTGTTTTTTTTGCTGTTGATTAACCATCTTCAATCGTGACTCGTGACTGTACAAGTCAATTATCGCAGCAACTTTTTGATGATCGTAATCATATCTATAGGGGAATATTTTATAACAAAGACAACACAATACAATAAAGCTCAAAATAGTGTTGATGATAAAAGTGTGTTTGAACAGCTGAGAAGCGTTGTAGGTGGAGGGCCTGGAAGTGAACATGGGCCAAATATTGTTCTTCATAAACATATTTTGAGATGTATGTTTCAGCTATATCGATGTGTTTTGTACTTGACCTCGGGCAGATGGCAGTGGCTGGTGACAGGACTTTACTCGAGGGAATAAAACCCCAAAACATCTTCCTGAGTGGGCAATTTATGGCTGGTATAAAAGTGTAACTCTGCATGAGTGTTGAACTAAAGAAATAAAACATGGGACAAAAATGCTTGTACTTTGAAATGTAAACGTTTACATTTCCTCCGTCATGTTAAACAGCTTTATGGACTTGAGACGGTAAGACTGTAGTCAATGGCTTTGACACAACAATAAACTACCTACAGTATCCAGGAATAAGCATTAGATTAGCTAAATAGCCCGTGGTTTCTTTATTTACCGCATCTCGTGCTTGTGTATTTTCATTGTTGTGGTAAACTGTGTTGTACATTTCCAGCAGAGGGCGCTACTGAAGTCACTCTGCGCATGAGTCATGAGCAGAAGAAGAAGGAGGCGCAAAACAGCGGAATTGTAACGGGCTGACGCAGTTGTGTGCGTGAAAACCGGCTCTGGAAAGTAATGTTTAACTATCCGGACTCTGTCCTCGTGTCGCTGTGAGACTGAGGGAAATCTGTTTATTTGACCCGTGAATGACGGAAGCCGCCGCGTCCACGCTTCTCTTCTGCTCGTGTTTGAACATGGTCTGAATCCTCACGTCAGAACTGTTTGTGTTTGTGGCGTCTGGATGAACGATGGCCACCGACTTGGGCTCTCGGTTTGTGCAGATGTGCGATTACCTCCAGGACCCGCGCCTGGTGGCCCGCTTCCAGAGTCTGTGCGGCGTTCAAGGGACGTTTCAGGACAAAGCCTCAAAGGACCAGAGCGCACCGGAGCTGGACCACCGAGGCCCGAGGAGGAGGCTCCCGGGCCCCGGGGTCGGTAACGGGGCCGCGGCGGCGGCGGGTGATGCGGGGGACAATGAAGACACGGCCAGGGCCAAGCCCCTGAGGAGGAACTCACTCACTGGAGACGTGGGGCAGGAGTTTCTCATCCAAAACAAGTTTCTCTTCTATTTGTTCACGTTTGGGACTGAGCTCGGTAACGAGATGTTCTTCATCATCTTCTTCCCCTTCGTCCTGTGGAACGTGGACCCGCTCGTGAGCCGCAGGATCATTGTGGTCTGGGCCTGGAACCTGCTTGTGGGACAGTCCACTAAAGACATGGTGCGGTGGTCCCGGCCCGCGTCTCCTCCTGTGGTGAAGGTGGAGGTCTTCTACAACTCCGAGTACAGCATGCCCTCCACACACGCCATGACGGGCACTGCCATCCCTTTCTGCCTCTTCATGCTCACCTGTGGCCGCTGGCAGGTGATGACAACACTGTGCTCAGGTCTAACACTGTGCTCAGGTCTAACACTGTGCTCAGGTCTAACACTGTGCTCAGGTCTAACACTGTGCTCAGGTCTAACACTGTGCTCAGGTCTAACACTGTGCTCAGGTCTAACACCACAGGTCTAACGCTGTGCTCAGTTCAGCTTCAGTGCAGAAGCTGCTGTAAACTCTGCACTAACTTGTGTTCAGTGCAGAAGCAGCTGTAAACTCTGCACTAACTTGTGTTCAGTGCAGAAGCAGCTGTAAACTCTGCACTAACTTGTGTTCAGTGCAGAAGCAGCTGTAAACTCTGCACTAACTTGTGTTCAGTGCAGAAGCTTGAAGGTTTAGATACAAACAGGGCGTGACCGCTCGAGACCTGTTGTGTCACATTTTCACAGAAACATCGATTTAGATTTGTATCGGACAACAAAACGTGACCCAGTCAACGTTTAGTTTCTCCGATTTTAATTTGAAAAGTCATGACATAATTGGAGGTAACATAACATTAGCGGTGTTGAAGGAGGAGCGGGATCAGAGCAGTAAAATGTGATTCCCGGAAATGATAACGATAAATAAAGATGATCCAGGATAAAGGCTCATGACCTTTACGTACGTGCACATGACCTTTACATACGTGCACATGACCTTTACGTACGTGCACATGACCTTTACATACGTGCACATGACCTTTACATACCTGCACACGGGGTACATCAAACTATAACTTTGTGAAGTGAAAAGGCTAAAGAATAACCGCAAACAATAACCGCGAGCAGTCGACAAAGGAGGGCCCGTGTTTTCAGACAAAAGGAGGAAGGAAAGGGAGAGCCCGGCATGCGGTTTTGTCTTTTACTCTTTCAGCACAGTACAAAAGAGACAGATGCACACGGGCCTGAACTGTGGAGGTTGAAGGTTGAATATTCCCCCCTAGAAGACGCTGAGCTCATGGCCAGTGATTAGATACAAGCCATAAACTGTGGAGCAATCGCCTCAGTAGTGACTGGACTATAAATGAACACTGTGATGGCGCTTTTATTTTGAAAACCAACAAATGCATTTCATCACATACTAGTAACTTCTGCAATGTTTAAGTGGGTTCAATTTGTTTTGTGTACAGCTCAATACAACAACACTGTCACATCACAAAAGAAACAGTTAGAAAACGTTAAAGAAAGCAGTTATAAAATCAAACTTTAACGGTCAACGGCCTCATAGTCTGCCTGTTACTTTGTTCCTTTTGCTGAAACCCGAGTGTGAGGCTTTTGTTTTTCATGGCCTGGAATGAAAATGAAGCCGCAGATTGAATAAACACCCGCCTTTCTCCCGCAGTACCCGTTCCTCTTTGGTCTCGGCGTGGCGCTCAGCTGGAGCGTCCTGGTGTGCGTCAGCCGCGTCTACATGGGAATGCACTCCGTCCTGGTGAGTGGGTTCTGCACGGCTGAAACTATGCAGTTATTCGCTTTGTGCAACAGACCAAACCGTCTTGTCCACACACTGTTTCACTTCTTTTTTCTTTTTTTAACCTGAGATAAGATAAGACTTTATTGGTTTTACTTGTGGAGGCAGCCCTGAATTAGAGATGGCAAGATAATGAGGGTTCATCGATAAGCGTGGTTATTTAGGGCACAGTGTCATCTAAAAGAATAAGAATTGTGACGGTTTTTTTGGAGGCAAAAACGGATGATTTCAAGTCCCAAAACGTGAACGTGCTTTTCTCTCTGGCTGTTAATGTCACACTTTGCTTTATCGTTCAGAAAGTTTGATTTCCGGTCACATAAATAATCTAGAGACAATGGGATTTAAAGTGAATTAAAGCCGCAAGCGGCATCCAACGGCCCTCGCGGGCTGCCGGCCTTCCGACTCTGCGCTTTCGACTTGATAAAGATGGCGCCCTTATTGTGTTGAATTAAAAAAGAACTTGACAGACGGCGACACATTGGACATGGCAAATCCAGTGCAAATCAACACAAGTGTCAGTCAATTTTGCTGCGCCGCCGCACAGAGACCGTAGCACTTGGAATATAAATATGGATAACTTTTGATGCCCCGCTTGTGTAGATGATATTTCCCAAAGGAAAGCTTGATCGAGCTATTGCCCACGGAGGAGTTTGTTAAAGTGTGAAGCATAAATGTGAACATTTCAAAGATTTGGCGTTTTCCCATTTGTGACAGTATATTTGCAGCTCCACGGCACAGAGACCGTACCACTTAATATCAAAATATGACTAATTTTTGATGCCCCGTTTGTGTAGATGATTTTCCCCAAATATGAGCTTGATCGGGCTTTCGCACTAGGAGGAGTTCATTAAAGTGTGAAGCGTAAAAATGTGGTCATTTTAGAGATTTTGCTGTTTTCCCATTTCTGACATATATTTGTTTTATGATCAGGATGGCAAATTAGAATTTAGTGCAAAATGTCATGTTATTTGGAAAAACTTTATTGTTTATAGGCCACTCTGAAGGCCAAATAGTTAGAATTCTGGGAAAAGTTTGCGGCTCCGTCGCACAGAGACCGTAAAAGTTATCCTTAAAATTTGGATAACTTTAGATGCCCCACTTGTCTAGGGGACGTACACCGATTTTGAGGTCGGTGGGCAAAACGCCCTAGGAGGAGTTCGTTAAAGTGTGAAACAGAAAAATGTGGATATTCGAGAGATTTAGCAATTTTCCCATAAGGATAACATGGGAGGTTTCCGTCATGGCTACGGCTACGCCGTAAAAATTAAGGCATAAGTTTAATTGGCCTTTTGCTCGGGACCCCAAAATAGAATTTTGGGCAAAGTTTAGAACATTTGTGTAAAACCAGTTTTTGTCCATCAATGTTCACTTAAAGGCAACTCTGTAGGGGGCGCTATCGCGCCCATTTCAATTTTGTCATCCTAAACTGGTCCAAACTTGAAAGTTTAACAACTGATTCAAATTTGGTCCTAATCGGACTCGTTTTGATCAAATGGGAGCAATTTTTAGATCTGCAATATTCCAAAATAAGTTGTCCAACTTTGCGGCTGCGCTGCACACAGACCGGTAAAGGTATCTCAAAAAATTGGATAACTTTAGATGCCCCACTTGTCCAGAGGACGTACGCCGATTTTGAAGTCGGTGGGCAAAACGCCCTAGGAGGAGTTCGTCAAAGTTTGACGTGAACAAAATGGCTAACACAGCGTGTTTTCATTTTCAAAGGAAGATGGCGGCCATAGGGTAAGTCTGGGGGCGTGGCCACAATAAAAAAAAAAAAAAATTGTCCTCACGAGAGGAATGCGTGTCCCGAATTTCGTAGCTTTACGCCAAAGTTGACCTCGGGGCGTCTCCCATAGGCGCAATGTATTTTGACTTTTGTCGGTGGCGCTGTCGCGCCATTTTTTAACGGAAAAAAAAATGGCCCAGAAAAAATAACATTTTTTGCCGATTCTGAATTTTGGGCAAAGTTTGGTGAGTTTTTGAGCATGTTCAGGGGGTCAAATTAGAGCTCAAAGCGCTGAATAATATTTCTGTCATAGCAGGAGTAAGTATGCATGATCCATGCCTTCGGCATGGGCTAGTTCACTGTACTTGCCAGGGGCGACGGGGCACCAAACGTTTGGTCAGACAGTTGCAACGCTGCCTTTGGCAGCGTTGCGGGAGCAATAGGCCCTCCGACCTGCTGGGGCTCGGGCCTAATTAAGGATTGTTGTTTGGTCGTGGTGTCAAATTATGATGTTTCTTCTCACAATATTGCTACACTTAAATTGGATATTGGGAGATTACTTAATAGACAGTTAAGTGCAGATGGTAAAAACATGTGCAATTAAACGAATAGTAAAATAAGTGAATATTAACCGTTGCAGATCTAAGTCCAAAAATATATATAAATGATCAATACACAGCTCATTTTAGCGTTTTGATTAGTCCACATTTCCATTCTACATTGAATTTCAATTTTTAATCAAATAAAAGTTGAAATACCTTAACTGAACACTTCTAGACAGAGAATATTAACAAATATAGTGTATTGTTTATGAAAATCAGAAGTTATTATTATTATTTTTACATTTTGATTTCATATTGCCAGTGTCTTTGTTATAAAAGGTATTTTCACTTGTGTTTTAGAGTCTGTACAGTTCAGATTAAGATTATTTGTATAGTCGACTGGTCACAATTAATCAACTATTGTGTATGATGTCGGTGTAATCCCTCATTCGTCCAGGAGTCTTCCAGAGTCCAGATGACTCAATCTTTTTCTACTATTGTGTATGATATTAATTATTACTAATGTTCTAGCAGAAATAGCGCCAAGTTGCACAAATAAACCTCATCTTTGTGCATTTTAGGAGGTGATCACTGGCTTCTTATTCACCCTGCTGATTCTTGCCGTCCTCCAACCCCTTTTGGAAACGATCGACACGTTCTACATGATGGGCGACTATGCTCCTCTTGTGATCGCGGTGACCCATGTGGGCTTTGGACTCGTCGCTTTCTCGCTGGACTCCTGGAGCACGTCCCGGGGCGACACGGCGCAGGCTTTGGGCACTGGGGCCGGAGCCGCTCTCGCCACTTATGTGAACTACCAGCTCGGCCTCTTAGAAGATTACCCACTGTCCTCCCTGCCCCTCGCTTTGCCGCCCCTCAGTGCCGCCCTGGTGGTCCGCTCCGTGCTGCGCTTCCTCGTGGGCGTGGCCGTGCTCCTCGTCACCAGGATGGGCATGAAGGCGGTGACCATACCCTTCCTCTGCCGCGTGCACGGGCTGCCCCTGGACGACGTGCGGCGGGCGCGGCAGCTCATGCGGGTGGAGCTGCCCTATCGTTACATCGTGTACAGTGTGGTGGGCTTCAGCTGTGTGTCGGTGGTGCCTCTGCTCTTCAGCCTCCTGAACCTGGCCTGAACCTGGCCTGAACCTGGCCTGGGCCTGGGCCTGGGCCTGGGCCTGGGCCTGGGCCTGGGCCTGGGCCTGGGCCTGGGCTTGGGCACGGACCTGGCACGGACCTGGCACGGACCTGGCACGGACCTGGCACGACCTGCTGACGACAACAGACACTGAAGGAACTCAAGTGCAGACAGGAAACTGAGAGGACCAGTCCAAAAGCCAGTATGAATTAACTCCAGTTTTACACTTTAGCATCTGTCTTGCATATATTACACAACTTTACAAATGCGCATATGTCTGTAATGAACACCCATAGGGAGTTTTGTTATTAAATCTAAAGAGTTTGGGGAGATAATGCCACCAAATAAACTGATGAGACCCTTCAATCACTTCTGTTTTATTCAGTTTAGATTCACAAGACCAGGTTCTTGTCTTCACAGATCAAATAGTATTAAAATGATTTAAAAATGATTTGTTATTGTATAATTACTTCTGTATTCAAACCACTGACTTAAGTATTTATCCATATGTTGTATTTGTAATTTCTTATTGTTATGTTCTAAATGTTTTTTAATGATATTGTATTATCATTATTATGCATTTGTTCTTGTTTATTGGATACTTATGTCTGTAAAGAAGAGGTTAAATTGTTGTATCAAATTAATAACTTGTTAAAAGGACTGTGTCCTTTTCACAGACTTGCAAACTATAAAAATAAATTATTAATGGAAGTGATTTTTTTTTTTTTTCTGTCATCAGATAAGAATGAATATCAGAATGAAAAAAAACTAATTATATTGTTCAAGTATAATTTAATTCTTCTTTTAGTCATTTTTCTGATAAACAACTTTCAATCTACTGGGCACGATGAATCAGGATCAACGTTTACTCCAAATTCAGACATTTGTTTTTACTCCAATCTTTAGATTAAATTGGGGGACATTAGTCATGCTGTTATCATGATAAAGAGTTTTTTAAAGAGACGTCTAAAAAGTAAGAATGGGTTTTATTTTGAAAAAGTCCCTCCAGCCAAAGCGGATATCCGGATGTTTTTTCCACCTTCACCAAAACAAGAGGCTCAGCGCTTCTGCTGAAGACAGTCATGAAAGCGGACAGTTTACGATGTTCTTTTTCCTTTAGGATATTGTTTTAACACGTGAGTGGCGCTCGTCTCATATATGTCATTGTCAATCATTTTCACAATTTTACCGTGTCGGTAGTTTTATAGAAAAATGCCTCGCGTGGTGAAATCAAGTGTCAGAGGCTCCAACAACAGGTAAGACTTTAGTGCTTTAATGTGTCATGTTTCTTCGTCAGTATCACACGTTTATATCGATCTTTCGGGAGGTTTGAGAAGGTTTTAGTCCTAAACGGTGCGTAGCTAACTTTATTACCTCCGTATTACAATGTGGAAATAGTTGTTCTGCTGTTCTCTTGTGATAATGCAAGAGTAAACTCCCCACGGCGCACTGCAGTCTCATAATGCAGTATCATAATGCAGTCTCATAATGTGATTTAGGATGACTCTAGTGTCTTTGTTTAGGATGACTCTAGTGTCTTTGTTTAGGATGACTCTAGTGTCTTTGTTTAGGATGACTCTAGTGTCTTTGTTTAGGATGACTTTAGTGTCTTTGTTTAGGATGACTCTAGTGTCTTTGTGTGTCTCCAGGCCGAAGCTGGACTGGAGGTTTGTGCAGAGGCTGTGCGGCATCCAGAAGGTGCTGTTCCCCTCATGGAGCAGCCAGAGTGTGCTCATGTTTGGAACTCTGCTGGCGGTCACTCTCACAGGTAACTACAGCAAGAACTGGTGACTACAGCAAGAACTGGTGACTACAGCTAGAACTGGTGACTACAGCTAGAACTGGTGACCACAGCAATAACTGGTGACTACAGCAAGAACTGGTGACTACAGCAAGAACTGGTGACTACAGCAAGAACTGGTGACTAAAGAAGAACTAGTGACTAAAGCAACAACTGGTGACTAAAGCAACAACTGGTGACTAAAGGAGAACTGGTGACTAAAGCAACAACTGGTGACTAAAGCAACAACTGGTGACTAAAGGAGAACTGGTGACTAAAGGAGAACTGGTGACTAAAGCAAGAACTGGTGACTAAAGCAAGAACTGGTGACTAAAGCAAGAACTGGTGACTAAAGCAGGAACTGGTGACTAAAGGAGAACTGGTAACTAAACAAAAACGGGTAACTAAACAAAAACAGGTAACTAAACAAGTACGGGTAACTAAAGAAGAACAGGTAACTAAAGAAGAACAGGTAACTAAAGAAGAACAGGTAACTAAAGAAGAACAGGTAACTAAACAAGAGCAAACATCTCCATGCAAATGCACACGGAGCATCTTTACAGACGCCTCAAAGTCGGGTTTGTTTAGAATATTTAGAAACAGAAAACAATTATAAGGACAGTTACTGCAAGAAAAGCGGCCCAGAGTGTTTATGTTTATGACTGAATGGAGTGATCGACTACTTTACTTCCCACTGTTATTTCTACATCTACTACTGAGACTGCAGTGATCCTGACAAGTCGACTATTAAAAACATTGCCTTTTGATCATTTTAATCATTATTTGGACTCTACACTATCAAAAATACCTTTGTCATTGTGATCATGAAACAAAAATATCAAAAACAAATTAAAAAAAATATTTGTATTTAAAAGTCTCAATGTACAATAGAAATGATCAAAGAGTAATAGCTGAGATGTCGCCTTTTAATTTGCACTACACATTTTGTTCTTTGCCCTTGACCTTTCCCTTCTTGTCATATTCTGTAATTGTACACGTTTGCTCTGGTCTCGTTTCCTCTGTTGGTTTCAGAGCAGCTGATCATTTACCAGGTGGGAATCCTCCCGAGTCACTTCTACAACGTGTTGGGAGACAAAGACTATTCGGGCTTCAGGAGTTTGGTCGGAAAAGCCATGGTTCTCATCCTGCTCAACTCCACAGTAAGTCATAATCCTCCCGCTTTCACTTTTTATTATCCAAAATAAAGCCGTAAAAGGTCAGTCTGACCTCGGTCCCTTTTATGGACTACATAGTAACCAAATACATGGCATCGCTGTCCTTGTTGCAGTTGAAAAGTATTGACCAGTACATCTGCAATCTGATGTACCTGAGCTGGAGGAAGACGCTCACGGAAAGTCTCCACTCGTCCTACTTCCAGGGACGGGTTTATTACACCCTCAACGTTCTCCGAGAGGACATCGACAACCCGTAAGTTTGAGTTTACAGCCCCGCGTTTCAGAAAAAGCATCACTAGTATTCATAACTAGTCCCAGGATTTATTTACAGCCGTATTTAAACCCTACATTCAAATTCAACTTTTTATTTACACTTTTATTGATAATAGTTACAGAGTACAAATACTATTCCAGGTTTATACACAGGATTATCTAAGGCATCGTTACAAGTGCTTTTCAAGGCTTTAATACATTCACATAAACTCTACGTACACATAACACAAACCAAATCAATCAAACTGAAGCCAACTACACAAATAAGAGAATTAGGACCAGCCGTAAGAGTTTTAACACTATAATTATGTTTATGAAGTATAATCATGTAAAGTCTGTAGTTTTCTCTATTCACCAAGTTGAATGCACAGTTCCAGTACAGATATAAATACTTTGGCTTGAAGGATCTGCCAGTATTTAGGTATATTTTCATGTTCTGTACCCATTGTTTTTTCTACAGCTACAGAACACAACAGCAAAGTGTTTCAACTGTTCGCTGGGCCAACACAGACCGTCAATAGTCTTACAACATTCACTTACTAACAGGAAGTTATTGATTTAAATACAGTAATAATCAATATGTTGGAACCACAGCCATTTCTATTCACCAATATCAGCTTTTAGTGCCTCTCTTTTCACCCAAAGTTTAACGGCAGAGGATGAACGAATGAACTGCAGTTTCCCCCGTCGTCATGGGATACAGAGCTTGTCACAGATATTGTCGTATCCCTGTTTGTTTGTGTGCCAGGGACCAGCGCATCAGTCAGGACGCGGAGCGGCTGTGTAAACAGATGAGCTCCATGGCCAGTCGCCTCATCGTCTCGCCTTTCACCCTGGGCTACTACACCTACCACTGCTACTACAGGTCGGCGCGCGATCCGCTCATCGTTTGTTTACATTCGTGGCTCCCGTCTGGCGTGTTGACAAACGTTTACTTTTGTCTCCTACTTGCAGCACAGGTTGGATCGGTCCCGTAAGCATATTCGGTTACTTTGTGATGGGGACGATTTCCAACAAGACTCTCATGGGGCCGATCGTGTCCACGCTTTTCGAGCAGGAGAAACTGGAGGGAGACTTCAGGTGAGGCGCGAGAACACGTCGCCTGCATTTTAAAGCATCATTTCCTGTGTTTGTTCCCCCGGCAACATAACCGAGGGAAGTAAAACGGCGTGACATTTTCGCGTGTCATACCGTTATGTTGACAAAAGGGCAAACTGTTGCAGGAAATTGCAGCAAAGTCATTATTTTGCAACCGTTTGTTTTGCAGATTTAAGCACATGCAGATCCGTGTAAATGCAGAGTCGGCGGCTTTTTACAGGTCAGCACGGTCGAACGTTATCTGAGCGCTGAGCAACCACAGGAGCAGCAGATTAAAAGCCTTTGCGTGGGTTTCAGAGCGGGCAAAGTGGAGCACATGAGGACGGATCGAAGGTTACAGTCCCTGCTGCAAACTCAAAGACGTCTGATCAACAAAGAACTTTGCCTCTACAGTAAGAACCGAGGGCTACAGTGTGTCTTCATCACCCTCACCGCCCTGTTTGTGTGTTTATTCAGACAGACATTGAGATTCACATTAGTTTCACCATTTAGACTTTAACATTGAGATGTAGTTCAAAGTGCACAGTGTTATACGCATAGTAAACGTGTTCAAGAGCGTTTTAAGAGAAGACTGAGATATGAACTGCCTGTACTTTTAGCCAAAATATAAACTAAAATGACATAAAAATGGCATAAAACTCTCTCAATGGAATCAGGATTAGGTTAATCGACAATCGTGATTAATTAGGTTACAATATAATCGTATAATCATCACATTTTTAGAAGTTTTAGAAGTTTTTTTTTCTCTTTACTTTTTATTATTATTATTCAACTTGTAGAAAAGTGACAATTTCCAAACTACGTAATTTAGGGCTTTTTTTTGTTCAATTGAAATCTTTTAGTTCAATTGAAATAAATGTGACGATTTTAGAAGCAAAATTAAGCCCTTTCTGCTCAGACTTTCCTCAGAGAAGTAAATTTAAATGTAAAGTGATTATTTTTTTATCTTGCTGTTTATGTTTGATATAATTGTCGTTTTGGTCGTGATGTTAATAATCACTAATAATCCTTTAACTACAGGTTCTATACATTTTAAATCATCTGGATAAATGATTGCCTCATTCAAATTGTGACGCTTTTAAACTTAAACAATATGATCAGACTTTTGTCTTTAGTCGTCAAACATAAACACGGCTCGTTATCTTTGCACCATTGATTCAGAATATTAAACTGTCTTTTCACAGTTGGAGTGAACACCTTTGACTACCTCGGAGGCTTCCTCAGCTACATTATTATCGCTATTCCAATCTTCACTGGAGTTTATGACGGCCTTTCTCCTGGAGAGCTCAGTGCACTCATTAGTAAAGTGAGTAGTGTTTGGTTTTCCTTCTTTCTTTTCATTTTTTAAACACATTGTCCAACAAAAACACTAAGTACAAAGTTTGTCTAATTTGTCTATTTTTAAATGTAGTCGGAATGTCAATGTTTTTACTACATTTGTTTTGAGTTAATAAAGTACAATAATCGACTTAGTGCTGCATCTCAAAAACCAAATCCCCTGCACGGAACAGAAACCGAATAAAATTGCTGCATTTCACATGTTTTTCTGATCGTTTTTCTGATCATCTGCTCCAAAGTTGTTTTATTATGACAGCCTTTTAATGATTTAGTTTTGTCATTCAACATGATAAACACCAAATATATAATTCAAATGGTATGAAAATGAATCCAGTTCATCAGTGTTTCCCACTAATAGAGAAGACTTTAGTGGCCCCATAATCTAAAAACAAGCTCGTAATTCTGTCGTGAACACGTAGAAGTAACTATAACATTAAATATGATTTAATCTGTCATTTTTAGATCAGCAGCAAAAGTTACACTTATTCTCCATAAATTGCATTAAATACAACAATTAAAATATTGATTGCTTGTGCCACTTTAGTATCAGTATAAACCTTTTAGGAAACTTATGAATAATCACTTTTACTCCACTTATTCAGTCAATTTTACTTTACTTTTACCTAATTTTAACTTTTACTTATTTGCTACATTTTATTATTTACTTTTTAATCATATTCTTTCTTTCTTTCTCCTTTTTTTATTTCATGGTATAGCGTAAAACGCATACTTTGAAGACGTACAACTACAGTAGGTGGCGATAAATGCACCTTTCCTGTTGGATGTCAACCTCCATTCAAAGTAACACCACAACAACAACAGCAACATCTTTTAACATGAACTTATACTTAATTTTAACTTTCACTCAATTTGAATACGCACTTTCCACACTTTCACTTCAGCCTGCCACCCACTGTTTGTCCAGCAGGTGGCAGCAGAACTCTCAGGCACAGTCCTCCCTTCACGTTGTGCACAAGATGTTGCTCCTTTTGAAACGGCAGAACTTTAAACCTCATACATTCTGTGTGGGAAATTACTTCTTTCATTTTGTAATAAACGTGATTGATCTTTTCCATCTCTTATTTCTCCTCTGCATGTATTGAGTCTTTCTAGTTTTAATATCTCCTCTGCTTCCTCCTCTTGTTTATATTCAGAACGCCTTCGTGTGCATCTACTTGATCAATGGCTTCACGCAGCTAATAGACCTGTCAACCACTCTGTCCGACGTGGCGGGATACACCCACAGGTATTGCCCCGCATGCCCAAATCCCCCCCCCCCCCCCCCCGTCGCCGGGAGACGGATGATGACTGCGGCGCCTTCCCGTGGCATCTCATCTTCTGACTGAATGTGTGATTGTGCTCAGGATCGGGGAGCTCAGAGAAGTAATGGACGACATCCTCCGTAAACAGTGCGACTACGACCCGGCGTCAGGAGAGAGCTACGACTTTGACAGGTTTGTCGCCTGGACAACGAGCCTGGGAGGCTGGGTGTTTGTGAGCTGACATTTGAGAGCTCCGCAAAGGTAGAAAAGGCCACTTTCCCACTATAATCTATTATTGTGAGCATAGACGTCACAATTATTACCATCACGACCAAAACTCCTTCTTGATTTTGTTACACGTTACCGCTCTTCAATGTGTGACCTGCTTTTATGACATTTCTGAATGATCAATTAGACATAAACAACAAGACTGTAGCAAAAATAGCAGTTTACTTTTTTGAGGAAAGGCTGAGCAGAAAATACTTAATTTTGCCCCCCAAAAAATCCTAAAATACCTAAATTATTTTGGAAATTGTCACTTTTCTAAAAAATTGAATACATTTTTTAAAAAATTCTTCTGACTTTACGGTCATATTGTGACCTAAATAATCACCATTGTCGATTATCTTAATAATCTTGACATCATGATATCATACCGTACTTCAATAAACAATTAAAAAGCAAACTTCTGTATTCTAACACATGCGCAGTTACACTCCACCGCATCACGTTTAATGTTTGATATACAACCCTAACACAATACAAAAACAGTACATTTACATGGACCAGGGAAATTAGATCTGGTTTTTAGTGTGTGTTTGCATTAGGCCTGTCCAAATGCATCAAGGTCAACACATTTTAACCATAAATAGTACTTTTCACAGCAATTTAAAGCAAAATCTACAATTTTAAACTCACTATAAAACATTTAAATCGGTTATGTTGAGATTCTGAGATTCCTGAATAAAGGACTAACTTCACCTCGTCCCTCCTTCAGAGTAAGACGAGCCATTTTAACATTAATCAGATTCATTTTTGTCTTTGCCACATCAGTTTTCACTCTTCAGCCTTTCTCACCCCAGTGCAGGTAGTAGACGTAGCGCTTTGACTCACTTAAGTATTATTTGTCGCTCTTTTAACCGCAGTGTGTCCCAGAAAAGTCCCTGTGTTTTCATAACTTATCGTCTCCACAGTGACTTCAACGTCCACGCCGGCCCAGTGGACACGGCCTTCGTCCTGGACCACCTCTCGTACAAGTCCCCGTACTCGGACGAGCTGCTGGTGGAGGACCTGAGTCTGAAAATCGGTCAAGGCTCGCACCTGCTGGTGGTGGGCAACACGGGAACGGGAAAGACGTCGCTGCTCAGGGTCCTCAACCGGCTCTGGGAGGCAGACAGCGGTGAGCGGACAATCCTCTGGTGTTTACGTTCACCCTGCTCAACTGGGCGTGCGAGTGTGACGATATCCAGAAGATCTTGTGTCGATCCCGAGGACAATGTGTTCAAACATGTCTTTAAATGTACTGGTCGATATTTAATCATCAGGAATCTTTTTAAACGAGTCTCAAAAGTGCAAAGATATGACCATATACCCTTTTTTATGTCTCTTTTTTGTATTTTATCATAACTTTTTGTACAATTTTATACTTATTTAAATGTTGCATGCCTTCAAAACACATGATGCCCATCTCTACTTCTACTAAAGTAAAAAAAAACATAATTAAATGTGTCTTAATGTTAAGGCTTTGTCCAGATGACGACATGTTTTGGACCCAGAGGAACACTCTTTCTGCCTCAGAAGCCGTACCTGACTGATGGTACACTGCGGGAACAGGTCCGTATCATTTGTTTCCCATTTAATCATCGTAAACAAAAATGTCCATGTCATAAATACTGTGGGTTGAACAGTTAGCTACCAATACATCATCTGTGTTCTGTAACGTTCTACTGATTAAACTTGTGTTATTTGCCACCGGGCTCTCGCTGCTACATGCACGATCGTCTTTGTCATTGTGACGGTTTTGTCTCTGTGAACGCCGTCACCGTTTTATGATCGTAAATATTCACAAGCTCCATCAGAGTTATGGAGAACGGGGACCGGACACAATTTACACCAGACGAGACGCGGACACAAGATGACATTTTAACGTAATTTCAACGTTTAGAGTTAAATGTTGCGGTGTGGTTTACGATTTTGTATAGCTGCTTCTTGGAACTACAGCTTCTCAGAGGTGTTGCTCTGCACAGTTAAGTCAGTTAAGTCTAAGGCAAATGTAAATGCATGGAACAAATCACACAAGATAAATACCAACATGTGTGTACAATCTGATGTCACTTTTATCTTGCAAGCGCTTTATCTTGTCGCATAGTTTAAACCGCAATCATGAAAAACGGCGTATACACAGTTGTAATATTTCACTTTTATTCCTGTAGGTGATCTACCCACTGAAGGATATCTACCCTGCATCAGGTATTGGCTGTAGTGTGAAGTGAAGTCTGCGTTAAAAAGATGTGTTTATTTCTTCTCAGTAACGACCTTTGCTCTTCAGGGTCGGCGGATGACGACAGAATAATACAATTCCTTGAACTGGCTGGAGTGGTACGTCACTGCCTTTTCAAATGCTTACAATTATGACGTTTGTGTTACAATTATTGTGAGAAAAAACATCACGATTTAACGATTATTCAAGATTATTGAGACCTGGACCAAACATCAGAGATCATTCTTTCACATTCATCGAGTAAATGTGATAAAAAGAGACTAAAAGATAACTTTGTTTGTGTATGTATTTAGTTGGACTAAGGATTGAATTAACAAGACATATTTCTTATTCTAAAATAGTCACAATTATTTTATTTATTATTTATTCTTTCGTTGGCCAGAATAATCTTGATTATCTATTAACTGAATAATCTTGCCATCTCTACCGTATCTTCTCCACTATAAGGCGCACTTAAAAGCCTTTAATTTTCACAAAAAACTACTCCATAATCCACTGCTTTAAATATGGATTAATTCTGGTGGTGCTCACTGACCTCGACGCGATTTTGTGTGGTACATGTTTTGTTTCGCTTAATGCGCCTTATAATCCAGTGCGCTTTATAGTGCGGAAAATACGGTATATGTATTTTGTTGGATTGAATTAAAATAGTCACGCTTATTATTATTAATTTCTTTTAGTTCTTTCTGTGACCTGAATAATAATAACTGAATAATCTTGCCCTCTCTTCTTGCATTACTGTCATTGAGCCTTATTATTTCATCATTCCTTCTCAATCCGCTCTTTAGCCGAGTCTCCTGAAGAGAACCGGTGGACTGGACGAGAAAGTCGACTGGAACTGGTACGACGTTCTGTCCCCGGGGGAGATGCAGCGCCTGAGCTTCGCGCGGCTCTTCTACCTGCAGCCCAAGTACGCAAGTAAGTGGCCGTTTCCAAGTCACCGGCGACCAGCATCGGGCAACAATTCAGGTCCTTTTCTTTCCAGTTTTGGATGAAGCCACGAGCGCGTTGACGGAAGAGGCGGAGGCTCAGCTGTATCGCACTTGTAAACAGCTGGGAATGACACTGGTCAGTCTGGGACACCGCAGCAGCCTCGTGAAGGTGCGTGTCACTTCTGCGCCGCCGTCTGTCCTATGAGTAAAGCTGGGATCCTTTTAAGGGCCGTGCGAGGTTGGAGATGATTGCAATATTTAGTACTGCAACATTGACATTTTAACCTACTTTTTTACTCGGTCATTTTAAAACGGAAACGTACATGCCAGTCATTTACTAGTCAAACTGTGTCAGAATAAAAACTTAACAGACAAACCGAGACTAATCAAGGCTTTAACATGGGTAAAAACAAAGAAAATTGTCCTTTTTTAATGTTTTAATTTATTAAACGGGTCATTTTTGTCAGTTGTCGGACCGCGGTGCGATATATTGCATTTAGTGAGTTGCGATATCAATTGTTGCGTTAATGCTTTTGCGATACGTCGTGCTGCCCCAGTTGCTTTATGGTTTTCTTCTGTCGTTCGTGTTCAAAGTACCACGATGTGCAACTGAAGCTGTGCGGAGGTGGCCGCTGGGAGCTGACCGATCTGAGACGAGGAGCGCTCGACGAGACGATCGACTCAGAGACGCTCGACTCGGAGATGCTTTGACGACCGCACGACATCGCACCGATCGAGCAGCTACGCAATGTGAAGGATGCTACCAAAAACGTCAATTTACCTCTGTTTTTTACCACGGTTATTTTACACTCCAATGTGTCTTAAAGTCAGCAAACGTGACAAACTTGACTCTGTGTTGCTGCGTTTCAGACTACAACAATCAGTAGATCTACAATAATTGGAAAATGGGCATTGGATATCAATATAAATGCTAATGTGCCGCGATTTGTGTTGTAATCTATTGATCGCAAAGGCCTTGTCATTGGTACTAATTATTATGAATCATTTGTGAATTTTAATTTAGGATTTTTAATTACATTCAACAATCTGAAATGTTGTATGAAACCATGTTAACTGTTGTTAAAAAGAGATGAGAAAAGCACACAAAACCTTACTTTATGAGGCGTAGTGTTTACATTTATTACAAACAGATGGAATAGTTGGATAAGTACTTGTTCCGTGTACAAAAAGGTATGATACATTTAAGTTAATCAACAGTTAAAAAATGTGTTTAAGTGACAAACATTATTGTGCGAAGTTCGGTCATCTCATCTGAAAGTATTAAACATTTGTATTTTAAGACACTGGTGGTTTATTGCACAGAGCTTGGTGTCCCTGGATGATCTCCTGGACTGCCCCGGGGTCGTCCAGCGTGCTCAGGTCGCCCAGGCTGTTCAAGTCTTTCTCTACCACTTTACGCAGAACTCGGCGCATTATTTTACCCGAGCGGGTTTTGGGCAAGCGTTGAGCGACCTAAAACAGAAATCGAACAAATGTGACAAAAGCGCGACGATAAGTTTAAAAACACTGACGTTCGACAAGTACCTGGATGACGTCTGGACATGCGTATTTGGCTATAGACTTTGATACTCTGTCTTTGAGCTGCTGGCGGAGTTCAGCTACTGTGATGTCTGCGTCCTTTTTTAGCACAACAAACGCATATACACCTGACAAGAAAAAGAGACAGCTCCAGTTCAAATGAGGCCTTTTATTATTAAATAGTTACACATTTACAGTTTTCATGTCATGTTTTTCAAGGATCAGGGTCATTTCTCTCACCTTCTCCTTTTATGTCATGTGTGTAACCGATGACTGCTGACTCAGCGACAGCCGAGCAGTGATTCTGCAAACAAAGGCAAACAAAGTGTGACTCATTGGCAAAAATGCATTCAAATCACAAAAGAGATGAGACTATAAAAGAGAATATGCATATGTCACAAAATAGTTTTTAGCCAAGCAGGAGGCCGGCCCATGTTGAGTCCTGTCTCTGGGTGGGAGTGTGTCTAGGTCAGGAGCGTCGTGGCTCAAACACCCCCGCTCTAGGTGGTTTTAGGGTTATTAATTGCTCTGTGGAATTTATAGCATGTTTAATGCCCTGAACATGTTATTAAATAATAATGCAAACTCATTACACTTGTTAATCTGTTTAATGTGGTAAACAGGACACGTGAGTTGTTACTGCAGCTTCCAATTATTTATAACAATATCCTGCCCTTGTTCAACATCAAATTAGGTTGTAGATGTACGTTTCATTTCACTTGAAAATATCCACGGTTCAACTAAATCTTACCACAACGTCCTCTATCTCTGCCGTCCCAATCCTGTGGCCGCTGACGTTGATGACATCGTCCAGGCGACCTGTGATCTGATAGTGGCCCTCCTCCGTTCGATTGGCTCCGTCTCCCGTAAAGAAATAGCCTGTAAAACATGAACTGATTAGATGAAGTGGAAACATGGCAAATAAAGCCCAATGCGACATGAATAGTAAATCTTACCAGGGAAGGGCTGGCAGTACGTCTCTATGAACCTCTGGTGGTCGTTGTGAATACTTCGGGCCATTCCAGGCCATGGCCGGGCCAGACACAGGGCTCCAGAGGCACTCTTAGACGTCAGCTCCTTTCCCTGAACACGGCAAAGTACAGTATTATAAGCTAAATCAAACAGTGAAGGCTTTGACAAAAAAGGAATCAGTGGGTTTGGTTGAGTCATCTGTACAAGGGCTAGTATTGTTGTAAAGGTTGAGTTTACCCAAAAAGAAACAGTGCATCTCCACTATCTGCATTTAAAGGGGACGTTTCTTTTACGAGCTTTTAACCGTGTGACGATGGCGTTCTTTCATCATAATCTTACTTAAAGTTGTATTTTGATTGACTCCTGTATGTTTGAGTAATCCTGTGTTGTCACGCCATTAAGGCTCGAGTACACCGTTTACACCTACCCCCTATCTCCGCCCACAACTCTGTACTTAGTTATGATTATTTGAAAAAAATAAACTCAAAACTCTCTATAAAATGTTCATTAGCCTTTTTTTCAAATACAAAAACATAGATCAAGTTTTGAACATCTATTACACTGTTGTTTTATGTCAACATTGTTTCATATCAACAAAATGTAAAATGTTGATCTACTTCAACATTACGTTTCAGAATAAAAGCACAATATCTCTCCTTTAAGTGCAATATCCCATTTATATTGGAATCAGACACGAGCAGAAACATTTACCACATTTCAAATGAGTTCAGGATAATAAGGTTCAGGCCATGTTTTTAAATACTATTTACCAGCCACTGTTGAAAGTGAACTACTTATGTTTGCTAATCCAATTTTAATCCAGTGCTGTTGCTGCGTTAATGATAAAAAAATAAAAATAAAAAAAAAACGTTTTAATCTGTGCATGCGTGGGTCAGTTCACATGTTCACTGTATTTGAAGGAAAGTCCTGGGATCAGTTGTATCGTGTTTGAGGAGAGTTTGGCCGGACGCGGCGGCTATTATCAGAAGTGACGCAGCTGGTGTAACTCTCCTAATCCTAATCTGACCCTTGTTCCCACAATATGAAGCCTGCGCTCCCCACATGTGAAAGTACAGGGCTGTGGGCTGTACCCCATAATATAATAGATCCATGGCTGTACCTCATTGTCCAGAAGCACTGGCTTGATGCCAAAGAAGGGTCTCATGGCCATTCCCGGGACAATCTCTGCGTCCGGGTCTGACGGCCGCGGGGCAATGCAGATGCCACCTGTCTCTGAGGACAAACAAGAACAAACAAATGGAGAAAACGGTCAACAAAAAGAACAAGGCTTTACACGACAGCCATGAGGTTATGTCACAGCTAAAGGTGGTTTTATATTGTCTACAACAGTAATTCAAACATTTCAACTCAGACATTTCTCAAACAACACTAAGTACCACCTAAGGAAATATATGGCCCGAGGACCACCAGACGAAAACCTAAAAATAATTGTTTTAAATTAAAAAATTAGACAAATGGGAATATTTTTATACAGAAATTGTCCAAAATCTCCAGTACAATTGTATACTATAATTATTATAATAATAAAGTGTATATGGAAATAGTTCTGAATTTTGGAGTTTTATTTTCAGTCCAATCATGTCTTTTTTTTTTTTTTACAGTTTTTTTTAATACAGTTTACCAATTTCGATACCACAATGATAATACATTTTTAGACATGAAATAATATTACTTTCTTTATGTTTCCCTGCGATCAAGTCGAGATCTTTCTAAAACAGTTCAGGAAAGGTCACATTTTGTCCTGTTTGTGATTATGTATTGTTTGTATCAATACTTGTTCAAACGAGTATCTTTCAGTAAGTTACAGTTACAAGTTTAATTTGTTTCTGATTTTCGATACTTTGACAAACCTACACATTTACTGGCACAGTTTAGCACAGTAACTATGGGGAATATCTATAAAACCTAAAGGCCAAAACAATTCATACTCATTTGGATCCATTAAATAAGCCATATTGTGCTGGTAATACATCTGAAATGGCACTGTCCTTACTCACCCTGCTATGCTTAATCAACTTGTAACACATTGATGCGTGTATCTCGAGATAACGCCACGTCAACTGCGAACAAGACAAACTGTCCTGATCAAACGCTCAGTTGGATGTTTTATAACACACAAAAATGGAAACTGAAACGTGGGATCTGATTAGCATAAGTCTCTGTCGGTGTGCAGATGTAGCTTTAGGAATTACCGCCATATTAAGTAAATTAAATGTTATTAGGTCCGGCTGTGGTTAATCTGATGGTGCTGGACTGAGCAGAGGCTGGTGCAAAGTGGGGCAGAACAAACACAGACGCAGAGACAAGTGACATCTATTCTCCACCTTTCTTTCCAACATTTACAATGACAGGTTGCTCTTTGATAAAACAAGTGTGGATAGTGTTTCCAGTATTCCTCTGCAACGCAACATATTCATATTTCTTTGGTTTTGTCCCTTTCAGCTCCAAACTACTGTGTAATTCAACAAGGCGGCCGTGTGCCAACAGCGGATCAAAATCCAATTCTGGCTCTAAACAGGCTACTTGTTCCCAGATCTACCAAATGGCGACTATGAATAATGCCACTTAGTCCTAATGGGAAACGCAGGCCAGGGAAACAGCATAACATAATCCTTTTTAGTGAAGTATTTGGGTCATCGTGTATCTTTGGGTCATCGTGTATCTGTGTGGTTTCCTGGCTTATAACGCTCTGATGTTTAATTATCATCGATTAATTATCGACTTATGTGCCATTTGTACGGTAATTATGCAGCTTTATCCCATTTGGTCATTACTAAATCTCATTTAGAGCCCACTGTATTTGGTTTAAATGGCCAAAAGTCATATAGACCAAAAATGCCAGTAAGCACTCTTACAAGTTGATGTTACAGTATCAATCACATAAAAAATGTATAACTATCTATGTAGTATTTATAAGTCTGTGGTAAAACTATGAAAACGTACTCAAAAGGCCTTGGTTACTCTAAGCTTCTTGGATTCTGAGAATAAAACATCTGAGTTCACTTTGGAGTCCACTGAGAGGTGTGTAGTTGTGTGTAGTTTGTGTGTAGTTTGTGTGCAGACGCTGAACAGCCACAATGTTACATAAGTGTTGTTTTGGTTTCTGGGATGCAGTGGAGCACAGACTCAGAGCTCCAGAGCTGACGTGGCTGTTTCAGGGCTAAAGTGGAACTTTAAAAAGGGAGTGTGAATTAATAATGGGATTATGAATGAAGGAAGTTGCACTTGTACTATTTATGTAGATTGCAGGTGCATTCATTGAGCGTCTGCTTATGATGTCATAAAGCAGACACTGTTATTGCATTTTAGGATTGTAGGATTTTTTACACGTTTCCACTCCTTAACACTTTCACCGACTTCCACAAGTTATACTTCTTTACGATCGATTTCACCGTCTTAGGGGGGCTATTGTTTTTGACATTTTGACATACCGTACTTTTTTCAGTATTTGCAAAAGTAAATTGCTAACGCTAACGCTAATAGCGTCTCTACAGGGAGGAGGGGGAGCAGTCGGGTCACCAAGGCAAGGTCAGGTCAACACACTCTTTACAATTTGTCAGGACAAACAACTATTTGAGTCGCAAACTACGTAATCATCAACTGTGAATTACTGAGCGTCATTGGTATGCCGCAAAACGCAGCAGAAAACATGGACGGGCGGGAAGGCTGAATATTTTTCAGTAAATATTGAACATTTTCAACAACACATGTAGTACTCTGACACATGTTACACACATGTAGTACTCTGACACACATGTTACACACATGTAGTACTCTGACACACATGTTACACACATGTAGTACTCTGACACACATGTTACACACATGTAGTACTCTGACACATGTTACACACATGTAGTACTCTGACACACATGTTACACACATGTAGTACTCTGACACATGTTACACACATGTAGTACTCTTACACACATGTTACACACATGTAGTACTCTGACACATGTTACACACATGTAGTACTCTGACACACATGTTACACACATGTAGTACTCTGACACATGTTACACACATGTAGTACTCTGACACACATGTTACACACATGTAGTACTCTGACACACATGTTACACACATGTAATACTCTGACACACATGTTACACACATGTAGTACTCTGACACACATGTTACACACATGTAGTACTCTGACACACATGTTACACACATGTAATACTCTGACACACATGTTACACACATGTAGTACTCTGACACACATGTTACACACATGTAATACTCTGACACACATGTTACACACATGTAGTACTCTGACACATGTTACACACATGTAGTACTCTGACACACATGTTACACACATGTAATACTCTGACACACATGTTACACACATGTAGTACTCTGACACACATGTTACACACATGTAGTACTCTGACACACATGTTACACACATGTAGTACTTTGACACACATGTTACACACATGTAGTACTCTGACACACATGTTACACACATGTAGTACTCTGACACATGTTACACACATGTAGTACTCTGACACATGTTACACACATGTAGTACTCTGACACACATGTTACACACATGTAGTACTCTGACACACATGTTACACACATGTAGTACTCTGACACATGTTACACACATGTAGTACTGACACATGTTACACACATGTAGTACTCTGACACACATGTTACACACATGTAGTACTCTGACACATTTTACACAGATGTAGTACTCTGACACACATGTTACACACATGTAGTACTCTGACACACATGTTACACACATGTAGTACTCTGACACACATGTTACACACATGTAGTACTCTGACACATGTTACACACATGTAGTACTCTGACACATGTTACACACATGTAGTACTCTGACACATGTTACACAAATGTAGTACTGACACATGTTACACAAATGTAGTACTCTGACACACATGTTACACACATGTAGTACTCTGACACACATGTTACACACATGTAGTACTCTGACACACATGTTACACACATGTAGTACTCTGACACACATGTTACACACATGTAGTACTCTGACACATGTTACACACATGTAGTACTCTGACATACATGTTACACACATGTAGTACTCTGACACATGTTACACACATGTAGTACTCTTACACACATGTTACACACATGTAGTACTCTGACACATGTTACACACATGTAGTACTCTGACACATGTTACACACATGTAGTACTCTGACACATGTTACACACATGTAGTACTCTTACACACATGTTACACGCATGTAGTACTCTGACACATGTTACACACATGTAGTACTCTGACACATGTTACACACATGTAGTACTCTGAAACATGTTACACACATGTAGTACTCTTACACACATGTTACACACATGTAGTACTCTGACACATGTTACACACATGTAGTACTCTGACACACATGTTACACACATGTAGTACTCTGACACATGTTACACACATGTAGTACTCTGACACATGTTACATACATGTAGTACTCTGACACACATGTTACACACATGTAGTACTCTGACACATGTTACACACATGTAGTACTCTGACACATGTTACACACATGTAGTACTCTGACACATGTTACACACATGTAGTACTCTGACACATGCTACACATGTAGTACTCTGACACATGCTACACATGTAGTACTGACACATGTTACACACATGTAGTACTCTGACACACATGTTACACACATGTAGTACTCTGACACATGTTACACACATGTAGTACTCTGACACATGTTACACACATGTAGTACTCTGACACATGTTACACACGTTACACACATGTAGTACTCTGACACATGTTACACACATGTAGTACTCTGACACACATGTTACACACATGTAGTACTCTGACACATGTTACACACATGTAGTACTCTGACACATGTTACACACATGTAGTACTCTGACACATGTTACACACATGTAGTACTCTATTCCATGGCTCGAGCCTAACAAGAATAAAGTCTTTACTACATCACATGTAGTACTTTTACACAAGAATGCAGACACTCGCAATGGATTGCAAGTGTCTGCATTCTTGTGTGCAGCGGTAGCAGTCTTTAGAAACACAAACACCAAAGAAGAAGAAGAAGAAGAGCTAGTCTCCGGTCTGGAGAGACGGGAGATGGCGTTCTGGACGGCATGGAGGAGCGGCCTTTTCTGGCTGCACGTGCCCGGAAACGTAGAGGGTCCCTTGGCTCGTCCGAGGGTTCTGGGAATGAGCAGCAGGATGGGGCTGGGGCTGTTGATGTCCGGAGTGAGAGCGGAGACTGTGGGGTGATCATGAAGCTTGCACAGGATGGTGCATCCTTTAAGGAGTGGAATTCGGTGGCATTGTCGAAGAGCCTAACTGTAGCTGTGGGAGTGATCAAGAGTGCGAGTGTCCTTAGAGATGGCTCGCTGCTGGTCGTGTGCAGGGACGCGGCTCAGCAACGGAGGGCGATTGGAACTGGGCGTCTGGGTGGAAAGGACATTCTTGTGTCTGGTGCTGAGGGAGGCACGGTCGGAGGAGTTGTCGTGGGTGTCCCTGCGGCGACGTCTGTGGATGAAGTTAGGGAGAATTTGACTGGAGCTACGGTGGTGGACGCTGGGCGGTTGGAGGTGACCCGGTCTGGGGTGGGATGTGACAGCTTGTCGGTAATGGTGGCACTTGAAGGGAGGTGCCTGCCTAGTGGGGTGTTCATTGGGTTCATGTGCCATGACGTTGGGCCATGTGTTCCAGCGCCCCTGCGTTGCTTTGGGTGCCGGCGCTTTGGGCATGTTGCAGCGGTCTGTAGAGGGAGGCAGAGATGTGGTGGATGTGCGGGAGATCACGAGTGTGGGAGGTGTGACGTGGGAGCGAAGCTGAGGTGCTGTGGCTGTGGGGAGGAGCATGGCTCTGCCTACGGGGGATGCAGGTTTAGCAGAGGAGCTGCTGAGGTGCATAAAATAAAGGTCTCTCGGGGTGTATCCTATGCGGATGCAGTCAGGGGGGTTTCAAGTGACGAGTTTGGAGTGGATACAGAGAGAGGAGCCAGCGCTGCTCCCGGCCAGGGCGAGATGAGGGGGGCCGGCGTGGCTCCCGGGAGGTGTGAGGGTTTCAGGAGTGGAGGTCCCAAGTGTGCGGGTTCCAGAATTGGTGAGAATACCCTGGTTGTGGATGGAGAGGATTTTGTGCTCTTTGTGGTGGATGTTGTGGACTGTGCTGCTCAGACTCAAAGCAGAACTGAAAGGATCAGGATCATTGCTGAGGCTGCGGGGAGATTCCTTGGAACAGGGGAGCTTGATTGGGCAGATATGGAAGGCAGGCTAGGGGCGCTGGGTGGGAGTCGGAGTGGTGGGGGTCTGCTTTTGGGGAGTCAGGGTGATCGGAGTTACGGGATGGGGGTGGGGGTGGTCTCCTGTCCTCGTCCAGTCTCGTGGACGCGCGGCTGCCGAGCAGCGACATCGGTGGAAATATTGGAGCCTATAGAATGAAGCCTAAAGAATGGGGCTGTGCGGTGGAGGCACCGAGCGTCAAAGAGGGAGAGGAAGATGAAGAAGAGTCTCCCTGGAATAAAGCCGGTTGGTCTCTGAAACAACAACTATTCTAGTCACAAAGACATATCATGACCTCATGGGCTTTGTAACACCAAAGCAATGGAAGGAGTACTTTTACGGACTACGACAGTCTGAGGACTACGAAAAGTCTGAGGAATAAAGTCTGCCGGTAATGCAACACTCGGATGCCAACCGCCATAAAACAACAACAACAACAACAACAACTCGCAATGGCTTCATCCATTGCACATTATCTGGTTATTTATAATCTAATAATCCCTTTGGTCTCCGTGGGTAAATGCACAAACCTGTTTGCCACCATGTGTCCACGATGGGGCAGCGGCCGTCGCCCACAACCCTGTGGTACCACTCCCAGGCTTCTGTGTTGATTGGCTCACCCACTGGAATAAAGAAGACAGCACAGAGCAGATAAGCCCTCAGATATGTATTTACGATATGAGATTCTGATTGTGGTAAATGTGTGATAAGGTATAACAGGCGCTTTATAGTTTGTAGGATATAAACGAGAACAGTGCAAGTGAAAGAGAGTTCACGTCCGGTTTACTTCAATCCTGTGAGTACTTCAGTGCATAAATGTGTGTGTGTTTGTAAAACAGGTGTGTCTTTGGAGCAAAGAGGTTCTCTGACCCTGAGCTGCTTCACGCGTGACACTGAGGTGCAACATGGGCCCTGGTCAAACGACAACATAACTGACCGGTATAAATACCCTCAGCACATTGTATCATTCAGTGACAGTATCTGTCAACCGTGTGAACATATTTCTGCATAATTGTAGACATCCATTTTGCCTTATGTTACTGTTGACGTACCAGAGCCCAGGGTTTTGAGGGAGGAGCGGTCGTATTTGTGCACCCATTGGTCTCCGTACTTGAGCAGAAGGCGGATGGCTGTCGGAGCCCCATAAAACTGGTTAATCTGTAGTCGCTCAACCATTTCCCAGTATCTTCCTGATAAAAACAAGGTAGAGTTGCATTTTAGCTTATACATTGTAATATTAAGACTAAAAAGAAGAAAATGCTTCAGTAAAGCCAAGCCACTTTTGACATTCAAAGCACTGTGTTTACAGAAGCTACTAATCTTAGGCCCAGTCAGGTTCAGTGTGAAGTGTAAACAGTTCATAAAGGCCACATGCTGAGCTGAGGGCAGGCACACAGCTATTCACCTTGACATAATATTACATAAGACCCCAGACAGTCATATAAGCTTTCATACCTGGGTTAGGATAAATAGGAGTGCTTTCAAACACAACAGTAGTTCCTCCATTTGCTAGAGGTCCATAGACACAGTAACTATGTCCCGTTATCCAGCCAATGTCCGCCACACAACCAAACACATCGCCGTCATGGTAATCAAAGACATACTGGAGAAAAAGTGAATCAGTATCATATTCAGTTTAAACGTTGGGTCACGTGTGGTGGTTGTTACCTTGTGTGTTAATGAGGCGTACAGCAGGTATCCAGCCTGAGTGTGGACGAGTCCTTTGGGTTTCCCCGTGCTGCCCGACGTGTAGAGCATAAACAAGACGTCTTCACTGTCCATAACAGCCGGTTCACAGACCACGTCCTCCTGCATCATCTCCTGCAAAAGAGCACATTTAAAGTAGAGCGTTGAAATAAGCCAAACGCAGGGATAATTACAATGCTCACATACTGTAATTGAGTAGATGTTTGCGCGGTTATACTTTATTCAGAAAAAACAGTACTTGTACTTGTAATTGAGTATAATTCTGACATGTAATTGTAATTAGTTATGTTTAAAAATCATAGGAGTGAGTATTCCCAATTGTCCCTATTCACAGTTATCTCATTGCTGTATCTGCTTCACGCCTGCTCTGATAACCTTTAGTTTGGGTTAAACCGTTTTAAACCGTTAAATTAATCAAGTTTTGTATAAAAGACTGATCTTAAGTAAAAACCTTGGTAACAGCACTTGAGTAAATCTTTTGCCATGCATCTGTACTTTCACTCTCTCCACCACTGTCCAAATGTAATCATGGTGTAAGTGATTCATGTGGAGGTGAATTCATTTACGTACAGCCATCTCACCTCTTCCATAGCCACATCCCTGTTGCTCATAGCGACGGGAGTCTCTGTTCTCATGGCGACGAACACCTGTCGAACGTTTGGACAGGTGTCTACAGCTGCATCCACAGTTTTCTTCAGGTCTGTCGTCTTTCCCCCTCTGACTCCCTGATTCACCGTGATCACCGTGCTGGAGTCAGCTGGAAAACAGAGATGCAATATTCAGAATAACACCTGAATCTGATCTGATGTTTGGAGCTTTAGGATTATTTAAATGACACGCAAACGGCAAAATCTGTTGTGAGTAATTAACGGGGCCGTGGCCAGAAAGAAATCAGATCACTCGCATCAGAACTCTAATAGTATTCAGATTTTGAGAGTGCTTGTAACTGCGCGACTGCAAGTAGCTTGTTTTGGCCATATTTATTATCAGTTAATTTTCTCTCTCCCGGATCATTGTTGTTGTGTCTTTTGGCAAACACTTTTCCCACTATGCTTGTATAAACGTGTGACTAGGATTATGTGGTGGTCGACACAGCCTCAGGGGCAGAATAGAACCCCCGCTGTGGCTTTAGAGCTTGGGATTGTCACACATCAGTGGAATTTTCAGTTAATTGTAATGTTAAACCAATGGTGATTTTAAAATGCTAAATACTAAACTTCGTGTTCATTCAAAAGTATTCAGCGTTGTTTTGGCTAATGCAATCTCTTCTTCTTTTTCTTCTTTGGTGTTTTATGGCGGTTGGTATCCAAGTGTTACATTACCGCCACCTACTTTATTCTATAGACTTTAGACCTTATTCCAGCAGATATGTTTTTTGTTCTTCTTCTATGGTGTTTTATGGTTGGTATCCAAGTGTTACATTACCGCCGCACACCGACAACAAAAATGGCGGTTTTCCATGGTAACGGATGCTTTTTGACGTTCCATCCTGAGCTCTATAAAAGTGGCTTAAAAGGTTGGACATGAGTTGAATTGTTACCTAGCAACCAAAATGTAAACAAGGACCAAAGTTATTATTTGACACAAAATATGTCAAAGCAGAAACGACTAGCTCAATGTTAAAACTGTCAGACAAAGGGGGTTTAAGAACATCCTTTTATTATTTATGTTGTTGATGACAAATACGAGGGATTCTTTGTTAGAACCGAGCGCTACTTCCTGTATTTTTCTACTTTTATCCGAACGCTGCGTCACAAACTGCCACTTGACTGATATAAAACAATAGCATATAATGATACTGATGATATAATCCCACCAAATGAAGCCATGTAAAAACATTGTGTACACTTAACATGATTTGGTGTGATTGCCCTAATGGTGAGGCTTAATTGAGTCGGACTGTTGCCATGTCAACATTGTATATCACTGCCCTCACCGTCTCTGATCCGCTCCGCCAAAGCGTCTGAGCTGAAGCCCGCGAACACCACGTTATGGGCGGCGCCGATCCGTGCACACGCCAACATGGAGGCCACAGCCAGGGGGCACGGGGGCATGTAGATGGTCACACAGTCTCCTTTCTTCACCCCACGACGTCGCAAGAGGTTGCCAAGACGACATGTCATTTCCAGCAACTCCCTAAACACATAGAGTCAATAGGTGGGGGTAGCTCCAGGCGTTTTCTGGTATTATGGCAGTGTAAGGCCGGATTTGACAGCTCAAAGTGAATTATTGTGAATCTCAAGGTCAAGATCTGTGTGTTTTCACTTTATGTCTTTTTACAACGGCACTATCTGCACTCTGGAACTCTTCCGAAGTGCGAAGGGCATGAACAGTGACGCTGACCTGTAGGTGACCTTGACCTGGGACCCCGGCTCGTCTCTCTCCCAGATGAGGGCCACTTTGTCGGGACAGGTGAGCACATGGCGGTCCAGGCAGTTCACTGTCAACATAAACACACCGTGAACATTTATGTACGTGCAGCTTTTACAAACGCACACATTGTTTTCCCGGTTTGTTTGTACAGGCCAGTTCTCATGTTTGCTTCTACCAACTGACTAGACCAGTAGACCTACTAAAAATACTAGTCTCTCAGTGTTAGTTCTAGATTTCGATTTGGGACAGTAAGTTCAGATGCTTCATATCTGGTGGCTTAACGTTAACGATACATTTACATAATAATCAGATAACCAAAGAGCCTAATAAGGGCTTGTGTGTGTTTACATGGCCAAGAGGGATCTGATCACCACAAACACCCGGTGAGATGTGCTACTTACAGACAAAAATGCCTACAATAAATGTTAAAATAACTCTTTAAATATTATACCTTTTTTCTCACATCATATAATGTGTTTATCTGATGTGAGTAATCTGTTAACATGACATTACAATGACCTGATAACTCCATGAATCGGATCATAGAGTTTGGGTGTGCAGGTGAACAAAGCCATTGCCTTTTGCATCTGAAGTATTCTCCAAACTGAAGAGGCCGCCACTAATTCAAAGAAAAGAGTCTCAAATAACCAACCCGGTCTGAATGAAAAGCAGGTAGAAGAGTGGTTCATAACAGGGAAGGGGAATCCATTTACCTGTGTGATTTATGGATAAACCTTGGGGTGCACTGGCACACACGCCACATCAAAACCCTGACCGCGGTGAAGTTAGTTTCACGTTGGACGTTGGACATTCGCCTCCGCAACTAGAACGGGAGCTTCCTCTGAGTGTGACCCGCCTGCAGTAGCTCGAGGCGGGGAGCTGCGCGCTGAAGTGCCGCTCGGTACGCCAGTTAGGGACCGACTCTAAAGTACCGTTTGTTTAAAAATGTGTTATCTTAAAAAATATCAAACGTATTTATATTTAAAAAAAAAACAATATTGAGCATGAATCCAAGTTGCTAATATTAGATGCAATAGTCCTTTTGGGCTGAAAAATTAACCCTTTGTAGATTTTTAAAGAATGTTTTTTGTCAAAAATCAAGGATTCTTTTCAATAGCTCCTAAATCAGCTAGCCTAGATAGCAAACGCTAAGTGATTATAGTAGTTGTGGTCTCCAGGTATCACGCACACCTTGTACTTTTTCAAATTGACCCTTTGTTGATTTTTAAGAAATATTTTTCGTCAAAAAACAAGGATTCTTTTCAATAGCTCCTAAATCAGCTAGCCTAGATAGTAAACGCTACGTGATTATAGTAGTTGTGGTCTCCAGGTATCACGCACACCTTTTACTTTTTCAAATTGACCCTTTGTTGATTTTTAAGGAATATTTTTCGTCAAAAAACAAGGATTCTTTTCAATAGCTCCTAAATCAGCTGACCTAGAAAGTCAAACCCAAGTTATTATAATAGTAGGCGAAATAAGAACAAAATAGGGACAAAACAGGAACAAAACAGGAACAAAACGGGACGGCAAAATAGGCACAATACAGGATCAGAACAGAGCAGGAACAAAACAAAAAGAAGCCAAGAAGGAATTAAACAGCAGAGGGGGGCGTGCCCAAGCCGCTGTGGACCACCACAGGAGACCTGCAATATTACCAGTGGAATTAGTACATTCAATCGAAACTGATCTAAATAAATTCTCTGCACATACCGGGCATGGTTGACGGAGTAGCACACGATACTTCCTTAGCTGCTCAATGGGATCGCTCCACACCACAGGCTGCATCCAAACTGAGTGGACCAGCGCACGCAACGTTGGCCAGCTGTTGCCGCACAACAGCGCCTTCGCCGCAATCTGCGGCGCGTGGTCATGGACAGGGCGTTAAAAGCCAAACGGGTGTACTTGACCGGTGTATCTGGGGCAAACCGGGATTTAGGAGCGTTGAAACTGAATGACTGAGGAGAATTGGGAGTTCATTACCTGCTAGGTGATTTGCCAGAGCCCCGGACTGGATTATGGGTGCCTGTGACACTGCAGCGGCACTACCGGAAGAATTTAATTCATGAATTTGTGAAATGAATGAATCGAAGCCGCGGGATTGTCATTACCTGGAATGGAGGACGGAGTGGCCAACAACCAAGGCCTGGAAGAGCGTGTGGGCGAAACGAGAGGCGGATGAGGAGGGCGCGCTTAAATAGTCTGCCAGCTGAGCGCCACGGAGCGGCAGGTAAGTGTACCCTCAGCACAGGCCTCTACAGCCCATATTGCCACATTCCACCCCCCCGAAATGCATCGTCGCCCCGACGATGAAACACAACTTAACACCAAGGCCTAAAAACTGCTTGTGTCAGCCTGGAGGATGACACAGGAGCACCTTGGCCGGATGGTTGTTCAACTAGGGACCTTGGAATACGGTGGGGATTTAGGTATTGGCCAGCGGTCGTGCGAGTGGACCGGCGTACAGATGCCTCGCTGAAGCCAGGATTGGCCACAGGGTCAATTGCTGGCGGAGCCTGGTCAGTGACCACGGTGGGGAGAGCAACTAATGGTTCTTGAGCACTCTAATGGGACGTGGGAGGAGTTTTGGGGCACAACTGTTGGCTGCCGCACCGGCGGCTGTAAAAACAAATCATCCTCAAATGACAGTTCATCTTCTACGATTGGTGCTACAGGTGCATCCGGAGGATTCACACCAGGGACAGTGGCAGGGGAGTCACTGCAAAGCAGGGTCTTCAACAGGGATCGGTGGACCCTTTTTACCTTGGATTGTCGATCCACAGGAGCCACCGTGTACACCACACCATCTTCCCTTGGGGCTTGCAGGACAACATAGGTTGAGGACCCCACAGGTCTTGGGTCTTCAGACAACCCCTAGCACTGTAATCGCGAAGTAGCACCAGCTGGCCTTCCTTAAATGGCACATCTCTGACCCGTTGGTCATGATTTGCCTTTCTGCGTGAGGCCGCCAGACGCAATCTTTCTCTTGCCCCGTTGAAAGCCACCTGAAGACGCGTCTGGTGCTCTTTTCACCCACTGTTACGAACCTAGGGATTCTGTAGGGGTGTCAGCTCCCTGGGCAGTGGGAGTCAGCACCCTCTCCTGGTTGCCAGGTGATTCTCTCCACTGCAGGTCCCTCCTAACACACCTTAGGATCGTTTGGCTTGCGTGGAGCCAGCCTGGATATAAGGGAGGCTGGTGGGAACAGTCTCTCTCTCTCGCCGCACCCCAAGACTGGTTGGGCGAAAAATATTCCTTAAAATTCAAAAAGGGTTAAATTGAAAAAGTAAAAGGTGTGCGTGTTACCTGGAGACTCAATCTACTATAATAACTTGGGTTTGACTTTCTAGGTCAGCTGACTTAGGAGCTATTGAAAAGAATCATTTTTTTTTGACAAAAAATATTCCTTAAAAATCTACAAAGGGTTAAATTGAAAAAGTAAAAGGTGTGCGTGATACCTGGAGACCACAACTACTATAATCACTTAGCATTTACTATCTAGGTTTGCTAACTTAGGAGCTATTGAAAAGAATCCTTGTTTTTTGACGAAAAATATTCCTTAAAAATCTACAAAGGGTAAAATTGAAAAAGTAAAAGGTGTGCGTTATACCTGGAGACCACAACTACTATAATCACTTGGGTTTGACTTTCTAGGTCAGCTTACTTAGGAGCTATTGAAAAGAATCCTTGTTTTTTGACGAAAAATATTCCTTAAAAATCTACAAAGTGTTAATTTGAAAAAGTAAAAGGTGTGCGTTGTACCTGGAGACTCAAACTACTATAATCACTTAGCGTTTACTATCTAGGTTTGCTGATTTAGGAGCTAATGAAAATAATTCTTCTTTTTTGACTAAAAATATTCTTTAAAAATCTACAAAGGGTTAATTTTTTTAGCCCAAAAGGACTATTGCATCTAATATTAGCAACTTGGATTCATGCTCAATGTTGTTGTTTTTTTTTGTTTTTTTTTATAAATATGTTTATATTTTTTAAGATAACAAACGGTACTTTAGAGTCGGTCCCTAACTGGCGCACCAAGCGGCACTTCAGCGCGCAGCTCCCTGTGTCGAGCTACTGCAGGCGGGTCACACTCAGAGGAAGCTCCCGCTCTAGTTGCGGAGGCGAATATCCAACGTCCAACGTGAAACTAACTTCACCGCGGTAAAACCCTGGCACTACATTTGAACCAGAACAGGACCAAAACAAGTCCAACTCGGGCCTAAAACGTGCACAAACCACCACAAACGTGCACAAACTATCACTTATCATCACATAATTTGCGCACATCTTATCCACCACCACCACTCACCGGACACATTGAGCTTTCCCCCCACAAACCACTTGACCTTGCCCCGCCGCAGGTCGCAGTCCTGCACCGCGGAATAGGCGCTGGTCCAGGTGAGCCTGTTGCGGGCCATCGCGTCCCAAAAGCGGTCACCGTGCGCGAGGGAGAAGTCCTGCAGCGTGGCGCGGTCCGTGACTCCCGCAAAGCCCGCAGCCTCGGGCACGGCGGCGGCTACGCTGCTGCTCCAGGACGACGCATGATTCACGCGCGTCTGCCTCGGCGCGCGGAGAGACGTCAAGAGGCGTCTGGAGGTGCACCGCAACCACATCGTGTCACTTTGAAGTGCGCGTCCCGGCTCGAGGTGGAGAAGCGAAGTGGAGAGAGTAAAAAAAAACTATCGAAACTTTTTAAGAGAGGAAGAGGGGTGCGCGGGGCGGGCTCGCGCTCAACAAGTCCCAGCCCATGTTCTTGTCTTTACCGGAATCTACGCGCGCGCCTTTACGCAACGACGCACCAGGAACTTTATGCAACAGCTTCTTATCTCTCTTAATTTTGCTCTATCCACACCCGTTTTGGCACTACTTTTTTACTTTGGAATCCGACTTCAGGACCACCCCGCCCCCCAAAACCCCCTCAAGGCGTCTGAGGAGGAATGTCACGTGGTGTAATGAATAGATTCGTCACGGTTCATACCATTTTATTCGCCCGCGTTTACAATGCTGAGCACACACACACATTTGAGTAACTACACAGGGATGACATGGTACTGGCTTTATTTACATCATGTGCAACAAATGGCAGCTGTATTATTTCACAGGGAAGTGTCTGAGGGCATCACATGTACTCAGGGTTCAAAGGTCAAAGTGTCTGTAGCAGCACGTCATCAACACTGCAGAAGAAGAAGAAGAAGAAGAAGAAGAAGAAGGGGATTGTCCTCCAGTTTAGGGGCCTCTTCCATGAGATTGTGTGTGTGTGTGTGTGTGTGTGTGTGTGTGTGTGTGTGTGTGTGTGTGTGTGTGTGTGTGTGTGTAGGCCTTATGTGTCCTTTCACCTCGCACCATTGCGTGTCCTTAATTTGTTTTATTCGCCGCCGTCTCCTCCTCCACCGCGTCTTTATGAGTATTGTCGGTGACTTTTGACAGCAGCTTGGCGTTGTGCTCGAGCGCCTTGGCCCTCAGAACTGCGATACTGTTCTTTCTCATCTCCTCTTTGGAAAAGTCCAAGGCCATTGTGTCCTGTGTCCACTCCGTGTCCTTGTCGTCCTCTGTGGTTTGGTCGTCTGCGTGCTCCTGCACCGGCGTTGGTATCGTGCTGCAGGGTTTGCTCGGAGAGGTGTGTGTGGTGTCGACAGATTTCTTGTGCATACCTGGGGAGTAGTGAGAGGAACATTAACCACTTTGAATATCAGTTTCCCACATTGTGCAATAAAGTTGACTCATTTGGTATTAGTACATGCGGTGCTGTTTACTGCCCCATGTTGCGTCATATTGACATTGGCGGTTTCAATTGTGTCATAAGTGGTACTTTTATACAGGTTACTCAAGTATACTTTTTAAAGTGGTAGTAATAGTACGTTTTATTCTTTTTTTCTGAGTAGATATAATAGGGCTGTGCCAAAATATCGATAAATTGTGATACTTAATTTGGTAATACAGTATCGATATTGTGGGCTGCTGTATCGATATATTGCCATGAGCCATTTTTGGTTATTTTGTGACTGCACAATAATTTTGTAGCTTTTTTAAAGAAAGGAAACGCAAAAACATGTGACATTTTGACCGTTTTGATGATTAAAATGGGCGTATTTCATTTTGAGATTGAGCAGGTCGAGGTTTAACAAAAAAAAAAAAAATTTAGAATGTATTGAGTTCTTAAAAAAATAGTGATATATCGTAGAATATCATGAGCAATATATTGATTATGGCATGTATCGCAAAATCGTGATATTATCGTATCGTGAGTCGTGTATCGTATCGTGAGGGACCTTGTGATTCCCAGCTCTAATAGAGAGAGGGTTTTGGGTACTTTAACTTCAGTGCTAACACAGTAATATACTAGATGTGGTAGGGGTGGCAGCAGCATTTCCTTTGTAAGAAAATACAACATGTTTCAGCTAAAGTAAAAGATCATATCCGTTTGAAGCACATTTTTACTTAAGACTGTGTGTAGTTCTCCTTACACCTCAACTCCAGAATGAGCAGATAGTACATTGGTAAAGGGATCCTGACTCAGAGCAACCTAATTAATTTATACAAATCAATTGACATGTGGCAGAGAGGAGATTTAGCCTAATCTGTCCTGATGAAGTGGGATTTACACACTATCGACTGTCACCTCTCATTGACCAGGGCAGACTTTCATTGGCTCCTTACATACTTCACTTTTCTGTGCTCGAAAAGTGCCTCAAGAAACTGTTACATATCACTGTACATATGTGAGGTGGAGGAATGCTTATACTGCTAATACGTGTTTCAACATGGTACAAGCTGGCACACCAGTCGCACAACTTTCTCTTTTATATATTTCAAGTCATCTTTACATTAGTTAGCCCTGAACACGTGTATACTGTCATACACATGTGCAATACTGACATACCATCTGCAATACTGACATACCCATGTGCAATACTGTCATACCCATCTGCAATACTGACATACCCATGTGCAATACTGTCATACCCATCTGCAATACTGACATAATCATGTGCGATACTGACATAATCATGTGCAATACTGACATAATCATGTGCAATACTGTCATATCCATGTGCAATACTGTCATAATCATGTGCAATACTGTCATATCCATGTGCAATACTGTCATATCCATGTGCAATACTGTCATAATCATGTGCAATACTGTCATATCCATGTGCAATACTGTCATAATCATGTGCAATACTGACATAATCACGTGCAATACTGACTTAATCACGTGCAATACTGACTTAATCATGTGCAATACTGTCATATTCATGTGCAATTACTGTCATACTCTTACGCAATAATCTCATATTCATGTGCAATACTCATACGCAATAATGTCATATTCATGTGCAATACTCATACGCAATAATGTCATATTCATGTGCAATACTCATACGCAATAATGTCATATTCATGTGCAATACTCATACGCAATAATGTCATATTCATGTGCAATATTCATACGCAATAATGTCATATTCATGTGCGATACTCATACGCAATAATGTCATATTCATTTGCATATAACCGCTGTAAATAAGAGTGTTTACTTTGCCACTATTATTATTATTATTTTGTCTTATGTTATCTTTTTTTTCTTTTTTCTCTCTATTCCTTATCAAGAATATGAGAGGTTTTGTAACCCATAGGAGTTTTGTTTATAAGAGTTTTTCTAAGAATGTTTTTTTTTTTAAGCTTAATAAAAACTTAATAAGTTATCTGTTCTCCTTCTCTATCTACTTGCGTTGCAACACCAAAATTTCCCCATTGTGTGGACAAATAAAGGCTTATCTTATCTTAGTTGAGGTTTTCAGAAAGTAAGCAGAGGGAAAGTACCTAGTAACCATGGCGCGTATGACTCTGTGATGCCCTCCTTGGCTGATTTTAGGATGGACTCTGGCAGTGGGATGGAGTGTCGGACCATGGCCCCATAAAGGCCGTATTCTGCCATGACACTGCTGCGCCCCCAGCACTTCTCCCGCTTCCTCCATTTGGCCCTGCGATTCTGGAACCACACCTGCACAGCACAAGGACAAAGGCCATGAATACTGTATACTGCACATATTGACCTTTTCCCTAGTAAACTCTTAACCTTTGATAGAAGAGTTACAATGACATCTACTGGAGAAAAAGCGTATCTCAGTAGTCATAACGGACCTTTCCTCTGAAGAGAGTCTTATGTGATCCATTTTTAAGACACAGACGTGGTTCATGTGCACAGAGAAATGAAAAACATCAAAAAACATTCAAATTAAAAGAGCGTAAATAGAGTGCTGTGGTAATAACAATGGGAGAAACCAAATGAAAAGTATACTTCTACTATATACACAATGTGATTAAGTCGGTGTAGTCCCTCCTTCATATAGATATAGATTCAGTTGTAGCCCAGAGTAGGATATTTAACAGGTAAATAGATAAATATCCAAATTCTCAGACCAGATCTGCAGATTGATAATGACTTTTGGAGGAGAGTTAAAAGATTGTGTGCCCAGATGACTACAACTGAGACTTAAATTTTCTATGATAAGATCTGATAAAGAAACTGAATATAAAAACAAGTAATCCCATTAAGTAGGAGGGGGTGATTTTGACAAAAATGTATATGTAATAGTCAGACGATGTTATGTGAATCCAACACAAATTTGTCTTTAAATGTTGTAGTTGAGGTTTAATTATCAGGCAAATGTTGAAAAGTCTATAAAATAATCACCACAGTGCAGAAATATCACTTTATATCCTTATTAGAAAGTTTAAAACAATAAACAAAATACTCTATTCAAATGTTGAATATCTATATATATATCTATATATATAATATTTTTTCTAGTGAATTTCATTACTAAAACCATTGATGTGTGTGTGTGTGTGTGTGTGTGTGTGTGAACGGTGCTGAGGCATTCTCCTGCACCTTGTGTAGATTCTAAATTGATTTGCCAGACCTTGTAACACCCTCCGCCAGCTCGTGAATATGGATGAGCCCGAACAGGAGAAATGAGCATCCTAAAATGGCGGAGGAGGCAGGATGAGATTGCCGGGATTGGCTCCTGATGCGTGTGTGTGGAATTAAAAACACGCTGTAGCGGAAAAAAGCCATTCAGGTACATAGCTCTGATGATAACCTCCATCTCATAAAAAGATGGGCCTCAGATGAGCAATCATGCTTTGTGACAGCAGCAGCGTGAGTGAGCGGTGACCCCCGGGGCAGAGAGGCTGATTGAAAAATAAGTTAATTTCCAGAGCTGATCGATGAGAGACGGGCCGGCGAAATACCACGGGAAATTAATCTGCTCAGACCTGCGCTGATTCATTCTGTGCTTATCCTATCTGCGAGGAGCCAGGTGAAAAGTTCTCCTCAATTAACTAATTAACTAATTAACTATAACTATACTAGATTCAGATTCATGTGCAAACAGCTGAACTGTTACACCAGAGCGTACTGTGTTCAATGACAATGGCAATAAACCTTTCCTGAATCTGATTCTTATTCTGACATATCACATTTCAATATGAAAGTATCCAAATCTTAGAACTGTACTACAAAGTCAGGTTATGGCCTTGGTGCCTTTCTGTTCTGTCGAACAAAAGATAGATACGGCATTTGTTATGTTTGAGATGATCATATTCCAGCCTATCAAGATTTATGTCTTCTTTAATCCAGGTTTTTTAACTCTGACTTTTGTAAATTAATATATATATATATATATATATATATATATATATATATATATATATATATATTCCTTTTCTGACTTGTCTATGGTGAAATATGTATTTCTTACTATTTTTGTTAATTATTTTTGTGTTTTTTGTAGCGGCCCATTTATAAAAACAGTGGGAGGAACATAGTACTTGATATAGATATGAAATGAAATAAAATCAATAAGTCAATAAAGTATTTCATATATTTCTTTTGGGCCTATTTGAGTTGTTTCTGTTGGTGTTGGCTGCTGTTCTCTCTGTGCCGTGTTTGGATGTGAGCAGTGTCCCACCTGGATGCGATCCTCTGGCAGCTCTGTCTTCATCGAAAGCATCTCCCGAGCATAAACGTCTGGATAGTGGGCTTCATTAAAGGCTTTCTCCAGTTCCTCCAGCTGGTGCGATGTGAAGATGGTCCTGCACAATCATCCAAGTGTGTAACATTTTATTAGAATCTAAAATTGTTCCTTTCTTGGATAAGAAATTTAAAATAAGAATACACAAAAACATTACAAAAAGGTTATTACAACTAAACAGCCCTGTTTAATTAATTGTACACAATTATTAATTCAGTACATATTATATGTTTTATTATGTTTAGCTAAAATAAAATAAAATAAAAATGGTTTTGTTTGTTTTTACCTGTGTCGTCTTTTCTTTCGTTTCTTGCTCTGACTCAGCGATGAATTAAACTTCTTATCCTCGGAGATGCTCATGTCATCTGAATCTGTACACACAGCAAAGGATTTTTAAATTAAAATGTTATGAGGTATTTCTGCACATAATTGTATATTATTATATAGACCTTTTAACACAGAAAAAGGCCCATATTCTCAGTTTATTTGCCTTTACGAGTTAAGCGGATAAGTGGCCTTGTCGGATTATTTGAGATAAATATAGTTTCGCGTTTTGCCCGTGACAGATGTGTAACAGTTGCTGTGTAAACTTGTCCGTTTAAACGGTGCCGTGCAGATAAAGGCAAAAGCAACATAAATGTGATTTCATGTTTATTTGATCAAAACTGACCGGAGCTGGACGAGCGCGGGTCCAAGTGCGCGTCCACGTGCGCGTCTCTGTGCAGCGGAGGCAGGTGCACGTGCTGAACCTCGGACAGCGCCTCAAGGAAAGCGGGCTGTCGGTAAAAGGAGTGGATTCCGTCGGGCCCCAGCAGCAGCGGCCCGGGGCCCAGCGGCCCTCGCGCCACCAGCGCGTGTGCTCGGTGCGGAAGCGCCTCGAGCGGCCGTCGCGGTGCAACGGGCGTCTCCTTGTTGAGCCCAAGTAGCTCCTGAATCCCAAATCCCGTGCGCCTCGGCACAGCTGGGCCCAGCTTCCACGCAGCGGGCTGCTGCCCCGCGTGCGCCATCCCGCAATGACTTGTGGTTCTCTCCTTGTTTTCACTGTCCGACACTGCTCCGTCTTTGCCCGTCATCCCGCACAGCGCACAGTGAGTTTGAGAGTTTAGATGGGACAGGTCCGTGTGGTCAGAGCTGGTGTCACTGTGTCTCTGCCTCTGGGTTTTATTCAACAGGCGTCAGGCTGCAGCCAATCACAGCCCGAGGCGCGCCAACTTCACCATGCGATTATCATCACACCATCCTGTCCAAACCACACGGGGACACCCAATCACTTTTAGTCGACAAATCCAATAAATTAGGTGGTCCATTATGTTTGAGATTCGCACGGCTTTGGCCACAAGACTCCTAACCCCAGTCTGCTAAATGTACTGCGTTTCACAACAACACTGATGGGGAAACAGTAAATGGAGAGTCTCGCCTTGTAGCCTCATTATTATTATTATTATTATTATTATTATTTAATTAATTTGGTGTATATTGGAGCTCCCCTTCAGTGCATTAACAGTATACAAATTTAGCCTGTTGACAATCTGCTGCTGGACACATGGTTATAACTTAAATCAATATATCACTAGTTTGTTATGGCGTGCTCTGATTGGAGGTTTGATCGATCGGTTGGACCGTACCGTGCCCACCATGGCCCACCATGGCCCACCATGGCACTCCCGCACCCTCAACTGAGGCTGATTAACATATTCTAATTAGGCTGCATGTTTTGTCTCCGGGCCCTCATTGCATCTGTTGACAGTTATTAAGCTTCTTTATGATTATTCACAATATGTGTGGAGTACAATGTCCTACTTTTCTGTATTTAGGGCACATTAGGGGCAATTAAACACCAGACAACTATCACTATAGGACAAACGACACGAGACAGAGCATTGTCTCCAAGCTTTGGCTACTTAATGCAAGCTACAAAAGCTGACGTCATGACGTTTGGTTGGTTTAAGTTAAACCCAGGTTACTTCATTATAACCCTGCATATGCAACTGAAATAGCGTGATATGATATATATATATATATATGTGATATGTATGTATGTATGTATATATATATATATATATATATATATATATATATATATATATATATATATATATATATATATATATATACATGATCTTGGTTAAAAATTGACCAAACATGCTCACTGCACTGTCGGCAAGGGAAATCAACTCGGTCTGGTTTAGCGCTAATTTAAACTCACTTAATTTTAACAACACGGCTGCTTACTTCGATCCCAACGCCCTCTAATCAGCCATTAATCCATTACTGTTGTGTTAGAATCATTCGGGGATAATTTGGGGCACACTTTAGGTCTGAACATGTGGACGCACAATGACGCGCCGAGGGGAAAGCAAGAGTATATGGAGATGAGAAGACGCTCACGAGATGAGTGGGCCTCCTCAATGGGCCGGGCGCGCACGAGGGAGGGGCAGATGGAGATAGGGTACGAGTGCAGCGGGTCACAGCAGGTTTAAAGCCCTATCTCGGATAAGATCGAGGGGTAAAGCGTGCCACGTCACTCAATAGGGCCTTTGTTGTTTGCCGCAAAACGCCCAACAAGCTGCATCACACGCAACAAACAGACACTGCTTTCCATCCACCGATGATAATGATAATACAAATGATACTATTATTATAATGATGATAATAATAATAATAATAATAATATTGATAATAATAATAATGATAATGATAATGATAATAATAATAATAATAATAATAATAATAATAATAATAATAATAATAATAATAATGATAATGATAATGATAATGATAATGATAATGATAATGATAATAATAATAACAGCCTTTTAAACCGTCTCAATAAACGATAATTACGATTACAATTAAACGATTTAAACTAATTTATGCCATTGACACAATAACGCTGAGGGATTACCCCCCCAAAAAAACAACTAGTCCAATATAATTAAAAACACGAGTTGCAATATACATAAATAATTAGATAATTGAAACACTTACATTTATTGAATGATAATATATTGATATAGTAATTGATAGTAATTATTGCGACAGGCCAACTTTAGCATATGGGATTTTAGTTTTATTTAATAATAATTCCATTTCATAACATTTGATAGAGAGGAGCACAAGAATACAAGAGTCACACAAAAACATCTAAACATTGCATAAATAAATGGTCGATGCAACTCATTTAGATAATGTGCAGCTCATGCTTTGCTAAGTAGCTGCTAATGCTTCTTTCCACAGAAGATGTAAAATTGTTGACTGGTGACATTTGGTAAATGATTTGAGATGATCATAAGCTGCCCCACACTCTCACTCTGCCCTATCTGTCTATGTGTGCACTCCACAAATGGCTCCTCTAATCTAGCTAATTGCCATTTCTCAGAGCTTGGTCTTTCAGGAGAGAGCTGGGTCACCAAACAGCCGTTGATCAAAACATCCTATTAAGGTGCAGAAACAAAAGCAGCTCCCACAGTCGAACAATGCGCCGCTGACAATTCAACTGTTTGCTCTGGCTGCATAAAGCATTAATTAGGGCAATAATTTCATGCCAGTGCCGTTCTATAGTCTCCATTTCTGTATGAGTGCATCGGTTTGTGCTCTGAAGTTTGCCGAGCGTGCCACATTCCCCTCTACTATGTGCAGATGTTTCACTGGGAAAAGTGGGGGAGAGAGAGGCCCCTCCCATAAAACAAACTTGAACAGAGTTATATTGCTCATTGTAGCTTTACTTATAACGAGAATTGACATAATTACTTGGGCTTGTTTCTTGTCTAATTAGCAGACTTCTATGATAGACAAGAGTTAGCGGTTCTGATGGAGAAGGGAACCGGACAGGCATGGCAGAAGCAACAACACAAAAAGGGGCCCACCACCTCAGCATAATTAGGTGAGACAATGCCCCGACTGTTTGGAGATGGGGCAGAGCAGACGCCCCGTAAACTACAGCGCCCTGGACCTTAATAAGCCCCTAATTGTCCTTTTTTTAGATGGATTCACATGGGTAGCAGCAGACAGAGAAGACAGGCTAGGGCTCCTATGGAGAGGAAAACACTCACTCCAAACCTTAACTGGTTGACCCCAAACTTTAAATGTGTTGGAGTAATGTCCTCTGACAGGGTCCCAAACGTGGATGCTGGTCAGCCACCGTCATGTTACTCTTTGCAGTAGAGGGCATGCAATTAAAATTAAACATAAGCACTAACGCCGACTCCGTTTTAATTCAACTTTTATTTATAACGTTTACTACCCAAAAATGTGAAATTTAGGCTACTAAATAAAACATACTGGTGAGACAATTTGTAGGCATAAATATTGGATTGACTTACTGGTATTTAATAACACACTGACCATGCACAAACATTATAAATAACTAAAAGCAAGAAGCCAATGCGAGTACAGCTGTACAGTTGTAATGATCATGGAATGACAAAAACACTGGATACGCAACAAGTTCTAGAGCTACAAAGTGCAACCTCTGGAAGTTTAACTGGAATTCCACCACGCTAAAAGATAGAAACAATTTATTGACAAATCCCCCCAAAACTACATGACCGAGAAATACCAAAAGCAATAGCAAGAATCACACGAAAAATATTTACAAAAAGACAAAACAAAAAATGCGATCTGTGAAACGCGTCTTTCTATCATAATAAAGACCCTCAAGAGCTAATTACGCAGTCACTCAAATATTTAGAAATCCACTATTTGGCAACAAGGGCCAGCTTCCAAAGACAAGCTCCTAGTAATTGAATGAGTTATGTCAGGCTCACATTTTGGGGTACGCTAGTGCCCACGTGACATGAATAAGTAGAATAACAAATCAACAAGATGAACAGCTGTAACCAAAGGACCTTTATAACTTATAACCAGCAGTAAATGTAACAGTTTAGCATCAAATACAAGGTTGGGGTTCTGAGTATTTGTTGGTTGTTCTGATGAGAGCTTCACTTTCTTTTCTTTCTGCTCAGAGAAAAGTGTGAGCAGCTGCTTCCATTTCGCCGCTGTAAGTCCAGCCCTGTCCAGACACTCGCCATATGTGTGGCTCTAGCTATAGCTGGTGGTTTTCTGAAGACACCAAATTTCACTAGTGATGTGCATGTCCCACCACTCACAGGACGTCACTTCGATGTGCCCTCACTCCTTTAATTAGCTGTCAATTAGTGCAAATGAATCAACTGTTCGCCTAATTAAGCAATGCCACCAGGCAGCTCCCATACACAGGCCATTGTGTGAGCGCCATGTGAACAGTGCAGCTAGCAAACTCACTTTGGATCAAAAGTGCAACTTAACAATTGCTGCTCGCTCTTGTGTTCAGGGGCTGTTTGTTTGATGCGCAGCAATGCATTATGGTTTCTGGTGTTGCGGCCTCTACTATGTCCAAGAATGTGTTGTTCCTCCTAATAAACACACATACTTATCTTTAATACCTTACGAAGACAATATCCATGCTGCGTTTCAATGTCTTCAATTACTTCATATGTTCAGTGATTCTATCTTTTACCTTACGTTATATTCTTACTTTATGACTTTGTATTTAGATCCATCTATCTAACAGCTTTGACATTGATGCCAACAATTGATTTAAATTAGAATTAGCAGACAAAAAGGCATTTATGAATAGAATAAAAATTGTTTATATTTAAGTACATTTTCACAATTTGTATGGTACAGTTTTTTAAATGTGAACTTGTAGAAATTAGAAAATATAAAATACTGAATAGAACAAAATTGCTCATTGATGGGCTTGTCGCGATATAGAATATGTATATGTAAGAGTTGGGCTGCACCAGGATCAGGCATGTGTAGGCTGCATGCTGCTTCCTTACTGGGTGTAATTGTTATTTAGAGGATTAAACATTCATTCTTACTCTTGAGTCCCCGGAGACAGAAACATGACAGCATCATCGTGTCGGCTCTAAACACCCTCGTCCCCTCCCGAACGCACCCGCTCATCCAACGCCACTGTTTGTGCTTAAAATTCAATTACCCACTTATTGATAGCTCTCGGGGGCGCTGCAGAAGTGGACACGGAGCGGGCGATGATTTCCCATGAGGCCGTGCACCCCTCGTCACGTCTCCAGCTGGATCTATGTCATGGTTTTACTCATCAGTGAAGGCAGCAGATGGAGCCTCCTTCATCCACCTGCACACACCAGCGCACGCCCCACAAATGATCCTGTGATGGGACGGAAACAGGTTACTAACAGTGCTGCTTCATTCTTATACTTACATCTTCAAGTAAGTAGTGATTATATATTGATTTGGTGCCCTTTGTGACGCAATTATGACAAAAATATCTATTTCTTTATATTTATAGCATATATATCTAAAACAAAAACATTTATAAAACAGAAACTCTAGGCTGAGGCATTTGCCCCATAGTAGATGTCAATGACCAACTAGAGCACACAACTACACCAATACAACTTAAGATCTGAAATAATCAGGTAGTACTCAGCCTGCATTTACTTATTGAGGACCTTTTTTTTATTATACTTCTAGTTTTGAGACACCGTACTAATCTTCCCACTTTAGTCGTATATTTGTCAGTGTAACCATACTCTTACTTGAGGCGGCACGTTGAAATACAGCTCAAGCCATATTCACATTTATATTGGAGACAAAGCCTTTTATTTTATCATTTTGGCTAAAAAGGTGACGTGGTGAAACTTTAAATTATTCAAACAGTTGCACTTCTTACACCTTTTGTTTGTAGCTAGTTGGAGTTTCTCAAAATACTTTTTACTTGAGTATGTTTGTTGGCCCCTAAGCTTTATCAGACAGGTCAGTTCCAGGGTGAAATGGGGATGAGAGAAGGAAGGACATGCAGGAAAGTGTAAGAACAGGGATTTGAACTCTGCTATGGCCGGCTGCACTTGGAGCCGGTATGTGTGCTGCCGCCTCAATCACTCCAACAACAGGACATACATTTACCTATTCAAAAGCAACAGTCCTCACACTAAAACCACGTATTTGGTCATTTGGTGTAGATCTCAAAATACACCAGATGGAGTCGTATCTCGTGTGCCAAAACAGCACTGGTCTGGTCTAAATTACACTCACAGATCGACAGACTATGTCACTTTCTGGAGGTGGCATGTCACTTACAGATTCCATGGAAAGAGAAAGTTGAAACCATACTTCTAAATCTTCTCCATGATGGATATGTTTTGTGCTGTTCTGTGGAAGGAAAGACCTTTCTATGGAAACAGCAGGAAGAGGCCTCCTCCAGGACATACAAGTCAGGTTTGTGGAAAAGCAAGCCCTCTCACAGTAAGTAGACTACAAGTGTTTGTCTATATTTTGCAAGTGCAATCGAAACAAAAAATAAAAACATGATTTTATTTCGTGGCTACAACGTTACGTAATAGAGCTTTAAAGAAGCGTCATTTTCACTTGAATGTACATTTTGTCAACCCACCTCTGAAAATTAGAATTAGTACCACCACGACCACGCACCAGTTTAGAGCTATTCACGGGTTGTAGCCCACAGGTTGTGGCCCACAGGTTAGCCACGCGTCTGCCTGTCCCCCGGGGCCCCTCCAGGGGACACATGGCGCCTGCTGCCTCAATTCCCACTAATTACAGCACTCAACCAAGCTCTCCCACGGGACAGCGCTGCTCTGATGCCGAAACCATGCCGCAGTTTAGAACCTCATCAGGAAACAGCTGGGCCCCACACACATACTTGCATCATGAGCTGGGGTTTCTTTTCATCACTCTGGTCTTCACATTGCTAATAAATCAAATAACACCAGAGGAAGGTTACAGCAAGCTAGTCTCAGGCTTTTAAAACCACCTAGTACTAACCCAACCTTGTGCTGTCCTTTGGGGTCATTGGACCTGAAAGAACCCCAAACCCCCAGAGCACCAGCATCGTGAGCTGTAGACATGGACTAAGATGTTCTTGGTCAACCGAAGACATACTCTGGGCAGAAATTGGTCGACTGGAGGCACCAGAAGTAAAGAGGCTGACTCCAGCTCTCTTGGATGCAAATAGTCGATTGAACTCAGCCACTAAAAAAAAAAGGAAAAAAAAGAAAAGAGGAAAAAACCCTTCCAGGCCCTCTCCATTGTCCTTGTGTCACATAAAATAAATCTCCAATACCGTGTTGCATAAGAAGGTACAACAGTATACCACGTTGTTGGTGTGTTGGAAAGCCCAGGTACGACCCCAATATAATACAAAAACTGATGACAGAAAAAGCAACATCCACCTATAAAACTATTTCAAGTCTGAGGCGTGTCTCCTTGTATTTGTCTCTCGTCCTGATCATTTCTTCAATAAATACAAATAAACGGGTTTTGTCCGAAGCTAAATGTTGGTTTGGGCTTAAATGCAGAAGGAACATACGGACTTTGAAATACTAACAGTAAATACAGAGTAATTACACCTGGCATAAAAATCATAATTTTCCAAAAAATATTTTCTTGTGGAAAAATAATGTATGAGAAAAAGAAGACACGAGTCAAGTTAGAAAGGGGCAATCATAACTACAAATGTCAATATATCTAGCAGTTCAATATCCGTGTATCGATTCTTGGTGTAGTTTACAGATCAGCAGCTGTTCATTTTTACTCCATTTGTGCCATCTTTGCTGTTACCAGAGCGCCACCTGTCGCATCTAGTCACACACTGCAGTGTCTTTAAACTATCAGCCTCAGATGTTTAAAAATAGATCATTATCCATCATCAATTTAACAGCAATACAAAATAAATTGTATTTCTAAATAAAAGCACAGGTCCTTTCATTGTATGTTTTGTATAGCAGTGAACTCATTTGAGTAAGAGCAGTGTAGAGCAAGTCATTAGCATCACAACATCTGAACAGAAAACATATTTTTTGCAACACCACCACCACCAGTACAAGCACATCAGAGAATTACTTTCACACTTTATTTCAATTAGCTCTACAGTTGTTAAAGCTCGTGGTCTTCTGGATGATAAAGTTCACTCATTAGACGGTAAATGTATGATGGTGCATGGCCTCCAATGTTTGAAATAAACAAAGTAATAAGCTCAGGGGGGACATAGTCAAAGACTGGGCAGTGTACATTCACCTTTGAGAGTATTTCCCCTGAAAGATAAAGAGAAAAAAAGTGAATTTTACCAAATCAAGCACAATTACTTGATAGTGATTCTGTTTGAAAATTTGCATCTTTACCTTCAGTGAAGGGCAGCACTTCTTGGGGAGAAACAAACTTATGGAAGGTGTCTTCTTCATTTGGAAACTAAAAAGATTTTAGAGATATAAAGCTATCGATCTCGATATATAAAAACACACACACAATTTACTGGACAGTTGTCTTACCTGGGGTGAAAGTTTAAACATTGGAGCAGAAACAATAAGTGGTGTTGAATGGTGTTTGGCAGCAAGAGCGAGAGTATGAGTGCCATTGACAGCCCTTAAACCTCCATTGGCCAGTACAGTTTGTGTCCCTATGATGACCTACCGACAGCAACATATTCACAATAAACTTTTAATGAATTAATCAATCTGTTTTTACATGTTCACCTTAAAAATACCTTGTTGACACGAGACATCACAGCAAATATGCTAGCATCCGTAATTACTGTGGTCTCAATGCCAGCTTTTGAAAGACTGGTGGCCATTTCGTGTCCCTGTGAGGACAGTGTAAACAATAAGAGAATGCACTTTTTTTAGTCCAAGTCATAAGGTTATTAATAAAGAGTTATTGAATACCTGGCAGAACGGGGCACATTCTGCTACAATCACATGGAATTTGCGTTTGCGTGCAGCATCTTTGAGAAAGGCTTCAACTGTGCGTGAGCGCCCAATGGTCATGATGACCTCGTTGGAGTGGATGTGTTCCAAGGCCTGCATAGAGATGTTGTCTGTGGTTCCCTCTGTAAAAGGCCCATATATTCAGATACATTACATTTACTTGAGTATAGCATTTATGTGCCATTTGCTAACCTAGTTCTGTTAACAACTCATTAATCGCTTCAATAACATTAGCTTTGAGGGGAGCAAAATGTTGTCTGAAGTTTTCTTCACTGAGTCCTCCTGAAGTCAGCAGTTTATGTAGAGATTCTTGTTGGTCTGTCTCTTCACTGCTTCCTCGAGACCTGCAGAATAAATACAAAAACACGTTGAACTTCCAGTGAGAAAGGATATACTGTGATGTAAGGGCTGAAAACAGTGGGTCAGATCGATCCCAAACGTGCTCACCTGGCATACTCCTCTCTGATGATCTTCAGCACACGTCGGACCATGTTCCCCACAGTGGTCTCAGAGGGCTGGGCAGCCGTCATACGCCTTCCCTCTTTTCGGATTATTTCCATGAGGTCGCCTGAAAAATGAAACGCATACAAGATGTCGACACCGTTGAATGACACCAGAGGAGCACTTAACAGTTTACAATCACGTACCTGCGCTGCTCCATCGGGCTTGGGACGTGATCCGCCGCAGCAGAGCTGTCGTTTCTTTGGCAGTCTCTGACGAGCCCCGGAGAGGTCCTGTCCCACAGCCGCCGCGCTGCAGCTCGGACAGAAAGGCCTCAATCCTCTCTGTAAGGTCTGTTTCTTTATCTGATCCAGGCATCACTGCTTTAGGGAGATTTATCAAAGTGTGTAACAGCAGTACTGACGTTACTGTTGAGCTACCGTTTACATCAGCGTGGGTCCGGCGAACAGGAAGTACTACGAAGTGTTTCCGGGTTAATGCGCGTTCTAAAGAATAAAGCGTAGAAATCTAAAGAATAGAGAATATAAAGTCTAAAGAATGTAGTCTTAAGTCCTACAATTACAGTAGGTGGCAGTAATGCACTTGGATACCAATTGCCATAAAAGACCAAAGAAGAATCAGACAGATAAGACATGAGGAATCTGAGCAGGATCACGTTCAGAGAATAAGAAAGCGTTCTTTGTGTACCTTTAATGTCCAATAAAACTCCTGAACCCGTCTCCTCCTCAGTCTCCTCATTGTCACTGCACTCCAGAGCAGTGACAGCCTAACCTTACACACCACACAGTGCAGTCATCTCTACAAGTACATTTCTTTACACTCATTAACACAATTAGTCAAGAGTGTGTAAAATAATTAACATAAATTTATTATTCTGGTAAATAAAAGCCCCAAACAAATTTACAAAATTTATTTAACATAAAAAGTACAGACAGCGCTGACTGTGCACATGTTTTTAGTTTAAAATATTCCCAAATTGATGTAATCCCTGCCAAGGACCATTCATACCCCAACCCTAAAACCATGATGAAATTGAACACACACTGGATTAAATTGAACTGAATGAAAGGCTTAGCAAAGGAATATGGTTCACTGGAGACATTAATATTAATTTGAGTCTTTTTTCAGAACTTGCAAAACATAAAAACAAAAATGGAATTGAAATATGTTCACTAACCCAGCTTGGTTTTGTGCAATGACCTCATTCACGACTGGGTAGATATTGACAAACCAAACCCATCTTACCCCACTATAAAAGTAAAACATGTACAATTTGAAAAAACAAACAGGAAATCAATGTAGCTACCAAACACATTGCAAATAGCCAAATGAAGTGACACCAGTGGTTTAAATAACCTTCACTTTAAAATAGGGCACCAAGGATGAATTGGTGGCAAGTTTGCTTGGTATGACAAATAATGTTAACATGAACAAGGGCAGAAGCCATTTTCCCATGGCACATTCATTCAAAATAAGTTCTGAAATCTGTTCGTGTTCGTTTAAGTTGGTACTCAGTAGCTGCAACATTTAAAAGCAGAACAGAAAAGAGCTAGTTGTTGAAACTGGGTGAACACGTGTCACAGAAATGCATTTCTCTCGACAGTGATTTAATGCTTCAAGCCATTAAATAAGCAGGTAAATTATTTTGTCAGAAAATCACCATTATTTTCTAGATTATGACCCCCTTGACTCTAGTTTATTTGTTTTGTTGTTGCTGAAAGTCCAATGAGAAAAGGTCTTGCATCTTTTTGCCCGTAAAAGCAGCTCTCTCCAGAACGTGAGGGACACTTTACTCAATCAGCTTCTTTGCCTTGAAAAAGCGCCGCAGGTAAAACACCTGCCAGGTGGCCAGCCCAATGAGACAGCACATGGAGAAAATGCTGAAGTACAACACACGTGTATTGGTGGACTCTGTAAGAGAACAAAAATGTGATCAGCAATTTATGTCATTCAAGACATGTAATGGTTTGGGTAGTGAATAGACGTGTGCTAAATGGTTGTATTTGTACGACACATTTTCAATAAAAAGCTTCATGTCCTGCATTTCATATGTTTATACCATTGGTATCCCGCATTTCCTCTTCCCTCTTCTTCATGTAGGCAAAGTCATTCACGATAGACTCTGACAAGTCCTCCAGGCGCCGAAGTTCAACTTCAAGAGGTTTCAACTTCTCAACTTTGGCGATCTAAAGGAAATGGACAATATACAAATATTACTCAGTTTAATACATTTAATATGCATGTGGCTTTAAAAAACAAGTATGACTTTACTGAAGCGAGTAACTTGCATGACCAGCTTCAAATGTGTCGGACAAGCAGACTTTAGGTTTGTTTTGATTGTCACATTATCAGCCTACCAATTATCCCCAGTCCAATTGAAGCTTAACAAATGTAAGTTGTAATTCTGTCATGAAAACCCATGACTTTTTTACCCAAAGTCTTTATTGGACAGTGAATTTCGAGTGAATTCCTTGCACACATATTTAGTAGTAAGTTTTGTCTAAAATATTTCTAGCGCATTAAAAAATCTGCAAATGTTTGACTAGACTACATTTTCTGCTAGAATTAAGATATCTATGTAGACTATATCCAGAGCAGTTATTGAGAAGGAAGCAGAGTAAACTAATCCATTAATGGAGCACAATAATCAGTGCTTTTGGCCGATATTACACAATGGCGTGAATATAGGCCGACTGAGCACAGCAATGAACAGCAGCGTGGTCTAAAAGGGCAAAAGGATGTCAAGATTACTCAATATATTGGGACCTAATAAATTAATCATGACTGTTTTAGAAGAAAAAGTAAGTGGTTTTATATTAATCTATAGTTAAAGTTATAAAGTACTTTCTTATCTGGCCGTTTGTCACATTTACTTTGTGTCATTCAGACATCAAAGTCACAAAATTGAGTTAGACTAATAATAGTGAATAATCGTTAAATAGTGATGGTTTTTCCTCACAATAATTGTAACACTAAAAATTGACAAAGTGACTTCGCCACTAAGGACATTTGTCATATTACATGTTTTTGTAACTTTAGGAATATCCTTAACTGATTACGTGTAAGAAATACACTGCGTGCATCCGTAAACACTGATCGAGTCACTTTAAAATGAGCAACATTTTTCAATTACCTAAAAAGAAAGGCAAAAATTAGGTCTATCAACGTAAAAATAAAATCTGGTGTAAAGACGAAGTCTTGTAGAATGTCTTTATGCTCTTACAAAAGTACCTAGAGTTCAAAAAGAGTCTTAATTTCAGTCTTTTATCGACCAGGCTCATTATTGCAGCAGTAGCTCATTGAGCTGGCGCTCCTGCATCCAGGCAGCGGTCTATCGGCTTTGCCATGGCCCAGCTCGGGTGACAATGACAAGGAGTGGGCAGGGCCAGTGACCATATGTCTGTGGGGCCATGGTGAACTCAGACTAGAGCCTTGGAAGAGAGTTGATTTATAATGGGTTGTTAAAGCGTAACAATCAGAATTGCATTTTATTGTGCACAGGTCTGACAGTGATCGTCTAAAAAGTGCTTAGGCCCACCGGGAAGAATCTGTATGCTCCAGATGTTCAGTCTAGCCCAGACTTTAGGCCCAGTCAAACATGATTCTCAGTTAATTGACATGTGCAGATTGTCAGAAACCTCAACTCTGATCCTTGTTCACACACGCTTTAGTCCCAGAACATTGGCGGGCACCTATTGAAACTGGCATTTGTCTTTCTGTATTCTATCATTACAGCATTGTGCTGCATCATTTAGAGTGAACAGAATTTAGGTGTAACCATGGCAACAAAGCTACCAACCCAAGAAACGAGTAGTGGTACTGGCAATTTTGGAGCTTTATTCGCACATAATGTCCCTGCTATGGCAAATTGCCAGGTAAATTCCCAGGCTGCATGTGTGAAGGGGGCTTTAAACGAGTCTCCCAAAAAACCATGACTCGCAGTAACATTAATGGCAAAGTGCATTTAATATAATGAAAGGCTTTATACTGTTAAACCCTAAATACATTTAATTAGTTCAATGGGAGAAATTAGATCAAAACAAATAAACAAAGAGGTCAAGTTACCTCTTCATAGTTTTTAGCCTCAACGCCATGCTTCATGTCCAAGTTAACCAGCTGATCTGGTACTCTCCCAGTTCCTAAACAAAAACATTATTTAATAGAATCATAGAGCTGCAAAAATACCACGAACGAGTAACTTACCCATCGGGGACTTGCTCTCAAAGCAAACTTCAAACATGTCGTAGTCCTCTGTGGTGAATGCAAACTTTCCTTTTGTGGCATCTTCCTTGGAGTAGAGAGTGTGGCTAGAGGAGTCTGTAATCTGAGAATGAAATAAATCTTATTCATACTGTACAGCAGTTTGAGAGAGTCTCACGTAGCAATAAATACAATGATGAATTAAAGCTCGGAACTGTTTTAACAGGCACACTGTATGCAGCATATGTTGACAGCACTGTGACAAACCCTGCTTTAATTAGTCCTCCAGACATTTTGTGTTTGAATAGAAAACACGTAGATTTCAATTCAAATCAGTTCACACAATTAAGTGATAAATATGAATAAACCAGTAATTCTGTCTTTCCTATTCCAACTGTGCATATTAGCAGTTCGTGCTAATATGCTAACGTGGCTAATGTTTAAGACTGACGTGTACGGCGACAAATCATGGAAGGTGCGCCAATATATTACTTAAAAGCAACAACCTGTAGAGCACGTTTTTATACAACACTGCCTACGTTAACGCATTAATCAAATAGATACATACATATATATATATATAAAAAAAACAAAAACGGGAGAGTAGAAGACTGCCTTTATACAGCGTAAAAGCAGGAAGTCAGCCTGGCTTTTGGGCCTGGATGAGCTACAATGCTAAAAGCAGCTGTCACTCGGTGTCTACAAAAACCTTTAAAACGTGGATTACCGATTTAACACGTCAATTTATGCATCGCAACAGCGCCACAAAGCACGACGCAATGTCTATATTATAATAAAATCGATAAAAAAATAGCTGTATGCAGCCCGAGCTCACCTTCAGGTTAGTTTTGGTGTTGGGTTGTTCGCTCATTTCATACTCCCCCGTAACAAGCACGTCTTTATGGATCTCTTCCCGCAAACATTTCCTCGAGTTGACCGGCAAAAAGAAAGAAATTGAGAATACCGATTCAATGAGAACCGGTAGAAGCAGAAGAGCGGCGAGTCGAGCCATGGCTGAAACTAAAGCGACAACTGAAGCCTTCAACTTAACGCCGACAAGGGGTGTTTGTTTAGCGCAGTGTGGGAGAGCGCCCCCTCCTGGCGTGGCGGGGGAGAACATGCCCACTACAAAGAGGATCACAGGACACACAGTTGGAGGTAATTGAGTCCAAAAAGAAATCACTTAGAAAATAATATGGAGCAAGCAACCGTAAAACTTAAACTTAATAGAGAAAAAGCAACATCACTGCTGTAAGCAAGTTCCTGCTGGGTGAAATATCGAGGGAGCTTCCTTTCACATTGTTCTGGTAAGTGTATGACATTTGCATGGTCAAACTTTTTAAATCTCCCAAATGCAATCACAGCTGGGTGGCCCTCACTTACATTTACTTTACTAACTTTTTAATAAAATTGAACATCTCTGACAATTGCATACTTCATACTTTTAATCCTACTTGAGTGATAATTAGCTTGAAGTAACAATACTCTTAGTAATTAACAACACAACACATATGTCTCTCTATTTGGCTGCTAAAAAGTCTAAAACATAACTGTAAATGTACTAAAACATTGTCACAAACAATTCACACCTGATTCAAACCTCATTTTCACTCTACTGTACAGATTACTTTATGGTAAGGTAAATAAATGTAAATAAATGTAAATTCAGCTCCTTTTGATGACAGACTGTAATGGCAGCGTGAAAATTAATCTTGAAGTATCTTGATTTATAATCCACATATGGTTATCTTTGTTAAGATAACCGACTAGAAAATAAATAGCCTTGCATGTTATGAATCCGGCTTGTCACAAGCAGTGCTATCGTTTCCCTGTCAGAGGAGGGATTACCCACAGCAGACATAAGGCTGTTCAGTTTCCAGGGAAACATTAGTAGCAGATCCCCAGAGACGAGAACATTGCTCTGAGGGAGTCTAGCACCAACCCAACAGTCATTATTGGAGGGAAAGGTTCCTCTTGTAAGACGGCAGCGCTTGCGTCAAAAAGGCTTTCTGTGAAATTGCGATTTTTAGTAACACACTTACTTTGCATACAAGTAACTTTTCTTTTTCAAGCCCACATTCTATGTGAGCGTGAATTTATGAAGGTAAAAAACAACAACACACGACGTGATAAAACCAATTGTACACCATCATTTGAGGAAAGAAAATCAAGCATATCATTTTAAAAAATGTGAATCATACATAACATTGTAAAGGTTTTTTTTTAATCAGGAATGTGAAATGTTCTTAAAATGATAAAACTATATTGAAATGTACTGATCACCTCTGGGCACAGTTTCCTCATCGTCATAGCACTTATCTTCAGTTTCTTAACTGTTTGTGACATACAAGTCATTACACCCTTATTTTATTGTTCCCTGTCATATGGGACTGACTAGACAGTTGCGAGATGAAAAGTAATCCAGAAATACCAAATAACTACAAGAAAATACTTGTATTATTTTTGCAAGATTATAGTGTCTGTGTCTGTCTTTTATGGAATTTACTGGGCAGAAATCCAGTACAATATTGTTTTCAGAATGTTTCTATCATTTAATAATTATTCAATCGGCCCAAAAACCACACCAATACATTTTATGGGATTATGGCAAATATCAGATGTTTTTCCTTGTATTCATCAATAAACATAAAAACAATGTAATCTCTGCTCCAAACCCCATGCCTTTAATGCCACAGGATTGGCTGTAGACATGACGTTGAATAAAACACAAGCTGATCATTGACAATCTCAAACAATTGTCTCTTTTAAAATTAAAAAAAATGTGATCAAATGAAATACCATTATGTAATTGTATATTTTCAGATATGTGATAATGACACAGATGGTGGCGAGTATTCCCTTTCATTTAATGGGTATTCTCCTATCCATTGTTAATCACATTATGTTCACAGGTAGACTTTGTTTTATTTTTGTGGCTTGGTTCTGGATACGTTCTCATTGCCGTTGTTTATCCTCCATAAATTGTTCACCGCTCGCTCATATCCTCACCATCGTTTCCTCTTCCTCTGTGCCTTGCTCCTGCCTTTCACCACTCTCTCGTTCAGGCTCACGCTCTAGTTCCCCCCATGGGTTGACGCTGCGACGCAGGTTGGCGTCATAGCGGTCTAATTTTACTGTTGTTGATGCTGATGTTAAAAGAAGCAAGAGGCACCTGCTATTTCTGCCGCTGCCTCTCCTCCCATGGGCGAGCGAGGAGTTATTCATAGACACAGGTTATTATGCAGGGAATGGGCCATATTGAAAATGATTGATGAAAAGGGGAGGGTTTTCTTAAGTGCTAAGGAAAGCGCTTTACTCTACAAGAGATTTGGGTTTCTTATGTAATGTGAATTTCATGATGAATATGAATGGAAAATGATGTAATGTGTACATTTCCAGTAATGGACTTGGTGATTTCTGGGATGTATTGCACAAAGGGGGTTGTCAACTGAAAAGCCCTAACTCATCCGAATAGTGTGGTTAAATCTTGACCCAACGTGTTCTTTAATTAACAAACTGTTTATTCATATCCTGTGAGAACATGCTGGTCATTAGTGTTATGAAATAATATTGATGGTAAATAAGTTTCATGAGAAACAAGAAGTAAATACATTAAAGATAAAAAACGAAATGAATAAGGTCATGGCATCTTCCTTACATAATTAAAGACTATAGGGACAAAGAGGCAATTTGATTGATCTAACAGTATATTTGCAACATGCTGAGTATAGGGTTTATAATGGTGTAGTTACAACAATTACAAACACTGTGTCCAATGTTTACCCCACACTGAAGAGGTGGGTTCTGCACTGCCCACATCATGTCCAGCTGACCGCGTCTTCAAACTGTGCAAATCAATTGTGATTTGTGTGTTATACGAAAAAAAAAAAACACGTTCAAGTGTGGGACGTGTCAAATCGCACTATGAAAGAACAAAACGATTCAAAAGCGTATTTTATGGTCTAATGTCTGCCACACACCGACTGAGGGGACTAGATGGCCTTTTCCTTCACATGGCGTGACCGGGGCAGTATAATCCAGGGGCCTGACATAATTGCGCTCTTGATGTTCCGTGTCAATAGTAATGTCTGAAAAGGGGACGATGTTCAGTGTTTGAGCAGGTTTCTTCAGACCATAAAAGACTGCGCTCCAGACTGCAACAGCGCGACCTCGTGGAAATGCTATATTTGGGCACGGAAGCTGAACGTCACCGCGCTGGGCTTGCGAACTAAAAAAAAAATGGAAAGAACGTGCTGACGTAAGAGCTCTGACGTACGGGTTAACCTAGCAACAGACGGAACAGCATTAAGTTTGGAAAACTACTGCTACGGGTGAAGTTCCAGTGAGTGAGTGTTAACGAGAAAACCACAACATATTTGCTTCAATATTATTAGGTTTTTATTAACATTTTATGCAAACACTCATTGGTCAGTAAAAAAATAAAGTTAAATTTCTTAAATAATATCACTAATGTTTTCACAGAAAACTTAATATAAAGACCACTCAGACCATGGTTAGGACAAAGAACATTAGTTTTAGAGTTCCATGTAATCTTCACAACAATTTAAACATTCCATCAACCACAAACAAGCTTGGCCGATAATAACTATTGCTGTAAACACAATATATACAATATATATTTTTATTCTAGCACCATTAAAATCATATACAACTTGAATAACAATTTGTCATTGTTAAAACATGCCATTACTTGCTACACGTCTATTGTAGGCAAGTTAAGATCTATTAAAATAAAATGTTGCCTTTTGTTACAAGTCCTTTCCATAGTCCAGTGATCTGCACATTCTTTATTGGTAAACTGAAGGAGGAAGTATTAGTTTGTGGACGTCTTCAAAGGGCCAACAGCGTGGGTGAGTTGAGGGAGTCAGAGGAGTGGTCGTTGCTGTTGCTTCCTCTCCGGTGGGCGATGCCACAGCTAGAGAAGGTCTCTGCTTCTGGGAAGCTGAACACAAATGATGAAGTGTAGGTGGTGTTGGCTGGAGTGCAGGTCACTACAGGAGTGCACAGGGGCTCAAAGTCATTGTTACTGGTGGAAGTGTGAAGAGGCTCCCAGTCCTGTGTGGTGTAGAGGGTACTGGTAAGGTCCACCTCCGGCACCGAGCGAGCGGTTTCCATTTCGGTCTTGGCGAGCAGGTCCAGAGACTCCTCCAGGACAGAGCTCTCCAGGTCTGTCATTTTGACTGTGGAGCTGGAGACGGTGGCGGTGGAGAGAGTGGGTCCACTCATGGAGAAGATGGAGTTGGAGGTTGAGGTGAAGGTTGGTTGGCTGGAAGCACTTGTCTGTGAGCAGGGCTGAGTGCTCAGGCAGGAGGAGACTGGAGAGACAGAGGCAATAGAGAAGTCCATGTCCAGCTCAGATGAGATTTTGCAGATGGGTTGATGAGCAGCCAGTATAAACTCTAGCCTCTCTTTTTCCTTCAGGAGTTTGGCAATATCGTTCTGCAGGCCCGACTTTTCATCCTCCAGCTGATCAGTTTCCTTTGAACAAGAAGGAAAATGGAATATTAAAAACTGACACAGGGGAAAACTTAATATAATAGATAATAATAACAAGACTTGTTATTATTACCAGTTATAATAAGATACTTACAGTTTGGAGTGTGTCTGTAAGTTCGCGCCTCCTGTTGCGGCACTTTGCTGCTGCCTGCTTGTTTCTCTCTCTACGAACTCTGCGTTTCTCTTCCTCTTCCGAAGAAATCTGATGGAACAAGGAAAAGTTAAACCTCCACTTAATAAAAACATAATTAAGAAACATAACAAAATAAATGTTGGTTAAATATATTTACCTGTTCCTGTCTGCTTCTCTTGGAGTGAGCCTTCATGGTAGATCTCATAGCTGGACTGGAGTATGCTGAGCTAGGGCTTGACGTATACGAGTGAGGTCTGTGAGAGGGGGCCACTGAGGAGATCAAAGGCTGGACCATCCACTGCAAGTCTGGACTTGTTGAGATGGCTGTGACGGTAGGAATGAAGGAGGCACTTGACGTTGTCAGCTCAGTGAAATCCTGGAAGAAATGAATTAAAGAACTAGTGAGTACATCTGCTGAGGAGACGAATGGGGAGATGAATAAAACCAGTCTATAAAAGCCCGATGGGTTAAATATATCCTCATGATGTCAAGTATGACGTTGCAAACACTCCATGGAGTGTCCAAGTGGATGAATGGAGACGTGGAGGTCTGACTACATGGCAATTACTGCGATTAAGTAATTATATTGAGCTTTTATAGCATTAAAATGTTAGATATGGCTTTTACGTAGAGCTTGACTCTTCCATAGCTTATGCTAATAATCGGCCTGGTTTACAGCCTGAGACTCACCTGAGACTGTGGAGAGCCCATGCTGGAGTAGGATCCCGCTGGAGACGGAAAGTAGCCCAGGTTGTCAGTGGCTGGAGAGGCTGTGCTGCAGCGGGAGGACGAGTCACACTCCGTGTTGAAGGCGGTGAACATCATCGTTTCCTCAAAGTGGGTTATATGCAACAAAGTTTGCAGGAAAGCAAAAAAGCGGAACTCCCACAGGCAAGTGTGTTTAAAAAATCTTGATTTGAAGAGTCGCTGTGATTGTCTCTAGTAGATAGTCTGCTTAGAAAGTTTGACTGCCAACTCAGTCTGCTCGTGGGCTTTTTATAGGCGCTGCAAGAGCAGCGCGATGACGTAGGCAAAGGGGAGTGCCATTACGCGAAATCCCGAGGACAAAACGCAATAAACAATCACTTAACAACGCAATAATGGACACGTCCGAACAGCGACGCGTGTGTAAAACAACACATACATGTGGTTGAGGACAGCGATGTGTATAAAAAACGGGTTTAAAAGAACACATATGCGTATTTACAACACGAACCCTCAACAAATGGAATGTTCCAGAACGGGATCCCCAGTACGTCATCTTCCTTATATGGTTCATCCTGTGAAGGGGCGGAGCCTGATGGGAAATACGCCGCTTGAGATTGGCCGACAGCGACACGACGTAGAGACAACAAGCACTGACAACTTAAGCGTCTTTGGATACAAGGCTTACACAACATTATACATGTGATCGTTCTTAAACAAGGAAAAGTCTGTTCAAGTTTGGTGCTGAGGCTAAAATCAATGTGTTCACTTTAGACTTAAGGATTAGACGCTACTTTTGTTTTAAATTGATAGATAAACTCAAGGAAAGAAAGTTGGATATGGCGTAAGTCTAAAGTCATACCACATTGTTTTAAAGTAGATCTTGTTTCATAGTTTGCAAGTGACAATACATTACAGACGCAGTCAAACTCCCACGGGCAATCCTTGTACCTCAGAAGGGGTGTGTCCAGTCAGACAAGTTCATGCCTGCTGTGTGCTTTTCCACCAGTTTACTGTGGGTGTGAGACCACGACTGAGGGAATCCCAGTCCTCTGTTTGATACTTGCTGTGCACTAAACTATTAAAGGCACATAATAAACAGCTTGCCTATATCTAAAATGAGTTGGTGTAAAACTGCTTGTATCGTTATGATGACATGGGCCACGCATTGTTTTTCACTCGTCAATGTGCAATAATCACAGTCCTGTGTTGTTTAAATAGACTTTTGTAGAGCTTTCAGTCCGGGCTCATTGTGTGTTTTCTTTAATGCAGCGGGGCCATGTCTACGTGTCAAAGTTCACACGGTTATAAGATAGTTAGGTTTTGTCCCGCGCGGCTGTTTTGTTCAACATTCCTGGTTGGCATAGCAACACTCCACCCCTTCGGAGCAGTGACGTTTTTCCAGAGTAACAAAGATCGTACATGGGGAAGACGCGTCACTTTGAGAAAAGAAAAGGGGCGGATTGTTTGTGGTTGTTTGTTGTCAGGGAGTTGGTCCTCTGCTTCTGTAATGATCTATAACGACTTGACTGCGGAACTAAACGGGACAGCGCCATGGATCTATTATAATATAATTATAATATCAGCACCATGGATCTATTATAATATAATTATAATATCAGCACCATGGATCTATTATAATATCAGCACCATGGATCTATTATAATATCAGCACCATGGATCTATTATAATATCATTATAATATCAGCACCATGGATCTATTATAATATCAGCACCATGGATCTATTATAATATCATTATAATATCAGCACCATGGATCTATTATAATATCAGCACCATGGATCTATTATAATATCAGCACCATGGATCTATTATAATATCATTATAATATCAGCACCATGGATCTATTATAATATCAGCACCATGGATCTATTATAATATCAGCACCATGGATCTATTATAATATCAGCACCAGACCGTCATTATAATAGATCCATGCAGACCATAGGCTAAGCATGGATCTACTCTATGATCTAAGCCATCCCCACAGTAAACGCGGACACGTTTGTATTGAATGCTTTGAATGAAACATAATTGTGTCATTTTGTTATGGAAAGTTATGTCGGGCCTGTGTACGATTATTGATTTACGTTTTAGGATCGGTCCACAGAGGAGATAGCCAGACTATATGGGCTGTAACTTTGAAACATCGTACACACTAATCTCATATGAGCTTGAATAAAAGACTGACATTCCAGTAAATTTGAGGGGGCTGGCACTGCCGAGAAGCAGGAGCAGGGGTCCATTCATGCATCTCTCACATGACTGATCCCCCGTGAAACCATTCAGCTAAATATAGATATGCAAACTAGTCGGCAAGGACTATTGGCTGCACCACCTAACTAGGTTAAAGGGGGTCTTCAAATTACATTTAGACAATACTTTACATGTAGATGATATCTTCATCAGTGGTTTTCAAGCGGTTTCAAGATATATTTTAACATATACTTTGTTCCAAAATGTTTCTTCCAAAAAGAAAATAACGGGCTATAACCATGGATGTATTATATTAACGGCTATAACTCACAGGGGGCTATACATTTAAAGTTGTTTGGTCCATGGAAGGGGGTGGTGAGGGTGCGCCTGAGTTGTGATCACCCCTGGTGCACCCTCATGGAAGATCATAGCCCCTCCAACTAAACATGTCTGGTTTTATATACGCCTTTCACCTTCCCAAATGTATCGGTATTCTAAAAATGTGGTATTATACCATCACTATTCATCAGAGAATGCCCTCCTTGTAATTTGTAACGCACGTTTCTCTTTCTAAGTAGTCGCTTCACTTGCATCCATCACTTGCATCTGCGCGCGCCTTTCTGAAGGCGTGCCTCATCACCGGAAACTCCATAAATGGTGCGACCACTTGACGATCGGCTAATTTACCCTACAACATCCATAATTATGCTGCTGAAGCAAATAGGCACATTTCGGCCACGTATTTACAATTTGAATTGGCATTATAATGAAACTTGGGCTATGGGCTACACGACTTAACCAAAGTGAAACTCTCTACCAGATTGGCTATAGAGTACTTGATATTTAGCCTATTTATAGAGAAAAACGGTTGACAACGGGACAGTCCCTTACCACGTTTGTATAAAAAAAGATATTAAGTTATTACGCATGATGAGCACAATGAGAACACACTGTATCCTACAGCCTGTGATGCAGATGCTGCATATATGACGTGACGTTGAGGGGGTATCTTGAAGATGGGTAGCTCTATAGCTCTACAAATTATTAGCTAATAGAATAGTTGAAAATAAGTCTAAATGTGCGGTGACTAGTCAGTTTAAAAGGTAAATTTAACATAATTCTCCATTGCTGTAACTCTACAAACACTGCGCCTGTCAAAATGAACAAATCCTTCTGTTTTCAGCCCCTCATCTCCCCCTCTCTGCAATGGTTTAGTCTCACCACACCGATTTCATTCATAAAATTTCGGCTCACTATAAAAGGCGAGTCTCTTCACTTTTTGCACGGTGCATGCAAGAGCCACAGAAGTGACAGCTAGAATTAGGCATTAGGAATTTAATACAAAGTGACGACATATGCCGCCGTTTACATTTTAAGCCAAGACCATGCGCAAAGACACCTTCCCCGAGTTTGACTCGTCCTCCAGTTGCAGCACAGCCTCTTCGGATGGGGACACCCCTGGGTGCAACGAGCTGCCTGGCGCGCTTTCACCAGAGAACATATCTGAGGTACAGTCTCATCCTTGTGATTACATCTTTAGAGGTTTTAATCAAACCAGCCTATTGCATTGTTTTTATATATAATATAGATAGGCCTTAAATAATATGAAATGATAACCTTACACTATGCTAAATTAATAGGATATTGACCTAGATAAAGACATGGTTTTATCTGTGTCGTTTTGGGCTTACTTGAAGTGATTTGAGCCTTTCCGATGCCGCATGGATGAACGAGCCATTTTGACACAATACATATTGGTTGTGGACTGTTGTAAACCAATTAGGCTATGTCATATAAATATAATTCACTACAGGCCAGTGCTATATTAATGTTTCTTGATATTTCAGGACCCCGGAGACAGTGGGACAGACTCTGTCGTGCCCACTGCGCGGACATTCTCCACCCGCGGCAAAGCCAAACCCTTCGGCGCCTCCCAGGCTTCTTCTGTGGCAGGTGCATCCAAGGCAAAGAGCTCCAAGAAGGGAAAGAAAGAGCAGGTACATGCAACGGCAGAAAACAGATACATTTAGTAGGGTACACTTTGAATGAGTATTTATCTTTTGTTGACCCTATCATAATGAAGTCACAAAAAGTCACGTGCACAGATCATACACACGTCAGAGTGACAGCTCCGGTTATCACATCAATGTAGACAATGTGTTTGAATATATATGTATATAATATATATATGTATATATATATAAAAGCATTTTGGTAATTGAATGTGTTTTCTCATGATTGTAGCTCTCCAAGGAGGAGGAGGATCGGAGGAAGATCAGGAGAGAGAGAAACAAAATTGCTGCAGCAAAATGTCGCAACAGACGAAAGGAACTAATAGACACACTCCAAGCAGTAAGTGACCCTTTTACTGTGTATTATTCACCTAACGCACTCTTAAAGACATATAGATGCCTATTGCTCATGATGTTGCCATTGATCACAGGAAACAGACCTGCTTGAAGATGAGAAGACGTCGCTCCAGACAGAGATAGCGGACCTGCTAAAGGAGAAAGAACGGCTTGAGAAGGTTTTAGTATCTCACCAATCTTCATGCAAACTATCTGTAAATGAAAGCAGTGAGGAAGAGTCTGAAGATGGTCCCTGCTCTCCACAAGCCATGTTAGACAATGAAAAGACGTCTAAAGATGACATGGATTGTGTTCCTTGTAGTCCCACAACTGCCATTTTGGGAAACTCCAACATCCTCTTGTGTTCTAGTGCAGAGGAAGACACTCTTGATGATTTGAAGGGAGATGATTTGGATGACCTTGTGCCCACATTAGAGATGGAGGTAATGACAGACACCACAGCATCAGTGCCTGACATCGATATGGGCACGCCATTCTGTCAATCAGATTGGGAAACCCTGTACAAGTCTGTGGCCAATGACTTTGACTCTCTGAGCACACCAGTCATGTCTTCCAGTCCCACTTGTAGCAATTACCGCTCTGTGTTTTCCTTTAATTACTCTGAGATTGTTTCTTTGGCTGAGGGCTGTGAGAGTCTCAAAGGAGGAGCATCTGATTTCACTAAAGATCTACACTCTCCAACACTACTCACTCTGTGAGATTAAGAGCTGATGCAATATGTAATAGATTCCCACCAGCCAAAAAGCGTGTGTAGATAGTTTATAGACCCATGGTTTGTGCTAACAGTTAAATTAAGAAAACTGTATGGTTGTTACTGTAACAATGTTGACTACTTCCATCCCACTGGTATAATGCAGAGTTTGTACTGTAAGAATGCATGCAAAAACATAACTATGACTATTTAAAAGTGAAGTAAAGCCAAGTTATGCAAGGTAATTGTGTAATGTTTAAAAAAGAAGGAAAAACGCGGAGTCACCAACCGTGTCCCTGTGTTATGGTTCTCTGTGTTACCTGTGGTTTATGTCTGAAGTATTTGTCCTGTATTTTCTCTATACATAGCCCGCAGTATTTTATGACACTGTTTATTTTTTCATTAAAATTATATGATGATCAGTATAAAACATACCTAACTTGATGATTCAACGTTAGAAAGAACCAACAATACAGCACGATTCTATTTGCAAGATACAATTTGCCTTTATTGCCTGTAAGAGGTTGAGCTATAGGAGCCTGGATTGGTGCATCCATCTTTTGGGGTATGAAAAAAAAAAGAAGCTAAATATGACAAGATTTTTTTTCGTGACCATAATAAACTCCTTAAAACATCAGCTTTGAGTAGAATATGAGGTGGATATAAAGAGTCCTCTTCTGCAGCCTATTACAGATGTCACGTGCATAATGCGCATGTGGGAATGACGAGTACAAAAGAAGCTGCGTGGAGCGCGTGTTCGCTTGTCAAATGAGTGGGAGCCGCAGATACAGTGGCTTAATTATTTATTCATAGCTCGTTTCGGCTTCTCTATTGTCGCGGTCAAGAGAACCTGACAACACAGCAGCGCAAGACGTACGTACGTACAGTACATGACGTCAGTACGCGGGTGAAAACGTATCACTTCCCTTGCCCATATTTGGGAGCTGGGTAACTGCAGTTGTTTTGTTTCCATGGCAACGGGTGTCGCATTTCTGGACTGGAAGATGTCGGAAACAAAAGAGACTGGCAAAGATGGCAAGAGGCTAAGCGTAAATACCTGATATGTGAAATTACTAGTTTAATAGCAATGGAGCAAAAAAAAAAAAACGTGTTAAATGGACGATGACAAACAAACATGTAATGATGCAACACACACAAAACATAAGCACGTTTAGCCAGTGATTCTGCAAAATAAACGCAACATTTTTTTCTTGATCCCAACCTAAAGCTACACAGGGGGTTCCTGAAAAGGTCCAAACCAGACTGCTTGAATTAAAATGAAAAGGTGTGTTAATTGCTAAGACTATATAGTTAGGATTCATATTTTATAGGCCCGGCTTTATAAACAATAAGATAATCAGGCCTTTACTTTCTATTATAAGATAGTAGTGTGTCAGGTGGTTTTCGGAGCAGGAAAAGGTGGTTGAGGTCGCAGTCTTCACATGAGCTGCGTCGCACGTTGTTCATCCCCATCTCTCCAGCAGAGGGAGCCAGTGCACGAGTGACCTGAGAGGTGAAGCGATTTTGTGCTGTCGTTTGATTTATTCATTCTATCTACTGTGTACAGACATTTCTGTAAATGGTTATCCATAAAAACGTGATTCTTTTTTTTTAAAGAAATGTTAAATGTTTGTTATATAGTATTATGTGAGCTACTGTGTCATTAATTATTATTATATCATTAGTAATTTCTAGGTTTCTCTCATCTGAAAAGAGTGGTTTACAGTGCCAGTGTTGACTCGAGGAAGTAACAAAAAGAAAACAATGCAATTAGATCATATGGTGGAAACAAATCACTGCAAAATAAATTGCAAATAGTTGTTTTCCCCCTAAGTGACTCAATCCGAGGAAACGTTTCCATTTCGTAGTCTGAATAAAAAATAGTCCTGCAGTTTCCTACAACATCGGTCAATGGTGCTCACTTGACGTGCCTGATTATAACTAAACAACAAAAGGGAAGGAAGGTGAATAAATGTGAGCTCTAAACTTCTGTCTGGGGTCTGATGGCAGAATGAGTCAAGACACTGACTGGGTGTCAGGGAATTTCCAACGGTTTTTATAGAACACAAACACAAATGATACATTAATGCGTTTTTAAATGAAATACATCTGTAATCAGCCTTTCTTTTAATAATTTAGCAGCCCAACTTTAAAACTATTTAGTTAACCTTCCACTAGGGTTAAGTTACCATCATTTTTTATCAAGCCAACACTTTTTACTGCCTCATTTTGCACAAACGCTCTTAAAAGTGTAAGAAGCCTGATATTTCTGCCTCTTGTTAGTCTCTGTGGAGATGTTATTGTGTTACCAAGAATGTAGGGTTATCACCATATCAACATTTAGTGTTATGACTATTGTGAAGTATCTTGGTAATTATTCACAATTATTGACACCATGACAAAACAAAAGTGAAATGCTTGGTTATCTTTTTTCCACATTGTCAAGGGGCCATTCCTCAAGTATGTCACTAACCTTATCGAACTGTCTGAATGAAAAAATAATAATGATAATGATAATGTAATGAAAAATAATGAATGTTCCACAGTATGACCATGCCAAGTTACCTGCATGAAAGCCCAAGTTCTAGGTCAAGTCAATGAATGAATTGTATGTAATTCTTTAACTTTGAGAGTCCTTTGCAAACAAAAGATATGTACAGCAATTTAAGTTTTCTTTTGCAATAATTCCAAAAATACAAGATCAATCTATGTAAGGTCATAATTAGAAATAAATAAAAATAATAATAATAATTAAAAATAATAATAATAATCAGATAATAATCAAGCAAAAACATCTCCATGGAGACAAGCAGGTGGTGGACCCTAAACTAGAACAGTTACAAATGGAACCTAAGACTAAGACTTAACACTTCAGACACAGCTTTGGCCTTTATGTAGATGCAAGAGACATTCAACAACTTCAACAACATTTGCAAACAGTGCAAAGTAGTTGAGTCTAAATAGTCTTGTCTGAAATGTGTCACTGATGCCAAGACAGACAATGACACGCACTTCCCTCAGAGCCCCCTTTAGACACAGGGCATCAATCATGCTTCCTTGTTTTACATTCTAATTTAACTGTGCAGTCTGGAACTCAGGCAAAAGTCTCTCCCAACAAAAGAAGTGTTTTATGGCATACAGTTTAAGGAAATCATCCATGTGCAAAAGCACTCCAATCCTTTCAATCAAATGCTGAGTTCTCCATTTGCTAGTAAATATATTGCTGGTTGTGTGGTCAGGAATGTGCAAATGTACTAATGCAGTATACACTTTATCTGTTTTAGGCTTAGAAAAATACTTAAAATGTATTGATTATTGGACGTGCAAACAATTCAATTCTGTCTCTCAAAAATAGAAACACACAAATAGCAGGCTAATAAACCCTTTCCATGTATTGCCCGCTTGACTACTGGAGGCGTTTGTTTATCCCAGAGTCGCTCTTGAGTCTGGCCTGAAAACTTTCCTCTCCCCGTGTGTGTGTTTTGGTTGCTAGGGGCGTGTCCAGCCCTCCTCTTACATTATTTTGATCCATGCTTACGTCTGGGACAGAGGTTCCGCATTCCTGAGCGCTCATAGACCCGGGCTGCGCCGCTTAAACGGACTGATGCAACGCGCTCTGCCCCGCGCCGCGAACACGCTCCATCCGAGGGTCCCACACCGAGCCAGGCCGCTCCTGGGGGCTTCGGACGCGCTGCAGGTAACGCCACACGGACACAGAGTTACACAGAGTTACACGCAGTTACACAGAGTTACACAGAGTTACACAGAGTTACACGCAGTTACACAGAGTTACACAGAGTTACACAGAGTTACACGCAGTTACACAGAGTTACGCAGTTACACAGAGTTACACACAGTTACACAGAGTTACACACAGTTACACAGAGTTACGCAGTTACACAGAGTTACACAGAGTTACACAGAGTTACACGCAGTTACACACAGTTACACAGAGTTACACACAGTTACACAGAGTTACGCAGTTACACAGAGTTACACAGAGTTACACGCAGTTACACAGAGTTACACACAGTTACACACAGTTACACAGAGTTACGCAGTTACACAGAGTTACACAGAGTTACACAGAGTTACAGAGTTACACGCAGTTACACACAGTTACACAGAGTTACACACAGTTACACATAGTTACACAGAGTTACACAGAGTTACACAGAGTTACGCAGTTACACAGAGTTACACAGAGTTACACAGAGTTACACGCAGTTACACACAGTTACACAGAGTTACACACAGTTACACAGAGTTACGCAGTTACACAGAGTTACACAGAGTTACACAGAGTTACACGCAGTTACACAGAGTTACACAGAGTTACACACAGTTACACAGAGTTACGCAGTTACACAGAGTTACACAGAGTTACAGAGTTACACGCAGTTACACACAGTTACACAGAGTTACACACAGTTACACATAGTTACACACAGTTACACAGAGTTACACAGAGTTACACAGAGTTACACAGAGTTACACAGTTACACATAGTTACACAGAGTTACACACAGTTATACAGAGTTACACACAGTTACACAGAGTTACACAGAGTTACACACAGTTATACACAGTTATACAGAGTTACACACAGTTACACACAGTTATACAGAGTTACACACAGTTACACAGAGTTACGCACAGTTACACACAGTTACACAGAGTTACACAGTTACACAGTTCCACACAGTTACACACAGTTATACACAGTTACACAGTTACACAGTTACACAGAGTTACACACAGTTACACAGTTCCACACAGTTACACACAGTTATACACAGTTATACAGTTATACAGTTATACAGTTACACAGAGTTACGCACAGTTACACAGAGTTACACAGAGTTACACAGAGTTACACACAGTTACACAGAGTTACACAGAGTTACACACAGTTATACACAGTTATACAGTTATACACAGTTACGCACAGTTGCACACAGTTATACACAGTTATACACAGTTATACAGTTATACAGTTATACACAGTTATACAGTACACAGTTATACACAGTTATACACAGTTATACAGTTACACAGTTACACAGTTATACAGTTATACACAGTTATACAGTTATACACAGTTATACACAGTTACACAGTTATACACAGTTATACACAGTTATACAGTTATACAGTTATACACAGTTATACAGTACACAGTTATACAGTTATACACAGTTACACAATTACACAGTTATACAGTTATACACAGTTATACACAGTTACACAGTTATACACAGTTATACGCAGTTACACAGTTATACACAGTTATACAGTTATACAGTTATACACAGTTATACACAGTTACACACAGTTATACACAATTATACACAGTCAGGGGCTTTGTGCGCGCGACTTTACTGCACAGAGTGTGGACAGATTCAATCAATTGGTCTTAATAGTCACGTTTTCTTCTTGCTACTCTTTTGGGAGCTGCTCAGTCTGAAGGCGGTTGTTATATCGGCTCAAAGTTGACATTTCAGATCGCTTGAGATAAACACTTTTTTTTACCTCCAAAGTTCTTACTATTATGTGTGTGTGTGTGTGTGTGCGCGCGCCCCCGCATGCGTGTGTTACGTAACGCCACACACGAGACATGCAGTAGGACTTGTACAAAGTGCTACAAGTAAAGCTAGTCTGTTCATAATGGATGCTTATGCAACACTTTGACTAGAGTGTAAAACGTGTGCAGGGGACGTGGTGGTCGTGAGAGCGGGTCACACTTCTGTTTTGCACGTTACAGGTGCTCAAATGGAGTACAAGTCACATAGAGTAATGTCCCGTAGCAGTGAGTGTATAGACACATAGACACATCAACACCCCTGGACCTGTTGCATGCACAGAGCAGACAATGTAGCTCATGTGCTGCAGACTTGGGTTCATAAGTTCAGTGTTTTCCATTGATGCAGCGTGTTGCACACCGTGGCCCAGGCAGAGAACATTTGTGTGATGGACGTCTCCCCTTTGTTTCTGTTTACATGTGATAAGTGAGCTGGCATATGGAGCAAAGGGTTTAAATACCCCCGGGCCTATCCGGAGCACGGTTTGTGCATAAATGGAACGCTTAATAGGAAAGGGCTGGCAAGCCAACAAGTGGTGAAGGGCCAACGGGGCTGAGAGGCTGGACGTGGGCGCACAGGGTTTATTTTAAGTAGAAATGCCTTCCAGTCCGTCTCTGGAGAGCGAGAATTGCCAAGCTACACCCCAGCGCACCGGAGAGACAGCAGTCGCATTGCAGGCGAGCCAACTACGCTACAACCAGCTCTGTGATTCTAATACTAATTCTGGGGGTATCGCATTATCAGATTCACATTGTAGTCCACATAAGCCTTTCCACATGGCCTGTAAAAACATTGCTGAGACGGGCGAGAGGTACGCTCTGCAGCCCCAACGTTCCGAGCTGTAACTGAGAAGTGGACATTAAAAGCATTTTTTTTCTAAACACAGCCGCTAATGTGGCCTTTTTAACAAGGTTATGATTTCCAGATTGCCCACGTCTTCAGGAATGCAACCGCACAAAATACTGTGCCACTTAACGTCCAGCAGCTCTAAAGATGTATCTGTGATGTGAAGACAACTGAGAAAACTGGCTGCATCTTATCGATGCTCGAATGATTTGATGACCAAGTGCCCCAGTGTTGGAAAGTATAAAGCATGTCAGGGTCATTCGTGTCTATACTCTTAAAGTCGTTTCAATAATGCAGACAAGACCACCCAGAGGTAGAACATAGATGCAGGGAGGATTAATGCCAACGATCACACAGACGACCAGCAGCTGCAGCAGCACCTCTGCTCTGGAGATCTGCAGGTGTCTAATGTCAGGAGCAGCTTTAGACATAGTTTCTCACTGAATAAACATTACATTTCCTGTTGTTTTTTTGTGTGTTATTTTAGCATGACTTACAAGTGGTCTCAGTAAGTAAGTCAAACTCTTGTGACTTATCTATCATGCACAATACAATGTTCATGTGTGAGTGAGGACTTCCATCTGCCCTCTGTGACCTTTAAAGAGGAACGCACAAGAGTAAATGATAGTTTGACCGTGTAGTCCTTTGCAGTCCTTTCTGTTGGGCTGAAATCATAATGCAGAGTTTGTGTATTTGGGCTGCGCGTCCCGGTCAAACACGTGCCAAATTCCCTTGTTTCCTTTGGGGATTGTGAAAGTCTAAGTCGACACATTCATGACTAAGTGTGCAGATGATGATGATGATGATGATCGCAGAGACCTTGAAATGACATTTTTAAACTTGTGTAAAGAAAGATGACCGTGGTTCTTCAGTGAGTTCAGTTGTTAGCGGTAAATAACGTCACGCGAGGTTATTCTAATAAAGTATAGATTGTGATCAGAGTCAGACGGCGAAAGGAGAAGGAAACTCTTAATGGAGATGAAATGAATGTGTCTGAATGCTCTGGTGAAGGATGAGGGATGCCAGTGCCACACCTCCAGACGTCCCTCACTGGACACGACTGGTGCTTGTAGGTAGTGACTAGAGAGTTGCATTGACCGACTGGATTTCAGCTTTAAAGTGCAAATGGGAGACTCACGTGAGGCTCATTCTGCTTTCTGACTGAAGAATCGTTTTGTCATTTCCTTATTTCAGATGACATCACATACAAGAAGTGAATGAGTCCAGTCACTAACGGAAATAATCAGATTAAACGTATGTGAAGTTACCGATTTTAGATATTCCATCTTCACATCTAGAGCCTGTTTATGACGCCTGTGACCCTGTTGTTCCAGCCATTTTGAGTCTATCTTTAAAGTTCAAGAACAGAACACTTCATGGGTTTTTACAAACTTGTTACTCATGGAATTGTTGAGCTCATAATTATTGTCTAATGTTTTGACAGTTAAGAATAAATCGGCAAAGTCCAGCTCGAACCAAACGCAGAGAACGGCCCCACGTGAAGTCAAAATACACCTACAAATTCAAGTAAAACGAGAATATTTGGTTAAGCAGGAGTGGATGAGTGAACAACTGGATTTATTTCAGTATGTTCAAAAAGAAAGAAGGGAACGCTCTGATATATATATTTTAAGTTGATACCGAAATCAATACATTTTTGCAGTTGTGGTTGAAAACTGGTATTTGCTGATGACAATATAAGATTTTAAGATCCATAGTAAGGCCAACAAATATATGTTGTTAAGTTGCAGTAAAGTCCACAGTTAAATATATCAATGTGTAATTATCTGGGGTATAAAGGCTGGATCTGAAGTGATTCTGTCGACTACAATCACAGTTTGCGGGTTGATAAAATGAATGAATAATTTCTTGCTCTGGCCGTAGTAAACACTGTTAAATAATGTACTAAATCTGGAGATATTCTACCCGCTCTGGATCGTCTTGGCTGGTAAAAAGCCTGCTTTGTCCATCTCCTTTGGGCTCGTACAGGAATGATAATGGGGCGAGTGGCTCCGTCGGCGAGGGGCTGAATTCCTCCGTCGTGCTAATTGGGCTCAGGAAACGGAGCGTATTAGTGCATCTGAAGACTGATAGTGTGTGTCAGCAGAGGAATCAGAGGATTGTATATATTTATGTAAGGCCAGCACTCGGATACACAGAAGGCCCTCTCTTCTCTCTGCTTTCCGAAGCTCAGACAGAGAGAGAGGGAGCGAGCGTTGGTTGGTTTTGGGCTGATGCCAGTTCTCGCGTTCTGCACTATATTTCATTACTAATAAATGACATTTCCGCTCTCCACCCTCTTGCATGTCTTCTTGCTATTTCTGAGAGGCAGCAGTGCCACTGCTTTGTTTAAATTGCATATTGACCTTAGCCAGATGTATGGTTTTATTATATGTATATGTATATATATATATGTAGTAGCGGTGTGCTGAATGTACGTATCAGTATATCGTGTTACTTTGCTTGTTCATACCATCAACTGTATCAAACACCATGGGCATTTTGGGCACAATTCACTGTTGCTAGTTTAGAGAAAGTAAACCTATTTATGTTCTGTAGTCACAATATTCAGTTTTTTTCAGTATTTCATGAACATATGTGCAGTGTAGAATCATTTAAATACCATACTTTGATTTTTAGCATATGGTTGCAGTAATCTCTATTTGAAGCTTGGAGGTAAATTTCCTACATGGGATTTGAAGCCGACGCGTTTTTTATTTTGCACAGTAGTGTATGCGTGCCTTGTGTGTCTTTAGTGTGTCTTCTTGCATCTGAATTGGCACGTTTCGACATGTCCTGGTGAGGAATGGGCTCTTTCCTCGCCATGTGGCTGACTTAACCTATTGACATTGACTTCGCAGTACATTTCTGGCCATTTTAACAAATCGTGGACTTATTTTCCTTTTTTTTGTTTGCTTGTCTGTGCTCAGTTATATGTGCTACCTGTGCTGAACATTCATAATTACTGTAATATAACATACACTGACTATAAGTAGATGTTTTTTTGTCACACTGTTCAGATTTTCTGTCAGTCAATGGTTACTTAGAGCAAATTCAACCATTTTTAAGTAGTTTACATGGCTCCTCGCTGCCTGTGCATGTCTCGACACTACTATGACTTGCTTTGAGACCGTTTTCTGCACCTTCTACATTCACACCTCTCTGGGGAGCGTCAGAGTGAGGGGGATTCTGAGAGATTTTTACCAGAGCTTGTTCTTTTCCTCTCCAGCAAAAACAGCTCAACTGTCTGTCTGCTGCCAACGGCCGAGTAAATGGAAGTAAACACACAGAGAAGAGAAGAAGGGCTGCACACTGGGAAATTAAAGCGTAAAATACATCGTCGGACACTACCACTATATGACAACTGGTCTCTGTTGTTTTCAGATGACTGCTGTGGTACTACTTCTGATTTGTGCTTGACATTTAACAACAGTTGGACCCCCGCCTGCAAGCTGGGTGGAGTGAATTAGAATAGGCTTACATAACACTGCTTTTATGCTTCTTGTAATAGTCGTGCTTTCATTTTTAGCAGAAAACTGATACAGAAAGAGAGACACTTTGAACAGTCAGGTCGTCGGCTTGACTCCCACCAGCAAGTCAGCTGTTTCATGGACCCTTACAATGCTCGTCTTTGTGGCTTACATATGAGAGGGGCTTTGTCCGTCTGCTCAAACATGCCCAACCTCCAGCGGGAGGAAAACAATGTGGAGGTAATGGAGATAATGTTCCTGATTTGTCATTGTAAATTTACAGTAATCTGTCTTTTAAAAATAAGCTATTCATTGTCTATGATCTCTATGGCTCTACACACTTACAAGTTCTGTCTCTGCAGCTTATTTAATCAGAATCTCACTTTAATGACTGATGTATTGTATAAACTTGTCAGCCTGTTGACTATTATCTCTGTGGGACAGTCTCAGGCCTTTCTGGACACCACCTTTAGAGATTCATCTCAGATTTCACTGTTGCCTCCTTAACATTTGTTTTTTATTTGACCATCTGAGCTTTTCCCCAGCTTGTCTTCAAGCCATTAGACAGAAGTCTTAATTGTCCAACTTCCTAGTGGACTGCTCTGGTTCTGCTTTTCTCCTGTGTTCTCATTCCTCTCTGATTGCGTTAAAGGAGCTGTGGTCAAAGCCTTAAAATGCCTTAAATTGTTGAAAGAGTCTGGGATGAAATGAGAGTGTTGCCTGCTCTCTCAAGATTTGACTGCTTTTGATTTCCTTTAAGACTGAGAGTCTGAGACCAAATGAATATTTGAAAAGGAATTCCATGGGTTTGGTAAACAATCTGTGTTATTGTAGAAAGCATGTTTCTTTGTGTACATGTCGCTACAGAGTTGAGTGTGCAGCTGCTAAACCTTTCCTGTTTAAACAGTTAGTGACTCAGAAGCTACTGCAGTTGTCAGAGATGTACATCTCACTATAACGGACGGGCTCACAGATGTTTTGACTTATTTTCTATTTTTTCTGCCCTTGTTTTTTTCTAAGAGGTGGTGGTGTCCGGGTTGGATATGATGCCGGGACAGATTCCTGACCCTGCGCTGGCAGCGGGCTCCTTCAGCAGGCTGGGGCTAGCGGGCATCTCAGCCACCACTCTCTCCAACCAACTCAAACTGGCGGACTTTCACCAGCTGGGCTCCATGCTGGGCCCCCTGCACTTCCTGGGCCGGCTGGGGAAGAGGCCACTGCTCATAAAGACTGAGGTGAAGAAGGCCTTAGACTCATAGAAGTGAGAATTTAAATCTGTGAAGAGCGCCTGTGAACACCACTGAAATGAAATCACATCTGTCACTGTATTAGCTCATCAGATACTGAAGGAATAGAAATGTAGCATCATATGTCAGCTTCTTTAAAACAAAACGTTTTAGCGTAAAATCACCACAAATGTATAGCCCTCCTAAGGTAATTTAAACTATAGGTTGAGTTCATGTTTTAGAGTTTGATGTCATAACCTCAGATGACCTCAATGAGTGTCACGGTTTTGAAAGAAATGTCCAAACTAGAAGTCCACAAATGTTTCACTTTATTTTCTCATTATTTTGGGGGGATTGGCTCCACAAAGGTTTAGGGCAGGGGTGTCAAACTGAGGGCCGCATTTTGAAATGTATACAGAGCACAGGGCCACAAACAACCCGACAATGTCGAATTTGTCAAATGACAAAGTGAATCATTCAAAATTTGGCATTTGACATAGTTTCGATGAGCCTCCACACCTTTAATAAGACTTGTAACATTAATAATAGGTGTTATAACATCAGAATGCTTGAATGTTTCCAATTTGACTGTAAAAAGTAGTACTTTTTGTTGTTTGGACCAACTTAGCAGGAGGGCCAACAAAAATTGGTCTGAGGGCCCCCATTTGGCCCCCAGGCCGTAGTTTGGATGTGCCTGGTTTAAACTGACAGGAATCACACATTTGGAGTTGAATAATGGAACCACTTTCTGGGGCTATTGTGAGATTTTGTTGAGAAGACTTGACCAGGTCAAGAAGTCGGATAGTTCTGACTTTCCCTCCAGCTCAATTCTTTAATGGTTGAAAATGTAGAGATCAGTTGTACAATGAACAGCTCTATTTTAAACTATGGGCATGTGATGTCACATTAACGCAATCTATTGTGTAGATGTGTAAATGCTTCTTAGAGATTAAACACTAATGCACTAATCATTCAGAACTATTATTTCAGATGGATGAAGATGAGGAAAGAAGGAAGCGGCGAAGAGAGAAAAACAAGGTTGCAGCGGCGCGCTGTCGAAACAAAAAGAAGGAACGAACAGACTTCCTTCAGCGGGTGAGACATGAAACAACTTTGTACTGGTGAACAAATACTAGAGTGCAGGATGTGTGCTATGAGAGTCTGACTGCTTACTCATTCTGTGAAAGAAACTTACTGTTACTTGTTTCTCGTTTTCAGAGATGTGTTTCTAGTGTAATGTGCAGCTTTACCTTTCTCTCTAGGAATCGGAGCGTCTGGAGATGGTGAACTCTGAGCTGAAGGCTCAGATTGAAGAACTACGTCAGGAAAGGCAGCAACTCATGGTGATGCTCAACCTGCACCGGCCGACCTGCATAGTGAGAACAGACAGTGTGAAAACACCGGAGAGTGAGGCCAACCCTCTGCTGGAGCAGCTGGCCCTGGACAAAAACTGAAAGCATTAGAAAGGCAAGGACAGAACTGGAAATGGAGTTCTATAAAGCACTTGAGCTCTGAGCTGGACACTTTGGAGACTCTGCCCAAAGACCTGCAGGACAGCAACAGGAGCTGGCTCTGCCTGTTGAAATATCACCTCTGCACAAAGTAACTGAGGACACCTGCTGTGCCTCGCTGAATCTTGAATCACCTCTTTGTAAAGGGACCAATGGAAACATGAGAGAATCACAGGAAACGACAGTGTCGACGCTTACATCAAGATCTCAAAAGCCCTGTGTATTTTGGCACTATTTCCTTTAAACATAAGTGTATACTGCACTATACAAGGGTGGATCATGGTTTATCTGTTACGCCTGGACAGTGGCAGGTACTGATGGTGACGCTGGCGTCCTACAAAAAGCACATATTGGAAAATTGTTTACAACTTCTTTGGAAGTGCTCATTATTGAACATATTTTGTACTGCTTTGTATTCATAAACATTTACCTACAACAATTGATGTAATTTCTCTTGAATGACTGAATTTGTAATATTTTATATTACAGTTCTGCACCTGCATTAAATGTACCATTGTTTGTAGACAGTTGCTCCATCTAGTGGACTCTGTGATTATGGCAGAAGGGTTTATTTCTATGGCTGGTGTAGATCACACAACATTACAAAAGGGACATTAGACACACAACTATAAACTAAGTTTGAAGAAACAAAATGGGGGAATTCAGATAAACGTTAGCCGCTAGAAGCAGTTGTAACTGAAATCGACGACAATAAAAACAATAATTAACATTAACGTTAAGGTAGGCACATGTGAGAGTTTTAGCCACATCGACTCACTGATCCACTGAACCACACGACCAGGATCTACAGCGCTGACGTTGGGATGTCAATCGGGCTCTAGAAGTGTAGTCGGTGGTGGTGATGGTGACAAATAGAGGGAAGGTAGTCTACTCAGGGGTCTCACTCACAGAAGGAGCAATAGCAGATACAGACCACAGGTCATTGGCAACCTCAAAAAGGTAACAAGGAAAGTGACAACAGCCAAATGCCTAATGAGTAAGTCCTAAGTAACCAGCTCAATGGCAAGAACAAGTCCTGGGCTATGAACAGCTAAGCTTTGTCAGTGATCAGATGCCCTGGAGGAATAAGGTGGACAAAGCAAGAGATACTGGTACTGTTAAGACAGGAAAGCTTCTCATCATGTATGAATGGTTCCACCCTAACTCCAGCAACTTGAGACTGTATATTAGGTGTAAGGAAGGAGGCCGGGGACTAGTGAGTGTGAGAGCCACTATCATGGACGGAACATCCAATATCCATAAGTACATTAAGGACAAGGCTCCTACAGATGAAGTGCTCAGTGAATGTCTCAGACAATGGGAAACAGAGGATGATGAGGTGCTGGAGGGACCATCATGGGAGGACAAGCCCCTACATGGGATGTACCACCGGGACATAACTGATGTGGCTGATATCACGAAATCCTACCAATGGCTAGAAAGAGGCGGTCTGAAGGACAAGCACAGAGGCCCTGATCATGGCAGCACAGGAGCAGGCCCTTAACACCAGATCAATAGAGGCCCAGATCTACCAGACAAGACCCAAGGTGTTGCTGTGCAAAGGGGGCCCTGAGACCATCCCGCACATGACTGCAGGGTGCAAGATGCTGCAGGGACAGCACACATGGAGCGTCATAAAATACAGAAACATCTGCACAGAGGACGGGCTGGAGACCCCGAGGACAAGGTGGGAAACACCTCCGAAGGTGGTGGTGAACGACCGAGCCAAGGTCCTCTGGGACTTCCAGATAGACAGACCGAATGGTAATGGAGAACCAACCAAGGTGCAGAGGAAAGCTGTTGTGGTTGTCGTGGCAATACCAAGTGATGGTAACATCAGGAAAAAGAAACACAAGGAATAAACTTTATTATTTTCTTTCTGCAATTTAAAATTATATTTGTTTTGTATATTTTCTTCATTCTAGGAGCCCCTAGAATTGTAGGATGGCTGCAACCTGGGCCAATAAACATATTTTAAAGCACAGAACATACTTCCCCCTGCGCTCGAACAGGAGAATGAGGTGACAGAGGCTAGACATTCTTTTGCTCTCTTCAGCAAAAGTGAACTAGAATTGGGCAACAAAGAACAGGAGGAGGTGTTTTTCTTGTGTGGGACATTTGTGGACATTTTGTGAGAAAGTGGTGGATCAGACGGGTTTCATGGTTTTCTGTGGCTGTTGTGTATGAACGAGTGTAGTAGTGTAAGAGTGTTATCATCAATGTGATTGTTTGTGGAGACAAAACTAAAACAAATAGAGAGTTTAACATTTGTGGATCAGATTTTTGTGGATCAGCAGTTTGGGAAATGTACTGTTCATTAATATAAATATATGTGGTTACAAAGTCCCAGCCTCCATCTGAAATGATGATGTCAATATAACCTGTATTTCAAAAATAATTTTCACCATATAGTATCAATATGTCTATAAACTGCCAGTTTTTCATTTGAATGTTTTCTGGTTGTGTTTGAACACATTTATTTTTAATAACCTCTTACACGAATGATTCTCACAACTAAAACACCATTTATTAATAATGTTAATAATAAACTAGATGCTGCGCAAAGGCAAGAAGCCATTGCGAGTGATTTCGTAATACATGGCCTTATCCTGTACAGTTGCCATGATGATGATGTCACGCCATGATGATGATGTCACTGACAATGATGTCACAAATAAAGGGAAAAACGTCTTCTTCTTTGATGTTTTATGGCGGTTGGTATCCAAGTGTTACATTACCGCCACCCGCAGTAGTTCTACATCTAGACTAGACTTTGACTTTATTTTGGTTGACAATTTATTTTACGTATATTTGCTTTGAAATGTGTTTACTTTAAAGTTCTTCTGTGTGAGCAATGCTCAGGCGGGGTAGAGGAATCTGGTCTGTGGGGAAGGGGACTCTGGATTGAGGTCTGTGGGGAAGGGGACTCTGGATTAAGGTCTGTGGGGAAGAGGACTCTGGATTAAGGTCTGTGGCGAAGAGGACTCTGGAGTGAGGTCTGTGGGGAAGAGGACTCTGGAGTGAGGTCTGTGGGGAAGAGGACTCTGGAGTGAGGTCTGTGGGGAAGAGGACTCTGGAGTGAGGTCTGTGGGGAAGAGGACTCTGGAGTGAGGTCTGTGGGGAAGAGGACTCTGGAGTGAGGTCTGTGGGGAAGAGGACTCTGGATTAAGGTCTGTGGGGAAGAGGACTCTGGAGTGAGGTCTGTGGGGAAGAGGACTCTGGAGTGAGGTCTGTGGGGAAGAGGACTCTGGAGTGAGGTCTGTGGGGAAGAGGACTCTGGAGTGAGGTCTGTGGGGAAGAGGACTCTGGATTAAGGTCTGTGGGGAAGAGGACTCTGGAGTGAGGTCTGTGGGGAAGAGGACTCTGGATTAAGGTCTGTGGCGAAGAGGACTCTGGATTAAGGTCTGTGGCGAAGAGGACTCTGGATTAAGGTCTGTGGCGAAGAGGACTCTGGATTAAGGTCTGTGGGGAAGAGGACTCTGGATTGAGGTCTGTGGGGAAGAGGGCTCTGGATTAAGGTCTGTGGGGAAGAGGACTCTGGATTAAGGTCTGTGGGGAAGAGGACTCTGGAGTAAGGTCTGTGAGGAAGAGGACTCTGGATTAAGGTCTGTGGGGAAGAGGACTCTGGAGTAAGGTCTGTGAGGAAGAGGACTCTGGATTAAGGTCTGTGGGGAAGAGGACTCTGGATTAAGGTCTGTGGGGAAGAGGACTCTGGATTAAGGTCTGTGGGGAAGAGGACTCTGGATTAAGGTCTGTGGGGAAGGGGACTCTGGATTGAGGTCTGTGAGGAAGAGGACTCTGGATTAAGGTCTGTGGGGAAGAGGACTCTGGAGTGAGGTCTGTGGGGAAGAGGACTCTGGAGTGAGGTCTGTGGGGAAGAGGACTCTGGAGTGAGGTCTGTGGGGAAGAGGACTCTGGAGTGAGGTCTGTGGGGAAGAGGACTCTGGAGTGAGGTCTGTGGGGAAGAGGACTCTGGATCAAGGTCTGTGGGGAAGAGGACTCTGGATTAAGGTCTGTGGGGAAGAGGACTCTGGAGTGAGGTCTGTGGGGAAGAGGACTCTGGAGTGAGGTCTGTGGGGAAGAGGACTCTGGAGTGAGGTCTGTGGGGAAGAGGACTCTGGATCAAGGTCTGTGGGGAAGAGGACTCTGGATTAAGGTCTGTGGGGAAGAGGACTCTGGAGTGAGGTCTGTGGGGAAGAGGACTCTGGAGTGAGGTCTGTGGGGAAGAGGACTCTGGATCAAGGTCTGTGGGGAAGAGGACTCTGGATTAAGGTCTGTGGGGAAGAGGACTCTGGAGTGAGGTCTGTGGGGAAGAGGACTCTGGATCAAGGTCTGTGGGGAAGAGGACTCTGGAGTGAGGTCTGTGGGGAAGAGGACTCTGGATCAAGGTCTGTGGGGAAGAGGACTCTGGATTAAGGTCTGCAGACACTGTTGGAAGATGGAGGAGCAGAAAGTCCCACAGGAGCGGAGCAGCGATGAGTTTGACACAGATTTGGAGGACATGGAACCAACAAGTAAACATTCAAGATAGAAAGACATTTCTAAAGCTACAGACAAGCTATATATAGTTAGAAATATTTGTTTTCACAAAATATTTACCTATTGCATTCATTTTATGCCACAGTATAACCCAAAAGAGCAATACATATTAATGCATTAAATGCATTATTGGTTGTTCAATCGTGGGTTGGTTGGTTGGTCTGGTTGTTCTGGTTCTCCCCCTCCCAAAAAAAAATCTAAATTCCAAGAATATACAAACTTTCTCACTCAAGTACTTCCTGTTTAAAAAAACAAAACCTCCAAAAACATATTTTTAATTGTTAAAAATTCCCTGTATTTCTGGCCTTGTGCATTGTGAATAGGAATATTATATTATACATTGTTTCTGTTGAATATTATTCAAAGTGTCTGATTCGACATAAACCAGCAGCTTCACAATAATGTGTCACACTCCCAGGTAAAGCCTCCAGGGGGCGCTTTAAACTGGGTACGCTAATGTATATGCTAATTAGACCAATTTACATTTTATCACCTGGAGGGAGAATGGAGGGATAAGGTTGTAAGTCACCAAGTCCTATTCCTTATTTTGGGGCAAAATTTGTTGAAACTTTGATACTTTGTTTGACATGTTTGAGAACATGTATTTGTCTTTATTTCAGTTGGTACTTTTGGGTACATTTGTGCACGATTACACAATTAGCACACAAATATTGTATGCAACATTTATACTTGGATCTATTTACTGTGAAGTATGTCTTTGTTAGAGCCATTAGAAATCAACCTTTTTTGAATCAACCAATTTTTTTTAAATAAATCTATTTTATAAGGACATTAGCTTTGCCTGTGCTTCAGATACATTGCTTCAATGCATATCACCCAAAACAGGATTTATTTACCTGTGTAAAATAAATACATGCGTATAACACATGTATTTATTTAAGTATACTCTTATGATTCTAATTTTATTTGGAAAATTACATTTAAAAGGCACAAGGCAAGGATGGGTGAAACTGAAACACTTAACACTTATAAAAATCTACTAAATCAACTAAAATAAATAGCAATAGCACTCAAGTGGTCAATGTTCCAAATAAATAAACATTTTAAGGAAACCTTTGCAGACATATTGGTTCTATGCTAATGTTATTAAACGTTAACTGTAAAGGAAACTTAAAATGATCAGTATTGAATACATTTTTGGTGATTTCTTAGATTATTAACCGTCTCTGTCCGCGAACGCGAATGCAACGTAAAAGCCATTAGATTCCGTGTGATTGACCTCCAGTGTGGCATTAGTTGGCAAAAATCTGTTTGGTAAACTGATAATTAACAAATTATTTACCAATAAATAATACATGTTACTAAAACAAAAATTCATTCATTACCATGAAAGGGCATTTAAATATCACAATATTAAGTTAGGTCTTCAGACTACAAACTTTTCTCCACCCAAAGCTCATTGTATAAGTTATTTTGCTTTCAGATGAAAAACCCAGTCAGTCCCTGGCAGACATGTACCTGAAAGCCTGTGGCAGGACCGGGGCTGTGGAGGTCAAGCAGTTACTCCGTCATCAGGGCCCGTCTCTGAACCTGAATCATTACGGCATCGGGCCTCTGGGGGCAAAGGCTCTGGCCATTAGTTTGCTAGTAAGAATTTTAGATGATAAACAGAATGACAAGATACTGTAATTGCATGAGGCTGTTTTTGTAACTGACCGTTGCTTCTGTTTCTTCTGGTGTTTTTGAGAATGATAATACCATTACAAGCCTTGAACTGGAGGACAACAGCCTGAAGGCAGAGGGAGCTAACCATGTGGTGGAGATGCTCCAGTCAAACACTCAAATCAGCAGTCTTGTAACTAATCAAATATATATCTATTTGAGCTTTTGGCTTATTTCCCCTCCATAATAATGTGTATGTCTTTTTAGAACCTCTCCAAAAATGATTTGCGTCTCGAAGGGGCAAAAGTCCTGTATGAAATGATGTTGCACAACTATTGTGTCAAATGCATCAGACTTTCAGGTGATTAAAACACTTTAGCTTGTCAATATGTAAAAACCAATAACATAGTAGACATTATTTCCCACTATTGCTTGTGTTCCAACAGGAAACAGGTTTGATGACGCATGTGCTAAATATTTTGCCGAAGTTTTGAAGGTTTGATAAATAAATAACTTTTTTCATATATATATATATATATATATATATATATATATATATATATATATATATATATATATATATATATATATATATATATATATATATATATATATATTTAAACAAATCATTGCCCTTTTAGGATAGGGAAACACAGCATGTTTCTGTTTTTTTTATACACAATATCTTCTTATTTTGTTACAAGGGTGATTATGTCATCAGAGAGCTGGACCTCAGTCTCAACAATTTCTCTGACGCTGGAGGGGAACATCTGGGTCAAATGCTAGGTACGGTATGACTATAAAATAAAGTAAAATACAATTGTTTTGTTGATTTTAGACTGAAAATAAATAACACGTAGATCATTGATTGTTTAAGCTGGAAATGTTGGCATTGAGGTCCTGAATCTGAGCTGGAATAACTTCAGTATGGAAGGAGCAGTGGCATTGTGTGTTGGGCTCAAAGTAACACAAATAATCATTATTCATATTTTTAATAAAAAAAAAAAAAAACCTCTAATAGTAACTTTGACTTTACAGGCCAACTCAACATTGAAACACCTCCTGTTGGTTTCAAGTGGATTTTCGAGTTATGTTGCAGAGTCTTTGAGTCAGGCACTGAAGGTGAACAGTACTTTGGTTCTGTTGGACCTCAGTTATAACCTCATCGATGACCAGGCTGTAAGTCTGCTTTGCCCGGGCCTGGCTGGTAACGGCACACTGAAGGTCCTTAAGGTAAGAGCAATGACAATTTATTATAACCCCATTACATTTACTTCAAATAGGTAAAACTCATGGTCACATACAGTACTTTATACCTTTACACTGGGTAAAGGTATAAAGTACTGTATGTGACCATGTGCAGCCTCCTACACCACAGCCAAAGCATTTAAACATCAGAAACGTTTCTCTCTAGCTGCGACTGCGAAAGTGGCAAATTATTATTTTTGTTTGCTTGGATTTACTTAGATAGTAGATATTTGTGTACCACTTTATACAAACTACACTTAATTTGCCTTAACAAAGCATGATTCAGGTTTATTAGTATTAGTATTGTTCTTAATAAACAATTTGTGCACAATGAGTATTTTTTCATGCTTTACTAATGTAGGAATAAGTGTAGTTATTATTATGAATTATTACCAAAATGTGTCCCTACTTTTCCACTTTCAAGCTAAATTAACTGCCACTCAAGTGAGATAAAAAACAGGCCCTCCACTAGCAAATACGTTATATATAAAAAAATAAAATAAATAAATAAATAAATATATATATATATATATATATATATATATATATATATATATATATATATATATATATATATATATATATATATATATATTAAAATCAGTCTGAACACTTTTTTCACCAGTGTTTCAGCGTCTGTTACGTTGTATTGATCCCTCATAATATGCACTGTGTTTAGCTTCACCACAACACCATCACAGCTGTGGGAGCGCTGACTCTTCTCAAGGCAGTCAAGAACAACCCCAAATCTGCACTGGAGGACATCGACATATCTGTGGGTACATTTACACCACTGTTATAGCATATATGTTATATGTTGTAACTACTGTGCTAACCGCTGTGCCTTTACACGTGACAACAGACGGTCGTTGTGTGCAAGGCCTTCATGCAGGTACTAAAAGAGGTTCTCGAGAGGTTTCCGGAGTTAGTGGTCCAATACACGGTGCTGCCACATGTCTCCGTTTAACATTTAAGGTCAGTTTCCCCTGTAAGAATATGATGTGCAGCATTGTTCTCACTGTATTGTAAATCATTTATTTCAATCATTTATATTTTTATTTTGCAGCCAGTTTGCTGATATGAAGGAGTGACAACACAAGTGACTGCGTAATGCATAGATGTCTCCGGCCGTAATGCATTACACAGTCACTCAATAATTGATCATTAAGAACTACAAGAACTAATAGTGACTGTGTAATGCATTACACAGTCACTCAATAATTGATCATTAAGAACTACAAGAACTAATAGTGACTGTGTAATGCATTACGCAGTCACTCAATAATACGCCATAAAGAACTACAAGAACTAATAGTGACTGTGTAATGCATTACACAGTCACTCAATAAAATGCTTTATTGCACACATTGTATCATATTAATAAAATTATCCATTCTTCAGTTATTATGCTTTTGTTCAGAGCATACTTGAACCCGTGACACACACCAGCTGCCAGCTGCCCGTGCTTCTGGGTCATGAGGTCCAGTCTCATTCAATTCCAACAAAATAATCTTCAGGTATGACAACGGGACAGGAGCAAGAAAAGCAGAACTGGCATTCATATCAAAGGCCCCACGAGGAGCAGAATAGGACCAGATGCAGGCTGTTGTCGCCTCATTAGTTTCAGTGAATGAAAAACAGTAGCCTGCAAAAAGAAAAAGCACATATAAATATGTGCATATGCAGCATTACTTATGCAGGCTGCACGCTGCATGATCAAGAGGGGGAGTTGGCTCATTGTTCATTTATTATAAATCAATTGCAATGTTTTCCTGTGGACCTGGCATCTTGTGGTGGTGGGACACTGGGACAAAAAATGCGTTGTGGTTGTTGATGTTGGAAGAAAGACAAAATAAGACATATTTGACAAGGAATGATGTCAAAGACAGAGAACTTTGAATTAGACAACTGGTCCCAAACTAAAAAAAAAATATTTAATTTGTTATTTGTTTAGAGAGGATGTTTTTGGAAGTATCATATTCTTTGAGCCTTTATGTTATTGACCTTTTAATACTCTTCAATAAAATAAAATTCTAAGCTATTCTAAAATATAATCTTATTAAAAAAACAAGAGATAGTAAATATTTTTAGTAAATAATTCTTTAGATGAGACAAAATAAAGACACATCTAGAGAGTTGCCAATGGCCCATCTTTTACCTCAATAGACACAAAGACACTAAACACACATCTCGTTGAGCAGTCAAATTAAAAATTCAACAATTAAGCCAAGATTTAAAGGCAAGGCCAAAAACCTGCCAACAAGCCCTTGAGATGTCGATGGTCCCGCTGGTACATTCTTCTAATTAGCATGATTTGAAAGCGATAATGGAATCTTGAGAGGTAATACAAGTAAATAATTAAATTAGACAAACAGCCGATCATTGTGATCTGCATCCAGGCCCATTAAAGCTCCAGTGTTCTCATGTAAATATGTGGCTTTGGTTCTGTCATAATGAACTCTGCAGTGTTGTTGAGACATTTGTGTAGGTGCTGGCAAAGAAACAAAGACGTACATTAGAAGCAATTGTCCTCTTGTGATTATGAAAGTAAACAGACAGGCTGAAGAGGCATCGTACACAGCTGCACGCACTCGAGCGTGTGCTTATGAAGAGAGAAGGGCCAAAGCAACCCTCAAGACTTGGTCTGAGATAATCCCATTATAGAGGGCTTCTGAAGAGCCACAACACCAAGGGCTGCTGGGTAATGATGCTTTGAACATCAAGCTTTTGGCAGACAAATGTTTTGTTTTTTCCACACTGTCCAGAAACTTTAATGCATAAATAGTACAATACCAAATATATGACACACACATAGATAAAACAATATATTTATTGTTTAAAATAATGGTTCTCTATAGAACATTGAAAATCTGCTCAAGCAAAAGAACCGTCTTATTGTGCGTAGTAAATATAGACCCCAGGAGAATGTGCGTTTGCTTTGTAAGAACTTTTAACATGACATGTCTAAGACGTGCCAAGGTCAGACAACCGTAACGAGAATACCCTCAATACAAATTATACTGTATTTTTATGTGACTTTATGACGTTACATATCGAGGAGCAGCAGACGTGGGTCTTCCACAACAGATTTGATCTTCCTCAGGAAAGTGACCGCCTCCCTTCCATCCACCAGGCGGTGATCATAAGTCAGAGCTACATACATCATTGGCCGAATCTCAACCTGCAAATGCACAGACAACTTTGTTATGGTGATATTTTAGCACTTATATCTTTAATGAATCTTGAATACATTTGGGGTAATTGCTTACCTTGCCCTTAACAGCGACTGGCCGGTCAAAGATGCCATGCATGCCCAGTATGGCAGACTGAGGAGGGTTAATGATGGGTGTCCCAAACATAGACCCGAACACACCCCCATTACTGATCGTAAATGTCCCTCCATCCATATCTTCAACAGCCAGCTCATTCTTACGAGCCTTTGCAAAACACAATTATGGTAAAGTCCAAATCAAAGAGACTGTAGGAAAAGTCTAAGCATAAAGATTCTACCTTCTCGCCCATAGCGTTGATTGTTTTCTCAATGTCAGCAAAGTTCATGACCTCAACATTGCGAATCACTGGGACAACAAGCCCCTAAAATGATCTTCAAATTAAAGTCTGATTTGAACAGTCAGCTGTACTTTGCAGGGCTCATCATACCTTTGGTGTAGCTACAGCAACACTGATGTCAACATAGTCCCTGTACACAATCTCTTTGGTGGTATCATCAATAACTGAGGATTGAAAATTATACACCTTTATCTTATAAAAATATTATTTTGATAATATATGTAATCTTACCAGCATTAACAGCAGGCTGGTCTGTCAGAGCTTGAGCCGCTGCTTTCACAAACGCAGACATAAAACCCAGTTTGGTGTTGTGTTTCTTCAAGAAGGCATCTTTATGGAGGTTTCTCATCTCATGTATGTTGCTGAAAGTTCAAGAACATTAAAGTTCCCTGAAATGTCTGAATATTGCAGTTCAAATCTAGACATGAAGATGCTTTGGCTGACCTCATGTCCACTTCATTGAAGGTGGTCAGCATGGCACACGTGTTCTGAGCCTCCTTCAGCCTCTCTGCGATCCTGAGCCTCATACGGCTCATCTTCACCTGCACAGCACCAGACAACATTATCTATGGTAGCATTTATGAGCCATGATAAATATGTATTTACATGAGCATTTTAGTGCTACCCTGCTCTCTCCTCTGCCTCTTGTTGTTTGAGGAGCTGGTGCTGGTGGTGGAGCCGCAGGGGGTTTAACTGCAGCCACTGAGCAATGAGACAAAGATCAAGTCAAACAAATGGTAATAGAATGATAATGAAATGATAATGAAATGATAATATTGCATTGATTGGGGTTTGGGGAAGTTGCATTGATAAACGAACACACCTGGTTTGGCTTGAGCTGCTGGTGGAGGCACTGGTGGTACAGGGGGAGAAGGTGCTGCTGGAGCCGGTGTGGGCGGAGCAGGAGCCTCTGAAACTGGAGACGGAGCAGCTTTGGCAGCAACAGCTGAAGAAAAATACATCCACATTTTCATTGAGTTCCATCTTCCATCTTTGTGGCTAAAACAGTTATGGAACAGTTATAAAAGGTAAAGCTAACCTCCTTTCCTGAGCTTGAAGAGTGGCGTTCCTCCTTCTACCTTCCCTCCGTCAGGGACCAGCAGTTCCTCTATTACTCCAGCAGCTGGAGAAGGAACCTGCACTGACGTCTGGTTCCACAACAGACAAATGACTGAGGTTTATAGAGGATATAAATCAATCACACGTAAGGTTTTAATATTATTTTGTGACTTCTCGTACCTTGTCAGTTTCAATCTCACAAACAACTTCATCTTCAGTCACTGAGTCTCCAACAGCTTTTAAATCAATAGAAATACAACTTGTGTCTTGTCCATTTTTGGTTGTACAAGATTAAGTCTTTTACTGACCTTTCTCCCACCTGACGTCTCCTTCTGAAACCGACTCAGCGAAAGCCGGCGTTTTGACCAAAACAAGTTCATCCCCTGCTCAAAGGCACAAAGGTCTGTGATGATTCAGTCACAATCTGGGACGTGCATCAAACACACTTACAGTGAACGGCTGATGTCCTGAATGATCTGATTTGATCGCTGCATGCAGCCGATGGAGATTCACATCTACAGAAAAGGAAAAATAAATAAAATGCCATCTATATATGTTTTTTATCAATAAAGAAAGCACTTACGGCTGAGTGCTCCTGTAAACTAGAGTAAACGGGGGGGGAAACGGTTATTAAAACACAGCAAAGCAGCTCGACATCGAAAAGTCTATTTGCACTCACCTGATGCACTCCGAACCAGCACATTATTAGCCTGGAAGTAAACAATGGCAAAACAGGAAGTAAACAATGGCAAAACAGGATTCAGGACAGGACAAGGTAAACAAAGTGAAGTGTGGGGATGGCAAAGCTGCACCAACACATTCAAAGAGGGAACGATACAAAAAAACAAATGTGATTGACTTTGCAACTTGTAAGAGTTCTCCTGAAATGGGGCACAAGTCACATGTCTTCAAGAAGTGCAAACATGTGTCTGAAGTGACAGGAGCTATTTTGGTTCAGGCTGCAGTGCTGAACACCGCCAGTGACATGCATGAACACGTTTTCAAATACAACTAAGAATAATAGGTCATTCCTGCTCATAATCTTAATGTTAGTATCATTTTGCACACTAACTGTCTCTTGCAGCACGTGTTATAAACTCTGAAGCATTTATCTAGTCTGTCCTTGACTGAGGCCGAGCTACATTAGCTAGAGTCAACTAGTTTTAACCTTAAAACTCTGTCCAAACAAACATGACAGCAAAGCCCACCTGGTTCACCGCTGACAAGGAGCGGCGGAGGGTCCTGTACATGCACCGGGAGCGGGACAACATCGTGCACGGGCGGAACACCGGCGGAACACCGGAGGAGGCGAAGGGCGCGCGAGTACGGAAGCTGCGAGCGGACACAGCGGAGAGCGGAAGGGATCAGTGTGACGGAGTAGGGGTCACGCGCGAGGGTTGTCCCGGAGACGACGGATCAAGTTTTAAGTTATAGTTTAGTTAATATAGTTATTTAAAAGTTATTAATTAACCTTTATTTAATCAGGATCATCCCATTGTGGTTTAGGGGTCTGTCTTTGGAGGGATTCCACGAGGCATCAACACAACCCATAGACAGACAAACAAACAAACAAACAAACAAACAAACAAACAAACAAACAATATAACATTAAAACGCAATATACCAAAATTAGAAAAACAAAAACAAACTTAGAGATAAATGATTGCCTTTCTAGGTCTTATAGAAGGGTGTCAAAATGAGCTATAATTACAAGACAAAAAAAAAAAAACATCATAAAACTGTCAAATAGAAATATAAAAATAGGTGTGCAAGGCCAAAGAAGGCTTTTGATACATACAGCTATTGACTCCAATTACATGTAGGATGTGTAATTATAATAATCTAACACAATACAGAGGAGAAAATACACAATTATAAAACGCATAATCAAGTGTGTTCTGGGCCAGAGTTGTCCACGCCCCCTGCTCTTTGGGACGCTCCATCAACAGAAGAGATATTTAAAGCCACAGTTTGTCTGCATGTTACAGAGCTGCTGCTGCTGCAGGGACAACCTCACACAGGTAGGATCATTCTGCTCTTTTCACACCTGAATCAGGACTAAACTGGGCTGAAACCAGAATGCAGCAACACATTTAAGGAGCTATTCAGTTTGGTTTATGTAGTATGGCTACTTTTATTAAAATGTGTTCATATTATTCTAGGCTGTCATTCATATTTAATGTGTTTACAGGTAAGATTGTAATTTGATGTTGTAGTTTTGACAGAAAAATTATATAAAGGAGCATTATGTAACTTTTCTGCACATATTGCTTAGAATGTTCCACAATATGGCATTAAGCGCGTCCTGAATTGATAAAATTACAGGTGTTTTAAGAGATAAAAAAAATTAAAAACATGCTTTCTTACGATTAGATGGCTCACCTCTCCACCGATCTGACCTGTAACTTGCCTGGTGGCATCATCTGCTTGTCCACATTGAGATAAATACACCTCATTTTGAGCAGATGATGGCGGAAGCGTCACCACAAAAGCTACATAAGTGCAGCTTTGTAAAACTCACTTTACTCTTTCCACGTTCCAGCGATGATTCCAAACACGTGGAGCAAAGGCTTGTACGGCTCAAACTTCTGTCTGGAGGGACGCACTGCAGAGCAAGTGTCTCCATTTCAGCCGAGTCCCAGTGAAGATGGACCGGACCTGTATTTCAGTCAGAGAGAAGCGGGTTCAAATCCGATGCACCTCCCTTCTCGAAGCCTGGGCCGGGGAGCCAAACGGGCCAGAGTGGAAAACATCATTAAAAGCATGAACGCCTCTGAAGCGAATCCACACGACGTCTTACCGGCAGGCACGAGCAGGAACACAGCTTTACCTGGCTATCACATGGAGATGTTCAGAATGCATCAACTTCAGGGCCAATATCAGCACTGCAAACAGGTCCAAGTCCAAAAAGAAGCAGCAAACATCAAAGATATGGGCGAAAACCTGTCTCGAAAACAGTCGCAAAATAGATGTTTTGATATGCGGCATGAGGTGCAGCAAATAAACCACGCTCGCAAAGCTGAGGATATCAAGTTAATGACAGACGCTTTGAAATGTGAACTTTCCAAAGCTCTAAGTACAAGCGTGGACACCATTTTCAAGGCACACACCAAACACGAGAGCAATAAGCCTCATTTATATCATCCATACTACTCATTTTCTCCTCCACTCAGTGAGATGACAGTGCCAGTGCCTACATTTCAGACCGAAGCCATATCCCTTGTGGTGCGAAAGGATAAATCCGTCCCCTTCTCGCAATATCGTACTGCCGATTATGGGCCGACACTTACAAAAAAGTCGTCCAAAAGTCCGCCGAAAAGTGATTTTGAAAAGGGGCAAAGCAAAATGATTGACGGGTCTTGGCCTGCTCTGAAAGAAAGGTCAAAAGTGAGCTCCAGAGAAGGGAAAAGTCTGAACAATGTGAACCACACGATTGTGAAAGGTTTACCAGTTTCCCGCGTGAGTCATCTCGGGGAGTCCAGCAGCTTGAAGAACGTGTGCGCCGTCAATGTATCCTTTTCAATTCTTTATAACAAGTGGAGACACAAACTAACTCTCGTCTGATTCTAATACATCTTTTCTTACACACTGTACACTCACCTCTCAGACATAAAAATGGATGAGATTTAAAGTCTGTACGCAGGTTTTTCATTGCATTATATATGTATTTTGATGGTTTATTGTTCATTTCCCTTAACATTTTCCACCTTTAGGAGGGGCTGACGACAAACCACCTAAAGAAGGCTAAACTCATGTTCTTTTACACTCGCTATCCGAGCTCCCACGTGCTGAAGATGTGTTTCAGCGACGTGCAGGTGCGACATACAGCATTCAGTGAATAAGTTAATGCAAATAGACATAATCACACACACAGTAATGTTCACAATGAAGGACGACAGAACAGTTTGGTCCAAATGATCTTTATTTACAGTTGAATAAAACGATGCATTGATTTGTATGGACTTACCCTTATTTTTTGTGTGTTATTTTTCACCCTCGGTGCAGTTCAACCGCTGCATCACGTCGCAGCTGATCAAGTGGTTCAGTAACTTCAGGGAGTTCTACTACATCCAGATGGAGAAGTTTGCGAGACACGCTGTCCTCCAGGGTGTGACCGATGGCGAGGCGCTGACTGTGGGCAGAGAATCAGAGCTTTTCAGAGTCCTGAACCTGCACTACAACAAGACCACCGACTTCCAGGTAAAGGCTTCAACACTCTGCACTGTGAGGTGAAGGGAATGTGTCGTTAATGTGGTGTAAAAGCTCCAATTCAACAGTAAACACCACCAAATGTACTCAAAACACACTATTCAATACACTTTATACATGTCAGCGTTTTATGTGGTAAACATTTCAATATAAAAAGGTGAAACAGCATTGATTAACAAAAAAAAATCAGCATTGTGATTCAATATATTCAGTACTCAACATTGATTGAGTACACCATGAAGATATGTAAGCTTTTTTGGGATTCTGAATACATTTTTTTTTTAACAATCCAAATGTGATTCAATATCATATTTACAATTAATTTGTCAGACAATAGGTACGTCATAATGATGTTAAGTTAGTTTCCTCAAAGATAATGCGTGGTAAAATAACACTTTTTTGCTATTTAAAAATAAATAAACATAAAACTACACTTTCCATGTTGTGGAGGGAGAAGGCGTTCTACTACAGTGGGTCATTTAGACCTGAAGACAGAACGAGGGCTACAAAGGTTGTTCACACAATACTTTATGAAATATACTGCAGTCATTTTGATGTTGGGTTGATACTTAGCTTTTAGACTTTCTGTATCATTGATGTAAATCATGTAAATCATGTATGGTGTGGACAACTTAAACTGTGGATCCAATAAATAACTACAATTTACAAAAATGTTAATCAAGAGATAACAGTGTTAAAATGATGCCTTCCGCAGTTCTTACACATATCATGATCTCTCAAAAGGTTATATATAATAGAATATATAATGTTCAGAACCATGCACTTTGGTTATGGAAACCCCTAGCCTCTAAAGTTAACAAAAATAAATAAATATAAGTTGTTTTGCTGGATTAACTGTGCCACCCTCAAATATAGTGCAAGAGTTAAACACTTTATTTATAAAATAAAAAAATACACTAAAATAAACGCTTTCTTCATGTTGTGGAGGGAGAGGGGAGACGCTCTACTACAGACGCCTGTGGCTCATCCAGACACAAAGATAGTTAAATGGGTTAAGAATGACTACTGTATTTTCCTTCTCTAAATAATAGTAAATACAAGTGGTTAAAAAGGCCTCTGTAGTTTGGCTTCTTCCAGCACGACCAGAGTTACCACTGTAGACAATGTTTCATATGAGACAGAAATGCCAGGAGAAAACAATAGTCATGCCACAACTGCTCATAACGCCACATAATAAACCTAATACATCATTTTGATCAAGAGTAATTTTGAAATTGTATGATAATATTCCATCACATCACATACTCAATACACAGAGGTCAAATTGATTGGTAAAACTATATATTTTTAACTTGTGATCTAACGAGAGGAGTGGTCTGCAGTAGACGGTCAATAAGAGTCTAAATTGTATGGAGTATGTTTATTTGCAACAAGAATTTGAGCTGTCGTACATGTTTTATCTTTAAATCTTCAGTTTGATAAATGCATCTGCCCAAAAACCCACCTTCCTGTTCACACTTGTAACACGTGTACATCAGAGTACATGGTCAATCTGTAAATCTGTTAGTGTTTATGTTTCGTATACTCACCTTTCCCCCCAGTCTATCACTAAAAGTCTGTTTACCGGTCTCTGTCGACAGGTGCCTGACAGGTTCCTTGAAGTTGCTGAGATTACGCTGAGGGAGTTTTATGTTGCCATTTGTTTGAGGAAGGATCAAGACCCGTCCTGGAAAAAAACCATCTACAGGGTCATCAGTAAACTGGACAGTGACGTACCCGCACGCTTCATTTTCACGTAACCAGAACGTGTACAACAATAATGCACCGTCAGAATAATGTCTGCAGACTCTAGAGGTGTGGGCTAAAAAAACAACTAACTTTCTACTACAATGTCCAATAATCAATTAGAAACAAAAAGAAAAATACAGACTGAATTTGTTTGAATGTAAAAATGTGAAGCTTTTAAAAAGGGGACCCATTATGCCCTTTCCCACCATTTCAGACAGACTAAATGTTTTTTTAATGTATTTATTTAATATGGACATGGCATTTACATTGGACGAACCAGATGCAATGTTTTAAGTGTTATAGCAAAATAAGCTGATTTTCAACACCTGTCCATAGGAGGCTTTTAGAATTAGGTCCAAGATGAACAAAGATGTAAAATATCTCTGCAGGTCAGGCATGTGATAAAGCTGTCAAGAGGTCAATGGGATTTGTACTTGAGGAATACACGTCCATGTGCCAGATATGATCATTACTGTACAGGACATGAAGTCAAAAGATAAAAAATGGGATTAAAAAAAATATACATTATGGACTTAAGGGCTGATATTATTTTCGTAGTCTGCGTGAATGAGGCTACGATACGACCCTCCTAAGAACGCATTCTGTCTTGTAAGTGGAAAGAGTTCTTAAAAGCTCTTAAGGCCATTATGACTTCAGGGTTTTCAACTTTCTAAATAAATCCTGGTCGACCACCTCAGTAGCATATTGGGTCCCATTTAAGACAAACATGAGTTGTACAAAACACACAGAGGACAACAGACGGCTCAGAGGTCATAGAAAAAGCACCAGCTCAACATACAAGCAGCAGACTCTGTTCACCCGGAGGCAATGAGGGTTAGAATATTTATTGTTTTTTCTGGACTGTAAATACATTGAAATACAAGTACGCAATTATCTACAATCAAACCAAAATAAAATAATTGTGCATAATAAAGTTCTGCATGTTTATTTCACAAATATAATCAAATACATTTGTGATGTCAATAAAGTTTCTATCTGTATGAGGAGGTTTACTGCCATCTTCAGTTTGATCTCGTCTTCTGGTCTGCTGTGCCACAACTCAATTCAGCAACAATGACATGAACACGTTTGTTATTCGGGACATCTTCTTCTCAAGCGCTCCAACCATGTGGTTCCTCTGGTCGACGTCGTGTTAACCTTCAGGAAATGTTCCTCCGCATTTGAACTTTCATCGGGCTCATTACGGCATTCAAATGATCTTCTACAAATTATTTTGTTGTTTAAGTTTTGCACACTCAACAGTGGCATGTTGCTGCCATCCAAATCAGGACTCAATTACATTTTTCAAACATGTAATTCTAAATGATAATGAACACTACCACATGCATTCTACGTGAGTAGTGTCAGCTCACAACAGATCTGAGGTCTCCAACTCCTCAGAGTTTCTTCTTTTCACAGTCACAGCACATTTTTACGCAAAGTTGACGAGGAAAGAATCGTACATAGCATTTTTGTACGTTTGCACACTTGACCTGTAAGAACTTTAAAATCATACTGAGGAATTCATCTCCTAAACCTTGCCAGCAAGATGAATTCACACAATCTTTGAGAGTTCATCGTTTGTGGTTTAACGGGCCAATCACATGGGTTTAGTGCTCGTAGGTGGGACTGGAACCAATCACAGAGCAGCTCTGGTTTGAGCAGAAGTCAAAACCACACAAACATGGCAGTGCTGACAGCCGTACTTATTTTAAGAGAAAAAGACTATTCTGTTTTTCAGAAATGTGCACACAATGGCACTTTGTACATCTGAGGATGAGAAAGAGGACTGTGCTTTACTGAACACTGGATTTAACACCATTTTGATCTTACTGCTGCTTCTGCCGTTTTTTTTTTTTTTTTACATCCCGACGTCAGTGAGAGACTTTCCAGATTGAGAGTCACAACTCAATCTGCCATGAGCCAGGTTATAGTAGTAGTAGTAGTTCAGGAAATGTTACACAGTGCACCTTTAAGTACTTCACACTACAATGGAATGAGGCTACCAGATATACTTATGTGCATATTAGTGCAAAACAATGTCAATACGTTAATAGCAAAAGTATTCAGTCGTGAAATTGTAGACGAGGTCAAATTGCTGTAAGCCTTTTAGCTCCTATTTAAAACAATTCTATGATATGAGGCATTCATCTTTGTTGGCAAGCCGAGTCTTTTCCCCTCACCTTAACCATCTTCAGCTACTGCCAAACCATAACCCGACACAGGCAGCCAATCAGAGGCTGCCAAGCTCACCAAGTTTGATTTGCCGTTTGATGTCAAAACAAAAATATACACCGGTATATATATATATATATATTAATATATATATATTAATATATATATATATATATATATATTAATATATATATATATATATTAATATATATATATATATATATATATATATTAATATATATATATATATATATATATATATTAATATATATAGTCAATTTTGGCTAAGCAAAATTATGTACACTTCTTATAGATAGTACTAGATTATAGATAGTACTAGATTATAGATTGCACTTATAAGTGCAACCAGTGTATTCATTCTTACAAGGAGACACTATTCAAAATAAACTTCTATGAGCGTAAGCCATATTATGAAGGTTTTTCATTAGTTTACACAGTTGTTTTTTGCTGGATTCAAACTTGTTTTGAGTATTGTCTTACATTTGAGGCTGTTTTAACCACCCAGCCCTGTCCACGGCTCTGTATTTACTGTTCTTGTAAAAATGTGGACTCCTGGGGGTTTCATAAAACATACTCAGTAAAGCCAGACTTACTGCCCGACTTCTTTTGACAGAGTATAAACAGTTCAGGCTTAGTCTGTTTCCCAGTCACACTTAAGAAGTACAGTTTGAGCTGCCACGAGGCAGGAGCAAAGATATGGACCGACCTCTGACTATGGAGTGGACACGCCCACCTCCACCAACACGCCTTTAAGACATAAACACACCTGTTTGGTGAGCCAAAATCAGAGAAAATGTTTTAAATGTTAAGTAACATTAATTAAATAGTAAAAATATGAATCAAATACTTCTTCCTGTTGAAAATAAAAGTGGAGGTTGCAGAGTCCATTCACACACGGAGCTGGACCTGACATTTTACCAGAGCAGCACGGTGTGTGAATAAAGCCAGAACTGGCTTCTCTGATATATTACTAGGACTAAAGCAGGGAACGATTAAATGTGAATAAAGCCAGAAAATTGCCAGTACCAATTGTTTCTTGTTATATTGGTTTCCTAGGTTACAATATGCAGTCAAGTTCCATTTTCCTTCTATTTAAAAAAAAAATGATGCAGCACATTGCTGTAGTGAGACAAATGCCAGGTTAAGTGTGAACAAAGAAAGACTTGCAATGTTCTGGGACTGAAGCGTGTGAACGAGGATCAAAGCTGAATGTTCTGGCATTCTGCATTTGGAAATTTACTGGGAAAGATCTGTGACTGTGTCTTAAGTTCTCCGTTTAAATGGCCATAATGACATAATGACTGAGTGAGGCTCGGACTGAGCGTAAGCGAGTTTTATGAAACAGGCCTCAGGTCATACACAGTGTGTGTACACTTTAGTACATACTGTATGTACTTGGGCTAAGACAATACACTTGGTCAGTACAATATATAATACTAGATATATAGCAAATTCAGTAAATGGTGATACACGATACATTGCAATTCAATATGAATAAGTATCATTATAATTGGTTTTTATTACCATGTTACTCAATTATGGTTCAATGTTATTAGGGACTGCGAAAGCAGTGAATCACTGCAGCTTTATTATGAAGATGTCAAAGTATTGCGATGTGGTCCAGTGCAATACAACAAAACCATGTGACAATATACTGTCCCAGCCCTGGTATGAAGTTAGAGCAACCATCAACTGTGCAACGGTCTTTTGTTTTTTTTAGATCAATATTGCCTTTATCGATGAAAAAAAAATTAGATGGCCTGTAATTACATGAGTTTATTACTAAAAATCAATAAGCCTAATAAGTCTTCCTTAAATAATGACACATTACATCACCAAAATGCAGTATAACTGTAACATACAAGTTTCATAATGTGTAGCTTTTATTGTCTTTTCCATAATACATTTTAAGACACATTGCTACAGAAATACAGTTGAACGCATGAAGTGTATAAAAATCTTAACATAGGCCGCACGACTGGAATAAAACAGAACTACTAGAGTTTATACGATAGCGACATTAAAAAAAACTAATTTCATCTTAAAGTAACAATCACTGGTACAGCAAGCTTCAGGAGAGGGCAGCTTCAGTTACAGGACCTAGAGAGAAAATGGAACTTTTCACAACTTTCAACTAGCACAATCAACACTAAGGAGCAAGGATTACAAATATTACGATTAATATGTCAAGACAAAAAAGAAAATAAGTCGAGGGCCTCTTTTTAAAATATAAATCTCCAATGATGCTTTGTAAATGTAAAACCAAACTTACCATGTGGATGATAGAAGATGGCGTCTTCAGAAATACTTGGTGCGGTTGAGAGCTTTCTGTGCCAGCTTCCCACTGTCGTCCGTTATCCGCTCCCAGTCCGTCTGACCAACCACAAAACCAATCGCTCGTTTCAGATCTGCACTCTTCTTCTCCTCAAGATCTGCCCATCGGACCTGACAAACAGAAGACCAAAAATGTTAAGGTTGGCAAGAAATTAAATGACAGAAATTGTTGGAAGGACCATTCTATTTGTCATGTTTATCGTTTACCCTCTTCTTCCCGGGTTGGGACAAGCGAGTGTCGTAGTCGTCTGGAAGCTGGAGGAAGTCTTCTAACCCTTCTCGTTTCCTCTTCCCGCTTAAGCTCAGGCCGTCTAATCGGTCTGTTTAAAATTGATACTTCGTTAATGAATGTCAAAGTTGTCAACATGCAAATTTGAATTTGACTAGAAGTGTTTTTAATCATACGGGAACCTGCATGTGAAAATGTGCCTGTGGATCATATGTTCTACTACAAGGAATATGTCACTTTCTGGAATGTCACTTGCATGAGTCCAAGGAACGTGAAAGTGAAAATCACATTTCTGAAGGTTTTTCATTGAGATAGGTCTCTGCAAACTTACGTACTGAGGCTTTAATGTATTTGCTAAATAATGCAAGGCCAATGTCGACTTACAAATTAAACTAATGGCACACAATTATATTAACTGTGATTGCAACCACAATCAATATGGATATTATGTCAAGTCGTTCAGTGATAAATCAGTCCACATAAGCGCTTTACTCTATACATCCAGAATATAAAAATGGTTCTTAAAGTACATGCCTGACATTGATGCGTTCTGATTACATTTTTAAATCAAAGATTACAGATTTCAGGATTCATTATGAAACACCTCCAGGAGCATTAACATTTGAGCTCACACTGAAATATTAAAGGTCCCATAACATGCAAAATCGACTTTTCAGAGCTTTTAACCTTCTTACATTGCAATTTGTGCTTCATATATGTACCCAGAGTGTTTTTTTGATTGATTCCCGCAGTGTTTAGCTATATTACAGACTATCTCCTTTCCTCGAATCTCCAAACTGACGGGCGGTGGGGCAAGACCGCGCCATAAGGGCAAGCACGCGTCACCATCACGCCGCGCTGCTCCGCGGAGCTTACAGCACACAGCTGTGGGGCTACGTCACGGGTGGGCGGGGCACACACGCTCTCTGAGACTACGTCACGGGTGGGCGGGGGAGCCAGATCGCTCTTCACAAGGGTGGGGGCGAATATCAAACCAAGCCGTTTGCATTTCCGGGTTGGTGAGGGGGATCCAAGGTCTGGGTGATATTTCTTAACTATTATGTTAAGGGTGTTGCACAACCCTTATTATTATCAATTATACACTTAGGATAGACTACGGAACGTGAAAAAAGCATGTTATGGCACCTTTAACATTAGGTTTGTGGAGGTCCAACAGGGTTAACATGTTTTATGAATGAGACGGCGGGAATACTGTGACTGAGGTGGCAATTTGCCCAATTCAACATTTCCAATTGTAATCCAGATTCTGTGATTAAAGTGAGACTAAAGGAGTGGGAGTGAACAATATCTTTATACCAGATTCAAACAAAATACTAACACAAACCAGTCATGACCATTTTTATGATGAGACACTTTTATACCATTTAAAATGAATTATAAAATGAAAATTAGAATCCATACCGAGTTTTGCTTCAGATGTGTCCATCTCCCATTTGCTTTTTGGTAGGTACCCCTATATAGCATAAAAAAAACACTGCAAAGTTAAATCTCCAGGTGTCACTGGAGCAAGAGAACAGGAAGGAGCTTTGGCTGAAAGAAAGAACATGTACATGCAATAGTTTACACATGTTAACAACAAAGCAAATATGGCCAAACCACTTCATAAACTACATAGTAACTTTGCCTCTTGAGCTAGATTTGATAAATGAACATTGAATTGATTTGTCCACTGAAAAGTCCCTCTCCTTTACAGTGGTGTCAATAAGTCAAATGTGTTAATTTAACGGCTCCAGCTCTAAATAAGGATGGGCATTGCCCGCCCGAAGAAACTCTCCTCTGGTGCAAAGCACATCAGATTCAATTAGCAGCGACGTGCAGGATCAGCACTCAAGTCTATTGCTGGGTTTCAGATGACATCATAACATAACATTCTATTAGTCAACAATATTTAATACAGACAAATATTGTTAAAAAAGTCATATAAAAGCTATGTCACTAAGATTAAAGATTTTTGAATTTACATTTAAGATATTTCATAGAAAAATACAATGTGCCCCCATCTGAGAGTATGACATCATCACCTTCTAGAACATCATAAAGAAGTTGTTCATGGGGCGCGTATCAGGAGGTGTGAAGTGTCACTCGCGGTTTAGTGTAAAGGACACCCAGGGAGTCCTTTATTAGGCTATATTTAAAACATCCACATAAATGTATTACTCTAGTCCTTTTACAAACTGAATAGGCCGGTCATATCTGCAAATGAAACTTAACTGAAATTTTAATTCAGTCTCTGCATAATGACTGTGGCCAAACTGAAAGTGTAAGCATACATTTATGACACATAATTATTAATGTAAGTGCACATTCTAAAGCAGTTTCAACCGCACATCTGCAATTATGTTATATATTTTATCATTTGATTAAAATAATCAAATGTTCAGTTCTTCTTCTGTTGTGCCATTTGATAAAAGAGAGAATAAAACAAAATATTAACAGCTAAATATCGTCTCAAGATACTTTACATTCTGTGTTACAAATAGGGGCATATATGACTGTATAGAATGTTGTTTAATTGCCCACCTTAGTTTTCTGTTTGTCCGCCCAAGCTCAGTGGGCTGGAGTCTGGCCTGTTTAACAATCTTTTAAAACAGGATGTTGTGTTAAAAAGTATCCAATATTTTTTCTCCCATGGTGTTATGATCACATCCAGCAAATATAAGGACAATTGTACAATATTCTACAATGTACAATGGTTGGAACGTTGGAATAAACTTTTCCTAAAATGACTATCAATTTGAAACTGGATTAAAATGAACTCTCAGGAGACACGTTTCTCTCCCAAGATGAGAGCTAAAACTCAGCTAAAATATGCTGGTTTAATAAAACAATCTGATTGCAGACTTTGTCCACCAGATGGGTTTACTGTACGTCTGCATGTTCATTTAACTGTTTATGACGTGTCTTGTAAACATTTTTACCTGTGTAACTATGTGGCCTAGTTAATGTTTCAACCATGGCTGCATGGGATGAATTTCCGAGCCACGCCCCACCTCAGTCAGCTGACCCACACACTAGCATGTGGCTAACGCCACAATCCAGGGGGCCGGCCTTGTTAAGACACTGCACAGCCACCACAGTCAGTCCATCAACTCCAACACAGTTCCATTCAAGAGGTCCAAGAGGAAAGACCCAGGACCCGGGAGAAGAGACAAAAACTGAGTGTCTCCTAGTTTGAGCTAAGCTAGCTCAGCTAAGATGGGAAAAAAAGACATTCTAGACACACCCGAGGAAGCTAACCTTACTTTCTCCTAATAAGCAATTCTGTGCATGTTTTTGTACACAATTTTTGCTTTAAACGGCAACACCCAAACTAAAGCAAAGGACGTTTTGCAACTTTTCAAATCTACAACAAAGCTTGGACCCAGGAAGCTCTAAAAAATTGTTCAGATGACAAAATCTGAGGAATGCATGGAACCCTGGAGGAGTCGGCTCCATCAACGTGGACACACAGGCCCATGTTCTCACAGCGTGACCCCTGCAGAGTGGAACCCTGGAGGAGTCGGCTCCATCAACGTGGACACACAGGCCCATGTTCTCACAGCGTGACCCCTGCAGAGTGGAACCCTGGAGGAGTCGGCTCCATCAACGTGGACACACAGGCCCATCTGGGCTGATCACACAGCTTCTGCTTCTGGTTGTATGAACGTACATATTTCACAGTTTGGCTGATAATGTGTTAAGAGTTAATTCTATGATCTTAAGATGGATCTATAACAATCATATCTAGTGTCTCCATTTGTTAATGACTCATTTTCAGTTGTGGTTTATTCTTTTCATGCCACAGTTGTGGCCCAGTCTAATACAGCCTTAAGGCAGAAAATCTTGCCGGTTTGATGTTAGCCACTGCTGTTGTTCTTGGGTGGAGCCTGCTCATATCAGAGGTCCCACGAGTCCACAGATCACAACGATGTGAGAGACAAAAGAAGCAAGTTTTATTTGTGGTGCAAACTTGAGTTTAATAAGGCAATACTGAGGTTTATTTCTCTTAAGTTCCACTAGGAACACAATATCAATATGTTTAATTGACTGGCATATTGACACTCTTAAACATGTATTGTAGTTTGTTTAAAGTGATTAGAGGGTGAATTGTACATCCACATCATAGATTATATTTATGTTACTTAAATAGACAAAAATAGGCAAAAGCTTAACATTGCGTAATATGCTATACATTAAATCATTCATTTTCTACCGCTTGTTCCCGTTTGGGGTCGCGGGTGACTGGAGCCTATCCCAGTGACTTAGGGCCTTAGGCGGGGTACACCCTGGTCACATGGTTAACACAGAGACATAGACACAGACATTCACTCACACATTCATTCTTTAGGGGCAAGAGTTGCAAATTTTGGGACAATTTTGCCTACCACATGCATGTCTTTGGACGGTGGGAGGAACCCGGAGAGAACCCGGAGGGAACCCACGGTAATGAGGGGAGGACATGCAGACGCCACCCAGAGAGATCATGTGTTGGTCTGGACCGGCAATCAATCTTCTTCTATATGCTATATATAGGTAGTTTAATTTTCAATGCAGTCTAAATACATTTTCCAATTAGCAGTCTAAATACATTTTATATTTTTCAAAATACAATTTGCCCTTTTAATGCAGCATTCATGACATAGCCGATGTCATGAAAAGGAAATCTGCAATAAAAAGGTGAATATTGTGACCCCTATTCAAACTTTAAAATGTAATACACATCTTTACGCTTTCTGAGCATAAAGTAGACAAAAAATATTTCTGATTTTAAAACCCGGGTCCTGAGATTTATTACCTTGGACAATTAATCCTATTGGTCAAACTGAGCAGTGAAATATCAAACGTCTCTCTAAACTCTTTATACAGACTTGTTTATATGTTGTTTGTAAAAAAGGAAATCTGTAAATATTCAGTAATACTAGGCTACCAGTTTAATGTGCTACTAAACACATACGCCCTCCAGTGGAAGTCAAATGAATAGCAGCTAGTTTCTCCAGACCTGTACCAAGCAAAACAGTGGAATATCAGTATTAATTCAATTAATCATTGTGATTCTCAACTCAGGATTTCCAAGACCAATCGGTCACTCAAACTTTGTAATAATGTTGCCCAATGCCTCATAATATGATATCATATTAATTTCACTGCACAATATTTATTGCAAGGCTTACACAGCTCCACCTGCAAATAGATGCACGTCAGTCCTGGACCGCCTGAAGCCTGATCTCTCCTTCACTGTGAATCTCCTCGAGGATTCTACTTTTTCCCACAGGGTTGTGTTGTTTTTCCACACAGAGAATAAGAATCAGATCAGAATCAGTTTTCCTCACCGAGGAGGAGGGTCTAAGAGCGGGGACGATTGTTTCATTCCAACTTTGGTTAAAAAAAAATCTAACAACTTTGAAACACTCAAAGAGGCCACTGAGGGTGTGATTTTGGGTGTAACAAAAATAAGTTGAATTGAACTGAATTACATAATTGTAGAAAATATATCATACTATTCCTTTTTAAAATGCCTTGACAAGCCTTTGGTGCAAATCATTGCAGTCATTATAAAATGTGCACAACAAGTTATTTATCCATGCCCACATTAGGGCTGAGTATTGCGTATGATATTGTATCAGAATCCCGATACAGAGCTTGATACGATATGCATCCTGATTCATGATATCTCTTATAACCGCTGTTAAAAGTTTACTAAAATGATGTTTTGATTAAGTGGAATAATAAATTAGAATTTCATGTTCACACTGTCCTCAATATCAGAATATAACTGTCTGATTAAGTCACATGCTCAGCTCCTGAGATTCAACCTTGTTGCAGCAGTTTGTAAGTTCAAAAGTGTAACTCGGTAATTTCTAATGACTTCATATTTTTTTAGCGCATCACGATGCGAATCTCTGTATCGATACACGTAATGCCAAGAAGTCCATCACGATATATTGAGCACAGCCCTAGCCCACACTGACCGAAAGCTGCCTGCAACAAAACAGTGCATTTAGGCAAAGACGTTTTCATGTCAATATATTGTGAGCCCACAATATTATTGTGAGATTTGTGACAAAACAATATTTCGGTTATTGTTACAGCCCCAGTGTCCAATGACGATCGCCCAATGATCACAGTTGCATTGGTAGGAATTTTGGGCTCCCTGAAGAATATTTACTGTATACAGAGAACCGCACAGTTTTTATTGGATTTGACACAATACAACTGAGGAGGGCAAACGAAGGCCCGCGAGCCACACCCGGCCTGATCAAATAAGGCCCCTACTATTAATAAAACAGTATTAATGACAGATAATCCCGCCGTGCATGAAGTTTCCACAGCTTTGGTGCTTTGAGTGCAAAGCTGCAAAATAAGCAACAAGTGTCTGTTATATTGGAAACAGATCCAGATCGATCTGTGTGCACCAGCCACGTGGTCTGCGCTCCCAGATACGCCCTACACTTACACTTTTGCGTCCCCCTACACTTTTGCGTCCCCCTACACTTTTGCGTCCCCCTACACTTTTGCGTCCCCCTACACTTTTGCCTGCTTCTACACTTTTGCGTCCCCCTACACTTTTGCGTCCCCCTACACTTTTGCCTGCTCCAACACTTTTGCGTCCCCCTACACTTTTGCCTGCTCCAACACTTTTGCGTCCCCCTACACTTTTGCCTGCTCCTACACTTTTGCCTGCTCCTACACTTTTGCCTGCTCCTACACTTTTGCCTGCTCCTACACTTTTGCCTGCTCCTACACTTTGGCGTCCCCCTACACTTTTGCGTCCCCCTACACTTTTGCCTGCTCCTACACTTTGGCGTCCCCCTACACTTTTGCCTGCTCCTACACTTTGGCGTCCCCCTACACTTTTGCCTGCTCCTACACTTTGGCGTCCCCCTACACTTTTGCCTGCTCCTACATTTTGGCGTCCCCCTACACTTTTGCCTGCTCCTACACTTTGGCGTCCCCCTACACTTTTGCGTCCCCCTACACTTTTGCCTGCTCCTACACTTTGGCGTCCCCCTACACTTTTGCCTGCTCCTACACTTTGGCGTCCCCCTACACTTTTGCCTGCTCCTACACTTTGGCGTCCCCCTACACTTTTGCCTGCTCCTACATTTTGGCGTCCCCCTACACTTTTGCCTGCTTCTACACTTTGGCGTCCCCCTACACTTTTGCGTCTCCCACACTTATCTCCCTACACTTTGTGTCTCTAAACCAGAGCACGCCCTCCTTCCCTCTTCTCTTCACCTCATCCTCCGTGAGGGAAAGGGAAACAAACGCTTACAGAAATATGTTGCTTGCTTGCACCGCCTCGCTCTCATCTGCTTCACGAGCGCCGAGTAGAAGCCTAGTTAGTTATTCCCAACAAAAAGTAATTTAAACTCCACATTGTGTCCAGTGGACGGTGTGCAGATCCGGACATGAAGTTGGCCAAAAAAGCACTCAAAGGGGCCGTGGTTTGAAAACTGCGGTGTGTTAGATGAGCTCAGAGCCCAGTATAGGGAATTATCACTAAAACTTGTTATGCTGTAGTTTGCAGGCCTAATAATCACTCTAAATCAGAAAGGAGTAATTTTATGGTTAAAAGAATAGTGGACCAGGGGAACACAATTTGAAGACTCAGAAATGACAAGCCATAAATAAGTGGTAAATGAGTGGTTTTCAAACACCAGAGGAGGACCCAATTAGAGGACACAATTCATCCCCTACTTTGTCAAGATTAGGATATTCGAACAGTAACAGTTTTGTGGCCCTCCCCCTGCAGACCTCTGCATTAACTACTCATTGACCTTAAAGAACATTATTATTCATTTTTGTCCTTAAATGTTTTGTCTGTTATCTATGTAAAACCAAGTGGTCCGGGGGTCCAAATCAATAAATGATTAATTAAATGAGCTCAGTTTTGTCCAGCTGCAATATGAATACAATATTTTAGAGAATTATAATTTTAAGGCCATATTATGTCTCGCATAAGTTGCAACGACCTTCAATAAACGAAGAGTTATTGGGCATTATTTGTATTGTTATTGGCCTTTAAACAGGCAGATGTTTCAGACTCTTATAAACGTCTTGTTTTCTAAAACTGTGTCCAGATGACTACAACTGAATATTTACAACAATGGAACACACCAACTTGTTTCAGAAAATTTTGGGCAAAAATATTTGGATCTGCCCCTGGAATTCAACATTTTTTCTCTCTCTGTGAATATGAGGTTGTTTTTATTAAACAAAGACTGATAAGAAAATGATTACAAGCCTCGAAATAACAGGCCGTTTTGACCGACTCCAAACTCAAGGTTCCGGATACAATGACCGACGCAAATTTTTCGCCGTAATATACATTTTTAATAGTCAAAAACAGCGCGGTGAACATGCCCAAAGCGATTCCTCTGCACAAACTCGGGCGCGCTGTACTACAGACCACGATTATTGCTGTAGTTATACAGCGGTGGAAGGCAGCGGAGCGCATGTGCGCGCGCATTTCTATCGCTTAAGTTTCGTTGACAGACATGGCACTTCGCAGTCTTCTCGCTTCTCATTGGCCGAGCGGTGTCCGTGATCTAATGTCGATGAAAGCGGGCATCTGATTGGCCGCTGCGTTCGGTTGTACTCGGAAATGCCCGGTCTAATTTTGCGCCACAAGTGATATAGAGGTTGGCGGGCGTCAATCTCCTCAGTTCGCAATTCAGTCTTTTTAAAGTTGTTTGCAACAAAAGCTGCAATTTTGCACATTAGGGACAATGTCAATGTTGAAGTATCCAAGGGCCCCGCCCCCTTTGGAGTTGTTAGCATCGGGGCAATGTATATATGTTAGTAGTTTATTTTGTAGGCTGTGATTTTATATATATTCCACAAGATCTCCTTGTGTCAAATGCTGTAAACAGTATTTATTTTGTATCTAAGAAACATTATTATATTAAATTAAACAGTATTAAAGATCATGATCTCTGGTTTATATGAATTCCGTATTTGTGCTCTTCAAATAACAGATAAAAGTACTTTAAATTGTTTTACATGCTAATAACCAGGTTTAAAACAACACATTTATCTTGTTCTTATGACGCCTCGATGCCGCGCGTGCTTGTGGGCCCCTGAAATTGCTGGGGGGCCCCTAACTTTTTTAGGTAGGGGGCCCCCCTGGCCTCCAACTTTGAAAATCTATTTCTCAGCCTGTAACGAGACATGTTAATAAAAGTTCATTTTTCATTAATTATGTTATTCTGTTTTCCTTTCCTTGTGACCGATTCAGAATTAGCCATGACAGGTACCAAATGATCGGTACCTGTCCTGTTGACAGGGATGTAAAAATAATTATTTCAAGGCTTGTGATTACCAACACAGAACTGTTCTCCAGAACCATGATCTGTCTCTATGTGTTTGACCGGTGTTTCTCTTCTCAAACACGCACTCTGCGGCACACGAGAATGACAAGGGCAGAATGTTTGTCCTCTCCTTTCCTCTTGAAAGTAAAGGTTTTGACAACGGCCCCAGCGGAGGAGCGGAACCATTGAGAGGGAAGGGGTGATTGAAACATAGAACGTTGTCAAACACACAAACAAAGGAAATATTGCACATTATGAAGGCCCCATATGCTGTAATTCTCATTCCATTCTTACTCTTATTCTAATTCCAAATCTTAGTCTAATGCAGTCAATATAATTTATCATATTTTACAATTTACGCCTTCCAGATATCAAGTGGAGCAACCAATATATTGCATAATTTAAATGTATTGTGAATAATGTTTGATCTGATGTGATCTTGATTGTATTGTCACTATGAATCCAGACAAGTCTGTGTTAGAACCACATTTCATAGACTTAAGTTGGATGAAGTGAGCAAAAATGAGAACTTGGTTTAATACAGTACATACTGTAATCTGGAGATGACTAACAGAATAACTATCCATCGCAGTCATTGCTGACGATTGATTAGGTTTTTCATGTTCAGAATATTTCCCCACATTTACGACTGATACAACTCTGAGGACACAACAGTGAGATACATGCATTATTTCTTCTGTATAAAAAGGTGGCTTTGTGCATGGATTATTCTTATAGAATTACATTGATACTGATCACACCTTTACGTTTTAACTGCTTTGTATAAAACAGTAATGAAATGGAAGAGACAAGTCCTACCTGATCACTCTCGTCCTCTTCTTCCTTCTTCATTTGCTTGACTTCATCATCAGGATTAAAATCCTCCATCTCCACCTATGACACAACATGTAAAGTGTAGGTTAGGTTAGATTAGACTACTGTAACGGCCTGCTCACTGGCCTCTCCAAACGAGCTGTTGAACAACTGCAGTACATCCAGAACGCTGCTGCTTGAACCAGGAAGTACCATCACATTAGTCCTGTTCTCAGGTCTCTGCACTGGCTCCTGTGGCTCAGAGAAAAGGCTTTAAAGCAGCTCTGCTTAAGTCTTTCCATGGCCTAGCACCACAGTACATATGAACCATCTCGGACTCTGAGGACCTCAAGGACCGGCCTCCTGCTGGTGCCAGAGTCAGGACCGGCCTCCTGCTGGTGCCCAGAGTCAGGACCAGACATGGAATCAGCGTTCCAGTTCTATGGGGGAAAGGTTGTGACAGGCCCCACCCTGGCTGTGTTTAAATCTAAGCTAAAGACTGTTTTGCCTATGATTGAAATACTTTTACCAGTTCTTAAAAATATATTTGTGTTTTTATTTATTTATTGTGACATTCACTGTATTGTGTTTTTATACACGTCGTTAACGTCAAGTAAAGCACTTTGAATAGCACTTTGTACGAATTGTGCTCTATAAATAAAACTTTATAACGCACGTGCACACACGCAAAACTTGCCTCCTCTATCGCAGCATCCTGCAGAATGGAACGGACATCTAAGCACACCATATGACTTGGAGATGGCTCCCAGTTGTTGGCCATCTGTAGAATAAAACAATATTTCAGTAGCCATGAAAAAAGTTTTTCTTTCCTTTTTCTTTTAAATACCATAAACTCCTCAAACATACCTTTGCTATATCCTTAAGTTTGCGTCCATGAACGTTTCTCTTTGCACAGGTCTGAACATCAGCAGTGATTTCAGCAAGATATACCTTTACAACAAAGACCAAATTTGGCATAAATACAAAAACACAAGAAAAAGCAACAACAAGACAAAAGTCACACCTCAAACCCTTTAGTCTTTGCTGCACTCCAGAACTGGTCAAAGTGCTTCACTCGGTCATTAATTGTGTCTAATATGATGAATGGGAAAAACCCATCATCCAAGGTTTTCTTAAACGTTTTAAGCATGCTGTTCCGATAGGTTTCTTCCATCTCTGGCTCATATTCGTATTCCAGAACCTAAACAAACCAAATGCAAAATAAGATTTTTTGTTTAATTTTCAAAGCAGCATATTTTTAATACATTTGTAGAACTTGCCTTTCTTTTAATTCTCCTCCCAGTATCAGGGTCTTTTTCAACTTTTTCTACTTCAGTCATGAAATAATCATCCAAAACAATAACCCGCGGTGGTGCACCTCCACAATGGACTTCTTTGTCCTTAACACACACAAAAAAAAGGTTGTATAAAACACAAACTATATTTACAGATATTTATCATTTGACTTACTCGAATGAGCTTTGCAACATGGCTTTTTCCACTTCCTGGGAGACCTCTCATTACAATGACAATCTATAAAAGCAAGTACAAGAGCATGCGTTATACTTTAAACATTTAGTTACATTTTTAAACAGAGATAATAATCATATCATTCCTGTCCGTATTACCCTATCAGGCCGGGACAATCGCCCAGGCATTTTCAGGATATCATCAATGTTCTTTAATTCTGGTTTCTTTTCAAGCCGAGCTGAAGGTTGAGCGGGAGGTGGCAATGCTGGAGCAGAGGGAGGAACTCGTTCTTCATAGCTTCTTCGCTCCACTAGAAATGTCAATAAAACATTAGCACTTTCACGTGTGCTTCATATGTTATATGTGAATGTTTGATGTAACTAGAAAGTATAACACTTTCCATTCTGCACAAATGAACATGTGGCAAACTATTACGCACTTTCTGTGATGGTCAGAATTCAGACAGTTAAAATACATGACAATACACAAACGTCACATACTTTGGGGTGAGGGCCCATGGCTGTAGCGCTCCCGTTCCAGACTGGATGGTCTGTAAGCTGATCGGTCGTAGTCAGACCTTCCATAATGTTCTCGATCACGACTGCCGCTATGGTCTCGCTCTCGAACATCCCTCTCTCGCTCCCTCTCACGGTAAGCTGAGCGCAGCAGTGCAGATCTTCAAAAAAAGGTTTTACATTAAATACTAAACCGAATTGCAATTATGCACTGTTGATTTATCACAGTGCATAACATAATGCGATTTGATACCTTTCTTCAATCAAACACTGTGTGCTTGAATAAAAAAGCAAATAAGAAACAATGTAATAACAGTAATAAAAAAATAATTTTATATCTGACAAAGTTACCTGTCATCTCTCAGTGTATAGCGCTCTCTCTCATATTTCTCTCTGTCAGATAACCTTTCTCTGTAGTCTCTCTCTCTACTGTACTCGTGGCGGTCCAAGTAAGGGTCTCGTCTTTCATAATGGTCTCTGCTATAAGGATCTCTTAGACCAAGCAGCTCTAGAATCCAAAATGCATAGAAAATCATCAATCATTATTATCTATACATTATACAAAAGAAGAAAGTGGTTTCTTGCGTATCTACTACATTCAGCGTTCATTCATTTAGTCAGAAGTACCTTTTTCATAGCCCCTATCATGTGGCAGAGGATCTGGTCTTAAGATGATTCTTTCACCATACGATATTTTTTCAACAGTAGCCCCCGGCTCTAAAACACCAGAAAAGATATGCATATTACATGGATTCTGATTCCGGTTTATCATAAAGCATTATTGATCCTACCTTGCCCATGTGCATAATCCACAGTCTTTGGAATAACTGTTTGACGAGATAGTTGATAATCAGTAGCAGTAGGCTGAACATCTCCAGACAGATGTTCTGTAGTTATAGACTGTGAAGCCATCCCCTGAAAAAAAAGTTTTTTTTTTTTTTTTAAACCATAGTTTATTATGGACTGTTTTAGAAAATGACTTTATTCAATTATTTTAAAAATACCTTTAGAACATTTTTTATGTCTGCTGGAATCTCCAGCCCAAGAAGACCAGCAGGAAGGTCAGGTAAAATGTCTGGAGCAACAGGGGCAGATTGTGGTTCACTGGATGGCGTTATGTCCTGCTTCTCTCTGGGGGTTAAAATGGAAAGTAACTTGAAGAACTTAGCTAAAATTAATCGTGTAGGGTACAATTTAGGTTACCTAATCATTTTAAGTTCTTGGGCTGCTTTTAAGATGATCTCATGTTGCCTCTGGGAAAGAGCCAGCAGATTTCCAGCACTAGTTCCTTGTGTTGCAGGTTCAAGTGAGCCATCTCGAAAGTTTGAATCTGACTCAACAGCAGGTGATGGTCTCTCTAAAGACATGTTTCTGCTGTCCGGATAAGATAGTCTAGGTTCATAATCTGGATAATGTCTTTCTGGAAGAGGAGAGAGTCTAGAATGCACCACTGAGTAAGAAGGATCATCTTCTCGATAACAAGGTTCCTCTCCATATTCCCTCACTCTAAGTTCTCCTCTTGGCCTGTCTCGCTCATCATATGGGTAACCTCTACCTCTCTCTTCTGCCCAAGGGTCATCTCTGTACGATTCCGGTGGTAGCATACGAGATGGATGTCTCCTCTCAGACAGAGGAGCTTCCCTATCCCACTGTGATTCATAGACATCTCGAGGAAACTCTGATCCCCGGCGATATGGTTTCTCTCCATGCCCATAATCCGCAACAAACCCCTCTTTTAAATCCGGTTCATATTCTTTCTCTGAAGGATATTTGCCTCTATCCATTCCACGAGACATAGGCTGCATTTCATCTCTCTCTATAATCTCATGTGGAGTGGGAGGAGGGCCACGACCATATGCCATTTGCCTATCTGCCTCCTCATCGTACCACTCCTCTTCACGATGACCAATTTCCTGAGAGTGTGGGGGTTCATCTCTCCCTCTTCCTACTTCAGGGTGGATTGGGCGCCAATGCGGGTCATTGTTCATGGGGTCTAATTCAGTGTCCATTTCATAATGCTCCGGAGCCATTGATCTATGGGCAGGATGAGGAGGTCTTCCTTGTGTAAAAGGTGGGCGACCCCGAGGTGGACGACCTCGACCGGGTGGTAATGACGGTCTCATACCTCTAGAACCCATTGGAGGTCCCCACTCTTCCCAGTACTGGTCGTCTTCCTGTGGGTACTCTGCCAACTCTGCTTCCTCCCAATGCCCATCTGTTGTGTGGGCTGGGCGTCCACCTCTTCCTATTGGTGGCCCTCTTCTACCAAAAGGTGGCCCTCCTCGACCAAAAGGTGGACCTCCCCTGGGCATAAGTGGACCCCCTCGACCCATGGGTGGACCCCCTCGACCCATGGGTGGACCCCCTCGACCCTTGGGTGGACCCCCTCGACCTATAGGAGGCCCTCCTCTCATGAAAGGAGGATACCCTCTGCCCATTGGAGGACCCCCCCTACCCATCGGTGGACCTCCCCTCCCCATCGGCACTGGTGGTCTTCCCCTCATCACTGGGTGCCCACCTCTCCCCATATAAATACCCCCTGGATCTTCATAATATTCTTCTTCTGGAGGGTAGAATTGTTCATCAGGCATCCACAATTCCTCACTGGTCGGTTCTGAGCTATCATGAAACTCGACGTGCGAAGGATCTTGCCAGTGATATTCCTGTGGCTCTTCAGGCAAGACTAATTCTGCATCAGACTGTTCATATTCATAAGACTGTTCATCAATATCCCTTTCAAATGATGTATCGTTTGGTGCACTAAACACTCTTTGCTCCATTTGCCCTTGGCCTCGTCCCCGACCCTGAATTGGTACCTTGGACTGTCCACGACCTCTACCAACTGAAGGCACTGAAGAATCTTCTTTTGGTGGGTCTGGCTTTGAGAGTGGTTTGGAATCTTGTTGGGATACAGTTGATTGATTTGAAAGCAATTCATCTTTATGAGAACTTTGTGCAGCAGATTTAGGTTGCAAATTAGGACGTTCTGATACGGGGGGTTTGTCATCAGGTTTAGGTTTTTCACCATCTGACCGCTTAACAACTTTACGAGTCTGTGGAATAGGATCCTTTTGGACAAAAAAGTCCCCACTTCCAATCATGTTGTCATCTGTCAAGTCATTCTTAGATTTAGATGCACCATCCTTCTTTTCATTAGTCTTTGGTTCCTCAACAGGCTGTTTATTAGGTCCAGTCTTTGGTTGTGGACTCTGTTTGTCTAGTGGTACCGGTTGACAAGGTGGGGGGGCAGGTGGTCTTTGTTGTGGGCTAATTTGAGGTTGGGAGCCTCGAAGTGGGGGGGCAGGTGGTCTTTGTTGTGGACTAATTTGAGGTTGGGGGCCTCGAAGTGGGGGGACAGGTGGTCTTTGAAGTGGACTAATTTGAGGTTGGGGTCCTCGAAATTGAGGGGCAGGTGATCTTTGTTGTAGGCCAATTTGAGGTTGGGGGTCTCGACTTGGCTGGTCAAATTTTGATGGGCCATCGAATCGTTGCCTTGGAGCATCGAATCGCTGAGGGCCGTCGAATCGCGGAGGGCCGTCGAATCGGGGAGGGCCGTCAAATCGGGGAGGGCCCTCGAATCGCTGGGGAGCATCGAATCGTTGCCGTGGGCCATCGAATCGCTGAGAGCCACTGAATTGCTGAGAGCCATCAAATCGTTGCCGTGGGCCTTCGAATCGCGGGCCGACAAATCGCGGGCCGTCAAATCTTTGCCGTGGGCCATCGAATCGTTGCCGTGGGCCGTCGAATCGTTGCCGTGGGCCGTCAAATTGTTGCCGTGGGCCGTCAAATTGTTGCCGTGGGCCGTCAAATTGTTGCCGTGGGCCGTCAAAATGTTGCCGGGGACCGTCGAATCGTTGTCGGGGACCGTCGAATCGTTGTCGGGGACCGTCGAATCGTTGTCGGGGACCGTCGAATCGTTGTCGGGTACCGTCGAATCGTTGTCGGGGACCGTCGAATTGTTGCCGTGGGCCGTCGAATTGTTGCCGTGGACCGTCATATTGTTGTTGGGGACCGTCAAAGCGTCTTGGGGTACCATCAAAACCTGGGCCACCAACACTTGAGGGAGCATCAAATCGTGAGGGACCATCAAGACTTTTCTCTGGGGCATCAGGGGCTTCTTTTAATCCCTGTTGCGCTTGGTCAAATCTGGAAAACAAATGATAATTTCCATTACTGTTATTGAAAAATCTGCTAACTCATGGTAATTTTTAAGGCCTAGACTCACCGTGAACCCCCAACACTGCTATAAGTGGAAGGATAATCAGTAGCACCTTGGTTGACCGACGACTGCTGGTTTGACTTATCAATCTCAGTCTCAGGTTTAAACGGCGTCATAGTCTCGCTGCTGTACTGCGTTGAAACATAGGGAACCATCGCAGTGAGAGTGGCCACGCGTTCCTGAATGTGAGCGTTTGTGGCATTCATCTGCTGTTGCCATTGCTTCCATTGGCTTTCGTAGTCGTGTAGCTGGTCTTTGTGTGGATAGCTTTGGAACTGCTCATACCACAACACGAAGGTTCGATCCCAGTCTTGATACAGTGGAACAAACTGCTGCTCCTGTGTTTTATAATGTCTCAACTGCATTTCAGCCGACATAGTCTAGCAAAAAAACATTATGGACATTATTTTTTTTAGAAGTAGGGATGTCACGATATTAAATGTTAGTTTCATGATTATTGAGAAGATCACAAGTTAGCGAGTATTCACAATTACCGACACTAAAACCAATGAACTAGTAAAATATTGTATTTTCTATCAAATTGTGAAATAGATCCCAATTCCTCTAGCCTGTGAACAGCTTTATGAAATCAAACATTTTAAAGGATAAAGTAAAGCTAATACATTAACTATACACTAATTATACAAAATAACAAATAGACAGATATTAAAGCCTTTTACAGTATAGATGAATAAAAATAACTTATTTTTGCTTCCAAAATTGTTACTCTTATCATTTTTAGATGGTACAATTAAATTGGAATCTGAATAACCACAATTATCGATTACCAAATAATCTTGACATCCCTATTTATGAACTGGATTTCATATTTAAGATGCTATGGCATTCAAATCTGCATTCATGTTGAAATATTGCCAAAGTAGTAGTTATTTAAGTAATGAAAAACAGCTTTGTTAGATTACTTAGCAAGTACCATATAAAACACAGACACATTACCTGGAGTGTTCGTTCTCTTTTTACAAGGTAAAATACAAAAATGCACACCTGGAGGTTTGGAGGATGCTGAAGGAGTTGTTGATATTGTTCAAGGACCTTCTGAAGATTTTCATGCTGCTGCATGAGAGCCTGGTATTGTAAACCAACCTTCTGCTGCTGCACGTGCTGCCACTGAGCCGCAGCAACCTGGAGCTGCTGGAGGCGTGCGGTCTCCTCTGGATCCAGAGGAGTTTCAGGCTTTGAATGGAAACAAGGCAGAGATGAACTCAACATCTTGTTGCACGTATTGTGTTACCCAGATTACGGATGACTGATTCCATGACTTTCATGCAAGTGACGAGTGCACAGTGTCTGCTCGGCTGGTACACTCATGTTCTCTGTTTCTGTGAAATGCAACTGTTACTGGCAGGCTTTTAGCTAGAGGCCCGTCTTCCCGTTTTTTTGGACGGGGTATCTCGACATGTGGACGGACATTTTCGAGGGCAAAGACGGTGTAATTTTTATAAATACATTTTAGAAAAGGGAATATCATCATTAAATCGGGCCGGGAAGCGTTCGACGATAGTCTGCCGCGGTCCGCGCCATGACAGTTGACTGTTTACAAGTAAAAATTAGCATGCTGTGCGCTGATTGGTCGGCAAAGTTTGTGTGCTTGGCTCTGATTGGCAGCCGAGCCGTGGTCTGGAAAATGCCGAAGCTTCATGTTTGCCGAACCTCCACGGCCAAATACTATATAAGATGCGGCGTGATACGCCGCTCCTAAGTGGCAGAATGTGATCCGCACGGCCGAGAGGCGCAGGCGGCGCGAGAGTATGGAAAGTCGAGTGATACGAGAGGCGTGCGGGCGCCGCTCTAGATCGCCTCCGCTTTATTTTGTAAAAGCGTCGAAAAATGGTTGTGATACACATATTGGCTTTCCATAGCCTTCCTGCGAGCACCGAAGGCGCGAGCGAACATTTAAGCCCCCGGTTAAACTAGAGATGACTGGGAATGACTGGGCGCGACTGAAAATCGGGTTAAAATTGCGTCCTCATCTCTAAATGAGAGACAAGGCTGTTTAATTGACAAATCTTGCCACCCAGTACAATAATAGTGTGACGTCACTGAGAATTGTCTATAGGCTAGTGGAATAAGGCCAACAACAACAAAAAAATTGTGTTTCCGGTAACATGGGGGGGGGGGGGTGTTTTAAAATTAATTTTAAAATATATTTTAAAATCCGCGCACAGGTTTTGAAGACAGTTTTATGATAAATGAGCCGTCAATCAAAATAAAATATTACTCAATAGTATGATTAGTGTTTTCTTACATGAGCTTTTTGTTTGGCATATCTACCTATAACATTTATTTTGTCGTTTTATTAATGGGGTGATTTAAGTCCAGTATTGTGTTGGATTTCATATAGTTAAATCAATTATTCTAATCAGTCTACTTCGTACAGTTTATTGCTTCAGGAACAAATTATAAAAACAATAACTGCATGTCTGTGGGTTCATTTATCACTAGCTATAGGTAGCAGGCTAACTGCTCGTTATTGCTAACATATGAATCACCACTGTGTGGCCATTTGATCACTGGACGCAGGAAAGCTAAAGCTAATGGGATGCTAACGCCATTTCCTATTAAAAACACTCACATCCGTGAGAATGAGCGGCTGTTTTCCCGTGGTTCTGATGCTGGTTCTCAATAGTTTAAGACAAAAGAGAAAAAGATCTGTTCATTAGTATCCGCCGCCATTGTATGAAACTGGGGACACAGCCCAACAGCTAAAGTGCTTGTACGCTGAAGACATCTATATCACCAATGCAACGTGTAAACGAATGCTCAACTGTTTTGTTAAAACAGTTTAACACAGGGGTGCCCAATACGTTGATTATGATCGACCAGTCGATCGCAGAGGCAGTGAGGTCAATCGCGCCGAAGCGCGCCGGAGAGCTCCCAAAAACGCCGAAGCACACCGGAAAGCTCCGGAGTGTGCGCTGTGTGACGCAGAGGAAGGAGGAGAGATGAAGTTCTGGTTAAGCTCAACCTTCTGTCACTTAGCGTAGTTGTGGTCAGAATATTTTATTTTCAAAATACTCAGCTGTATTAAATGGTCTAGTTAAATAGCAGGTTTTCTCCCTCCTTTTTGTATTGCACATTTGTATATGATAAACAATATTAGGCGATTAATGAAAGCCTACATTGTGTTTCTATAGAGTAATTATGGTTAAACAAAAAAAAAAACCTGTTCAATACTGACAATAAAAATAAAAATAAATTATACAATAATTTAGACCTATAGGTAGCTCTTTGGGCTTTGTCGAATATAAAAGTAGCTTGTGAGCCGGAAATGTATGGGCACCCCTGGTTTAACACTAGACATGGCTTTTCGTTGTTTAGCGTGCTTACTTGGCGCCTTAAACAAAAACAACAAAAGTATAATTGCCTATTCCTACTTATACTTTGCATACGAGGCATTGTGATGTAGTGACATCACCGAAAGTACACAGGGTGAAGTAAATGTTGTTACATACTGCAGCCGACCAGCAGAATATACAGTCATCAAAATAAACTAAATTTAGAGAGCAGGGGTCTCGCTACGTACATTCAGGGATGGCGCCCCTGCCATCCCCAACATGATAAATCAAAATAGCCCGCCATCTGCTTTGACATGGGGGCGAAAAGAAACCATTCTTAAAAACCCGGCACGGCCAGCGCAGTTGCCACAAGCGTTGGCGCGAGCACCGAGCGTCATTGCGGCCAGCGGCAGAAAAGGAGAACTTTTTTTGCAGCAGACGCGGCACAGCAGCAAATCAAAGATTACGCTCTAGCGTCATACTACGCACTCCCTGGAAAAAGGCCCAAAACAAACCCCGCAACGATACATTGAAAAAATAAAATAAAAAATAGGCAAGACGCAGCTCTTGGAGAAAATAAAGATATTCCCTAAACACTGCTCACCCCTATCTGACTATGATCTTCTTTGATCCTGACAATGAGCCTGCCTGTGTCCAATGGATGAAAAGGCCAAGAGCCTTCCCCCATTAGCTATAACTGTATCAATTTTCATTACATACCAAAATTGTGAATAAAATTGTGTATTATGATACAGTGCTCACTGGTAATACATTTAAATCACTATGTCTTTATGTTTATTTATCATTTTCACGATTCCATTAAGTTTTTGGTGGCCATTATTCAAATTTCTTGATAGTAGATAGGCCACCATATAATAGTATGTTTAGGGTGCAAGTACCTTTGGAAATAATGAAGGTACATTAAAACATCCTTAAAGGAAAATGCAACGCCATAAGAGGAATATTTACCATGCCTTTAAAAAATTCTGGGGAAAGCACTGGAGAAATATCAGTATGACAGCAAGAATAAAATATTGGGGCACCTATAAGATATATCGGCCCAGTATCGGCCGATATTCACGTCACTGAGTAACAACGGTTTCAGCCAAAACCACAGATATCAGAACCAAATGTTCTCTACTATTAAGCAGCTTTACATAATTATATGGTTTATGTTGAACAAAATGTAAAATGATTAACAATTCTATGGTAAAACAAAAAAAATCACTACATTATATAGTATTAAGCAAAGTAGGGCTGCAACGATGTTCTTTGTAAAATTATTTTACTTTGATCGTAATCATCAGAATGAATGATTTCACATTTTCAATCAGTTTATTTATTTGTGAACCATAGGTCAGTATATTTATACCTTTATTTGGTTAAAATGTGTTAAGCTCAAAGTACTAATAGCTGCTAGGTTAGTCAAATAATCGAGATGGAGCGGGTGTCAGGGACATGTAAATAATAAATATCAAATGGATAACCAATATACAGAAAAATGTGATGAGATGATTTGTGAAGATGTTAACGAGGTTAATGGGACTTACTTTGTCTGTATGTGTAGGTGGTTTTTTGACATTTTCACCTCTCTGAAAATGCATGTAAATAATAAAAATGTTTACAGGCAGCTCATGTAAAACAGCCCTGGAAGAAGAATATTCTACCTGAACAGCAGGGCTGTGCAATTTAATTCTAATAGAGATCCTCCTGTAAAGTGTACGGCAATTGTCAACTTTTAACTGAGCCAATGCTCCGTCAGGAAAAGCATGTGGTTTGGAGCAGAGTTCAGAATTTAGAGTAAAAATTAGTCAATAATTAAAAGTTTGTATCGAACTTTAGTAAATTACCATTACTAATATTAATCAAATATTGAAATCAATCTATAAGAAAAAAACCTTGATTATTTCTCGTCTTATTGCCCAGTGCTACTGTACAGTAGCTACCATACAGCTTAAGATAATTACGTTTTGTTTTTCCATCTTGCATCAGCACAGCTACAAGAGTTACACAGACATGAATTGTAAAAATGTACATTTGTTATATAGACTCACACAGAACATTTTTGTATGTATCCCAAATAATTAGATATACTTCTACAGATGCTATTGGTATGAACTTCATCCTCCACACATGACATATAACCACCACAGTCGACATTGTTAAATCAAATCATGTGAAACACAGACTTTGGACAAAAGCATGTGTTGGTACTGAATATTTCTGGACCCATATTGAGGGACATATTTTCTATTGAATTTAGGTCAGGTAAACGATTAAAGCAGAACCAGATAAGATTTTTGTTTTATAAATGGCTCTGTGAGTCCCTTGTGATGGTTAAATATGTATTTCCGGGGCGTTTGAAAGTGTCAATCGTTGCCCCCTGCTGTCGCTGGGTGGAAGACCAGCCGTACGACATTTGACAATATTGACCTGAGCTGAGAAACCCTGGCTCTTTTTAAAAAATATTTGTCAATGTGAAACATGTTTGTATACGATTGGTCTTATCATTATTATAAAAGGAAAAAATGCGTGTATGTGACAGTGGTGCTGCGTGTATGTGACCGTGTGTGACCGCGGTGCTGCGTGTGTGCGACCGCGGTGCTGCGTGTGTGCGACCGCGGTGCTGCGTGTGTGCGACCGCGGTGCTGCGTGTGTGCGACCGCGGTGCTGCGTGTGTGCGACCGCGGTGCTGCGTGTGTGCGACCGCGGTGCTGCGTGCGTGGGACCGCGGTGCTGCGTGCGTGGGACCGCGGTGGTGCCGCGTGTATACGACCGTGTCTGACCGTGGTGCCGCGTGTATGCGACGTGGTGCCGCGTGTATGCGACCGTGGTGCCGCGTGTATGCGACCGTGGTGCTGCGTGTATGCAACCGTGGTGCTGCGTGTATGCAACCGTGTGACTGTGGTGCTGCGTGTATGCGACCGTGTGTGACTGTGGTGCTGCGTGTATGCAACCGTGTGACTGTGGTGCTGCGTGTATGCAACCGTGTGACTGTGGTGCTGCGTGTATGCGACCGTGTGTGACCGTGGTGCCGCGTGTATGCGACCGTGTGTGACCGTGGTGCCGCGTGTATGCGACCGTGTGTGACCGTGGTGCCGCGTGTATGCGACCGTGTGTGACCGTGGTGCCGCGTGTATGCGACGTGTATGTGACCGTGGTGCTGCGTGTATGTGACCGTGGTGCTGCGTGTATGCGACCGTGTGTGACTGTGGTGCTGCGTGTATGCAACCGTGTGACTGTGGTGCTGCGTGTATGCAACCGTGTGACTGTGGTGCTGCGTGTATGCGACTGTGTGTGACTGTGGTGCTGCATGTATGTGACTGTGGTGCTGCGTGTATGCGACTGTGTGTGACTGTGGTGCTGCATGTATGTGACTGTGGTGCTGCGTGTATGTGACTGTGGTGCTGCGTGTATGCGACCGTGTGTGACTGTGGTGCTGCGTGTATGCGACCGTGTGTGACTGTGGTGCTGCGTGTATGCAACCGTGTGTGACTGTGGTGCTGCGTGTATGTGACCGCGGTGCTGCGTGTATGTGACCGCGGTGCTGCGTGTATGGGACCGCGGTGCTGCGTGTATGGGACCGCGGTGCTGCGTGTATGGGACCGCGGTGCTGCGTGTATGGGACCGCGGTGCTGCGTGTATGGGACCGCGGTGCTGCGTGTATGGGACCGCGGTGCTGCGTGTATGGGACCGCGGTGCTGCGTGTATGGGGCCGTGGTGCTGCGTGTATGGGGCCGTGGTGCTGCGTGTATGGGGCCGTGGTGCTGCGTGTATGGGGCCGTGGTGCCGCGTGTATGCGACCGTGGTGCTGCGTGTATGCAACCGTGGTGCTGCGTGTATGCAACCGTGTGACTGTGGTGCTGCGTGTATGCGACCGTGTGTGACTGTGGTGCTGCGTGTATGCAACCGTGTGACTGTGGTGCTGCGTGTATGCAACCGTGTGACTGTGGTGCTGCGTGTATGCGACCGTGTGTGACCGTGGTGCCGCGTGTATGCGACCGTGTGTGACCGTGGTGCCGCGTGTATGCGACCGTGTGTGACCGTGGTGCCGCGTGTATGCGACCGTGTGTGACCGTGGTGCCGCGTGTATGCGACGTGTATGTGACCGTGGTGCTGCGTGTATGTGACCGTGGTGCTGCGTGTATGCGACCGTGTGTGACTGTGGTGCTGCGTGTATGCAACCGTGTGACTGTGGTGCTGCGTGTATGCAACCGTGTGACTGTGGTGCTGCGTGTATGCGACTGTGTGTGACTGTGGTGCTGCATGTATGTGACTGTGGTGCTGCGTGTATGTGACTGTGGTGCTGCGTGTATGCGACTGTGTGTGACTGTGGTGCTGCATGTATGTGACTGTGGTGCTGCGTGTATGTGACTGTGGTGCTGCGTGTATGCGACCGTGTGTGACTGTGGTGCTGCGTGTATGTGACTGTGGTGCTGCGTGTATGCGACTGTGTGTGACTGTGGTGCTGCGTGTATGTGACTGTGGTGCTGCGTGTATGTGACTGTGGTGCTGCGTGTATGCGACCGTGTGTGACTGTGGTGCTGCGTGTATGTGACTGTGGTGCTGCGTGTATGCAACCGTGTGTGACTGTGGTGCTGCGTGTATGTGACCGCGGTGCTGCGTGTATGGGACCGCGGTGCTGCGTGTATGGGACCGCGGTGCTGCGTGTATGGGACCGCGGTGCTGCGTGTATGGGACCGCGGTGCTGCGTGTATGGGACCGCGGTGCTGCGTGTATGGGACCGCGGTGCTGCGTGTATGGGACCGCGGTGCTGCGTGTATGGGACCGCGGTGCTGCGTGTATGGGACCGCGGTGCTGCGTGTATGGGACCGTGGTGCTGCGTGTATGGGGCCGTGGTGCTGCGTGTATGGGGCCGTGGTGCTGCGTGTATGTGACTGTGGTGCTGCGTGTATGTGACTGTGGTGCTGCGTGTATGCGACCGTGTGTGACTGTGGTGCTGCGTGTATGCGACCGTGTGTGACTGTGGTGCTGCGTGTATGCAACCGTGTGTGACTGTGGTGCTGCGTGTATGTGACCGCGGTGCTGCGTGTATGGGACCGCGGTGCTGCGTGTATGGGACCGCGGTGCTGCGTGTATGGGACCGCGGTGCTGCGTGTATGGGACCGCGGTGCTGCGTGTATGGGACCGTGGTGCTGCGTGTATGGGGCCGTGGTGCTGCGTGTATGGGGCCGTGGTGCTGCGTGTATGGGGCCGTGGTGCTGCGTGTATGGGGCCGTGGTGCTGCGTGTATGGGGCCGTGGTGCTGCGTGTATGGGGCCGTGGTGCCGTGTGTATGTGGCCGCGGTGCCGTGGTGTATGTGACCGTGGTGCTGCGTGGTGTATGTGACGCCATGTGTATGTGGCCGCGGTGCCACCGGTGCCGTGTGTATGTGGCCGCGGTGCTGTGTGTATGTGGTGCCGTGTGTATGTGGTGCCGTGTGTATGTGGTGCCGTGTGTATGAGGCCGCAGTGCCGTGTGTATGTGGCCGCGGTGCTGTGTGTATGTGGTGCCGTGTGTATGTGGTGCCGTGTGTATGTGGTGCCGTGTGTATGAGGCCGCAGTGCCGTGTGTATGTGGCCGCGGTGCCGTGTGTATGTGGCCGCGGTGCCGTGTGTATGTGGCCGCGGTGCCGTGTGTATGTGGCCGCGGTGCCGTGTGTATGTGGCCGCGGTGCCGTGTGTATGTGGCCGCGGTGCCGTGTGTATGTGGCCGCGGTGCCGTGTGTATGTGGCCGCGGTGCCGTGTGTATGTGGCCGCGGTGCCGTGTGTATGTGGCCGCGGTGCCGTGTGTATGTGGCCGCGGTGCCGTGTGTATGTGGCCGCGGTGCCGTGTGTATGTGGTCGCGGTGCCGTGTGTATGTGGCCGCGGTGCCGTGTGTATGTGGCCGCGGTGCCGTGTGTATGTGGCCGCGGTGCCGTGTGTATGTGCCGTGTGTATGTGGCTGCGGTGCGCATTAAGGTCGCGTTTGATTGGTCAAAAATTTTAAAAAGCCCATCCATGTAACAACTGCATGATTAATACATAAACTACAGACTATCGCAAAACTTTGTGATACTATTACGCAAAATGGCCTTTTAGCAACTTTTAACCATACTAAGGTTATTTCCTTGTCATTTAACTCAAAGTTGTATTAAAAGTGATGCAGTAATCTTTGTTCTAATGCAGACAAGACGTTATTGCTATGAAAGTCCCTGTGTCACGCCCACTGATATTTACTCACTTTATTTTATTTCTGTGTTTTGTTTATTCTAAAATGGAGACAGGATTCAAGAGTGTTGCATGGCCATTTTTGACACAACTGAATGCAAAATCTGCTGCTTTTTATCAAGAACCGCAGCTTTCCAAAGGCGAAGGAGGCCTTCGCAAAACACCGTAGCAGTTTGCAACCCAGAATTCAGGACTTGTTTGTAATTAAGTAGATCAAAATTGTGATTTAAAATGTCCAAATATACTATATAGAAGACAAAAGCACAGTAGGTCTTTGGAAGCATGCACAATGCTTCTGAAGACAGTAAGTAATGACGTTCCAAAAAAACAAATAAAACGTTGTTACAGATGTGATTGAAAGGTTGAAAATGTCACTTCATGAAGTTAAACAACAAATACCGTATTTTAAGGCATGGGACATTGTTTAAACCAAGTTTTAAGAAGTTAGAAAAATGAGAAGACGTTTGACATTTATTAAGTGAAATAAAGACAATAAACATTTAGTTATTTTTGCAGAAGGGTTAGGGTTAATACAAATTTTGCCTACCTCTGTAGGTGGTGGAGGTGGTGGAGCCGGTGGTTCCTCTTTAGGTGGAGGAGGGGGAGGTGCCCCTTTGGGAGGTTCTGATGTTGGAGGAGGCGGCTGCATTGTAGCACTGCCACCATCCTTCTGGGTTTGTCTGCTTTTGTCTTGCCTCATCTTTTGAAGATTTAGCAGATGTTGTTTGTACCACTGTTGTTGCTGATCCTGTGAGTCATGTCAAAATGTGTTTAAACAGTAGAATCTGACATTCTATTATTATTATTGTTTTCTTAGCATAATACATATGGATTCACAAGCCCAGTTTCTGGCAGCATTATTGCTTATTTGTAATAGACTGGAGTGACAGTGCTGTTGGACATTATTATACAGGTATAACACAGTATTACCTGTAGAGATGCTGCTTTCTCTCTCTGTGACATGAGAGTGTCGGGAGCTGGGGGCATGGGTTTGTTTTCCATGGGGTTGGGTACATTGTGCTCGGGTACTTTAGGTTTCGCAGCAAGGGGCTCTGGAGGTGGAGGAGCGGGTTGAGACTCGACTGGGTGAGGCTGAGACGGCGGCGGAGGCTGGAAGTCCTGTAGCTGGGCCGAGGCAGTTTTCATCGCCAGACCGGGAGAGGTATTCTGAGTATAGTAGGCCGAAGGCCCTACAGCATTGTCCATAGCCCCCGTGTCAGAGGCCTGCCACGAAGAGGCTGTAAACCCGGCCGATGGAGCAGTGTAAGCCACGCTGGCCGCTGGCCCGTGGTGCAACACGGACTGAAGCTGTTGCTGGTGAAGCATCTGCAGCTGCTGCATCTGCTGGAGATGCTGCTCCTGCAGGCTGGAGAAGATGGATCCGCCACCCGAGCCTCCAAACCCGGCGGCATTTCCAGTGTTGTTATTGGCTGCATAATTTTCGGACTGTTGAGATCCACCGTAATTCCCCCACGAAGGATACATTATGTAAGGATGTAAATACACGGCCTCAATGCGCGTTCACCACCGTGGAATGGCAGCTAACGAGGCTAACTAATATTGACCTACCTTTGGCAAATGAATGATCTACATTTTGATCCGAAATTAATTACATAACCACATACCACCAGTGTCGTTTAGAATGCCACTATAAAACGAATATATACATGAATATATCCCTAGCTAATGAAAACAATGAAAACGTAGCTGATGGAGCTAACGCTAGCAGGCTGCGGCAAAGCACGCCTCTGACCGGATACACGTCACAATCTGTGATGCACACTTCCTTCACAACGTCACAACAACATTAGACTGACTAATGATGTAGAAGAAATCTAAACACGTTTAGATTTCTTCTTCTAAGATGAAGACACTGGTCTTAGAAGAAATGTAAGCCATCTTTTGTTTTAAAGCTTAGTTTAGAAGTTGTCACTTCTGTAATTCATAATTGTACATTTTATTCGTTGTACAAAAATAAGACAATGTAGAGACACTGTGATGCTGCACTGTACACTGATCATTTGTACACGTACATCAACTACAGGTTGAGGATATTGTTTTTCCTCAACTAAACCGTGTAACCGACATTAACCACAAGGGGGAGTCATGGATGCATAAAAAGATCTGTATGAGGAATGTAAACAACACTTGCCCTAAAGTATTTGCATGCTTGTCCATTCTGCTTCACAAAAGGAGGTATATGTTAATTGAAAGGAACCAAGGCAAATAAGCAGTAAATCTGTATCAAAAAATAAATAAAAACAAAATAAAATAAAGAATAAAAACAAATACAGTGGTAACTTATCAAAATCGGAATCTGATATTGCACTGGGGGCTTGAGCTATAGAGACAAGGGCTAGACCTAAAGCTTATTTTATAAACAGCCTGTAGATGGGAGGTGTTACTGTAGGTTGCCACATTTGTCCTTGAGGTGGGATGCACATTAGAGTATTTTTTTTCCTTAAGATCACCGGTAAATCGGTATTAATTTTGACCAGAACCACTTAAAAAGAATCGTTAAAGCGGATTAATCAAGCTCGTCCTGTTTAATGTGTCCCGTTAATTAGTTTGTCAGCAGTGTTTTAATATCGCCTAATGACTTCATATTTCATTGATGACATTAAAGGAGTGTTAAAAGAGGGGGAATGGCCCATTCAGGATTCAGTTCTTTCACTTAAGACGCCCTCGATGAATAAGACAAGGTCATAGAGGCCTAGCCTTTAGGGAGAGATACATTATCAGGGGATGGGGGTGGAGGAATCCCATAGAGGAAGTGCTTTCCCCTCTAAAACAGCATGACGGGCACAATGTGATACAGTTCTGCTTCAGAACAATATAAATGCACGAGGTACTCATGAACAGCCTCTTCAGGATTTCCACAGCGCACTAGCCTTTTTACTTTTAGTCTCTATTGAAAGTGACAACTGTCTGTCTGTGTCTTCTTGAAAAATACAAATTTGTCTAATCTACTATTAAGTGGACATATATTTCAAGCCTCTTTCAGTCTTTATCAGCACTTTCTAAAGCTCTCAAAGCAAGAACAAAGAAATCAGAAATCTTAAAGTTGTGGCGCGCAGTATTGAGGACACTGCATTTTCTCTGTGATGAAAATCCTATGTTAAACAAAATGCTCAATGGAGGCTAATGGATCCCGAACAGGTCCATGCTCTGCTTCCAAAATGCTTTGTTTGACAAATCAATTTTCCCATAACCCGGAGAGGAGAAAAGTGATGCGGATTGATCGGCCCCCTGACTTTGTTTCCAGAATATTGTTTGATGGCTGGATAGATTAATTGGTATGACATTTGAAAGCCTTCTCTTGACTGTCAGCATCCAAGCCTCGATACACCAATCGAAGTGCGGTCTAATTGTCTGCTTTATAATACCTCACTTCACAAATTAGAGACAGGCCTCCATAAACTATTACCAATGTAAGCCCTAAACAGAATCACACCGACAATCACACTTGAGTTTGAATAGGCCGATGCCGCTGATAAGATAGAGAGCATTAAAGGGCATCACCCAACCAGCTGCGCCAGCACATTTCCTCTTAGCGAGGTGCAAGTCTGAAATATACAAATCAGATCACATCCTCCAAACAAGCTACAGACAATTTGTCTAGAGTCTTCATGTGTTCAGGGGAAGTTCAGGACAATTACAGTAAAGGGGACAATGTCTGACCCAATAGCTTTGACACATGCAAGTGTTTTAGCTACATTTCAATAGAATATAGTGATTCATGCTAACTGGTCATTTGTTAACTATTTATATAAATGTAATGTAAATATATTTAGTGTGTTTTCTCTTTAATTTTAGTTTTGATTCAGATTCTACACATTTTACACACACACACACACACACGCATGCACGCGCACGCACGTACGCACGCACGCACGCACACACACACACACACACGTGTTATAAAAACATTAATTCAAACATTAGAGGTTTCCAAGTCTGAAAAAAGAAAACATTAGTTCTGAGGATTAGTTGAGAAAAGTATTTGTGTGGATGAAAAAAATCTGAACCAGTTAGCTTTGGTTTTTTGTTTTTCTTCTAAAATATAAGCAAGTTAACAATGACTAAAATCACTCTCAATGACTAATTGCCTGACTTGGCTTCAATTTTGGGGGCTGGGCTGAGCTCAGAGCAAGCTGCTCGGCTGCCCACCTCCCTATCACACCAACACACCCACTCGCCTTTGAAAAACTGTAATTGAATGAGTTTATGTCGTCAAATTGATTAATCATATTAATTTGTACTTATTAGCGGGATGGTTGAAAGCCATGACAATTAGATTAATGAAATTAGTTAATTCTTCTACCCACACCACACCTCCGACTATATAACAGAAAACTGAGGGAGAGAATAGAAGAGTGTTATGACAAAATTGCCAATCAAGATTTGGTTGCTAATTGAATGTCTACTTTTATTAATGATGAGGTTTGTAAAAAGACCTTGAGAAAAGGAGTATTAATTGATTAATCAAGGCTCTATAAAAGCACAAGTCCAGACATGAAGACAAAAGTGAGGAGTTTTGTTGTGAGAAGCTCTTTATTGCACCTGCATAATTGAAATAAAATGCAAGTGTGACAAAATTCTGTTGAAAAATATATTGATATATCTTATTGCCATATTTGATTCACATTTGATTCACAAATAAAAGTTGCACATGTTTGTAAAAAGAGTCACAAACCTGAACGACATCCAGCGGGAGCCGTGTCACCGCGGGGCCATAATTCCACATTCATCATGCCTGGGAGCCTTTTGTGTAAAATAACATTCACATAAATATATGTAAATGTAGGAAAACTGAAAGAGAGATCCTTGCACAGATAGCCTGCTTTGAATTTCATTACGCAACACACTGTCTGCTGGTTATAAACGAGGCTCATGAAAAAGAGGTGATTGTTTCCCATGATAAAGATGAAATGTAATAGTTTATGCCACCATGAATCTGATTGTAACGTCCGCACTATTAGAGCAGCTGATAAGAGCTTTTATGACTATTTGCTTTGTGTCATAAAGGGAAGTGGCTGTGTGATTAATTTGAGCAGCTGCAGCGCGCCTCTGCAGACTGTGATGTTGCATATAACTTACTGGGGCAGTAATGGCTGGCTTTACACTCAGACGTGTCCTGTCACACGTGTGCGATAAGCAGAATTATGACGCCCTCCGCATTCACAAAGCGCCATTTGATATGCACGCTGTGTAAATGCAGGTGAGTAATGCTTTTGTTTTCTCTACAGGAATATTCACTTATGGCTGCAGATACGATCAGCTGGACCATACATAAATATCAAATAGGTTCCTTTCCACATTCAAAAAACATATAAATCTTGTGCCTAGTTATGGATTACACCTCTGTTGCAGCTATTCAGGGGTCAGTGGCTATTTCAGAGGATTTCACCTTTATATGAATTTAAATCAATTTCAGTGGAGAAGAAAACATATTTGATAAACTATCTTCTGTTTCATGAAAAATGTAACATGAGCAATCTTCTAAAATTCATTTTTTTAATTGTAAATTGTATTCAAACAGAGCAGTCAGAGTAAATGATACATTCTTCATTTGCATTGATCGTTATTTTTTAGTGTTAAAGTGTTTTCTTCAGGTACTTATTGAACTCTAACATTAGTACTTTTGTCCGTTTGTTTCCAAAGATAAAGTTGGTTGCTTTTCTTTTGACATATTTTGGTGAGCGTCTGTCAGTTTCCTCAGAAGCTTCGTCCAACTGAAGCGTGTCCCAGACGTGTGAGAGTAAGAAAGCTCCTTTGTCTCGGTTCATAGTTCTTGTGTCTCGTTTCCTGAAACAAGGGCCGTACTTCTCCAGGGACCACCGGGAGGCGGGGGCCGAAGATCAGCTGATTAAAGTGATACGTCACAGCAGTCGGATGACGCTTCTGAGGAAGGAAATGTCAACCTACTCTGTCTTTCAAAACAAACAAACAAACAAACAAACAAACAAACAAAAGTGTATAAAAAGAAGACACAGTGAACTGCAACATTAATCCAAACGGCTTTATAACGGAAACAAGTTTATTGACTTTCTGTTCAGAACTGCAGAACTGATAAGCCCCGCCTCTTCACACAGACATTTCCTTTCAACAGCAGATTGTCATTTATATTTTATTAATTTATAAATTTTATTTCTGAAAAGTGGCTATGTACTTTTTTAGAAATCTACATGTTTCACTTGAGTTTTAATTTACATGGAGTACATTTAAGTACAGGAGGTAGTGGAAAATACATTTTGAGCACTCGAGTCGCAGTTGCAGGACAATACAGGATAACTCAAACGAGCAGGAGTCCATCAAAATAAAACTTTGAGTTAAGTAATGATGAGGATACACTGTTGTAACACTGTTGTAACACTGTTGTTTAAAAGTTCACTAAAGCTGATTTTGCACGTTACATCCCCTTTAACTAAATGTTAAATGGATCATTTAAAGCACTCTAGCTCAAGTAGACAACCAGAACAAAATGTATTCAAAAAATGAGTTGGTCAAGCTCACCTTTCTTCTTATATTATATTATATTATTTGGGACCCCACGACGCTGACAGTATCCGTCCCCCTGTGATGTCCCATGTATTGACAGGCTTCAGTGTTGGATTCGATCAAATGCTCCCACACAGTCAGGACCCATCACTGGTCCCAGGCCTCTGCATCGGCATCTCCTGTCTCCTCTATTTACACACTCTTAAACAGGGCTATTGATCCAGGGCCAGGTCATGGAGCTTTGGCATCCTGTGGAGAAGACACAAAAAGGGAGAAATGCACAAGTTAAAAGAGAGATCTCCCTTGGGCGTCTCTAATGCCCATTCCCCTTTTTTGGCATTTGACCCTGGTCTTGGCTCTAATACTCAATGCACAGGGTTCACTTTTAACACATGGTCAATGGTTGCCAATAGTTTGAATGTGGACTTGTCGTCATTGTTCAACAGAAGCTTAAAGGAAGAAATACAATGCAAAACGAATTGGAGGTCAAATGTCAACTTTGGTTGACTTTTGACATTTGGTCAAAGGTCAACAATTACAATGATTTTTTTTTCTCGATTAAAAAATATCCCTAAAGGTCTTCCTTTGGTTCCCTTGGTCTTTCACCTTTTGTTTTAATGTTTGGGTTTTGTGCATGCTGCCCTCTGTTGGCAAATGAGGGAATGGAGAATGTTGAAATAGCTAATTAGCAGCAATAGCAACATAAAATCAATTTAGGTTTGGAAAAATGTCAAAAAAGTCTTCTTCTGGAGTTGGAGCTGTTGTTAACTCTTAAGGATTGAATCATAATGGAGAATTTAAAAATAATTAGTTTTATGTGAGATTAAAGGTACTATGTCACTTTAGAGGAGGGTATGCTACCTGCTTGTCTCCATGGATATGCTACTACTCTGTCTGTGGCATGTACGCATAAAAAATTACAGGTGAGAACTGTGGAGAGGTGACACTGCTCAAAGTTTTATTGGCATTTTATCTGGTTATTCTATATTTGTTTGTTTTATTTGTATTTTATAGTTCACAGGGTATGCATGAAAAAGAGTGTCTCCCATTGGGTTTACCTAAATAAATGATTCTAAAAAGTAAGAATACATGTAATAAGTAAATAAAAACATATGCAATGGAATAAATGTGGGATAGATAAGTTTAATGCCATGCTGAGGAACATTCGGAAGAAATATTTTAGTTGTCTTTAGTTGTCTTCAAATCATCCCTAAGACCTATAGTCTCTGACAAATGCACTTGTTTTTAAAGGTCTCTGTCATACTCTTGTATATAGTAAATAGTCAAATCGGTAAAAGATTTAGTGTTTTATCTTGTATTGCACTGTTCTGTTCTTTGTGTTGCGTTGTGCCAGGGCGTCGTGTAAATGCCAATTAGTTCTCAATCACGCATGGAAACCAGAACCAAAAAAACAGAAAAGTATGGGTGGATTACATTTTAGATACCGGTAATATTGGTTTATCATTTATAGGAGAAATGCAACAAAAAGAGTTGAAACTTTCTCATAAGGTTTAAATGGTAATATTTCTGCACTTTTGTCATTCATTTTACAGATATGTCACATTTTTCTGACAAATGAACCTTGCTCATCCATTTAAATACATATTTCAACAAATTTCTGTGGGATTCACATATTATCGTTTCAATATGTTATCAATATATTACTAATATATTGAGATATTCATTTATGTCTATAACGCCCACCTCTATACGCACCCTGCAGATGCGTGGATAAGTTACTCCACAGTTGCAGTAGAAGGACGGTGTGATTGTTGCCTGTTGCTCGCTCTGTTTTAGTGCTCTGTGCTCCACTCCATTAGCGTCAGCAGTGCCAGAGCAGAGACGATAAACCATCTGCTCCTGCTTCTGAAACAGATAGCAGCTTCTTAATGGAGTGAAATAGTAAAAGCAATTAATGTCACATTAGCGCATCACTAATAAGGCCTGCCCACGCTGTGCTTAGGAGAGAATAATCATCTGGTTCAGATGCAACATGTTCACACCGACTCTGTGACATGTAACAGTGTGGTTCAGGGAATTCCAATTATTAATGCAGAAGATTACAGCAGGATGCCAATGAAAATGGGTTTTAAGGGCATTTTTTGTTCTGATATTTTGAATAACAATTGAAAAACAAATCACACAAAATGAAATATGAATACATTTTAGTCCAGTTCCAAAGTACAGTATGTGAACTCAGATAAATGTAAATATTTTGACATAATTTGTGTTAAAGGTTATATTAATCCAAATTGAAAAGGAAAAGAGTATTTCAGTTGTTTGTTTTCCGTGACCTACCTCACATCTAGCCTTGTCTTTGAACTTCTATTCAAGTTTACCACAACAGCGCCTCATCTCTAGAGCTTTACTCCAACAATACATGCCCTTTATGGCTCGAATGGCTTAAAATCTGCTTAACTGTTGTCATTTACGCTGTTTAATTGCTTACAAAAACCCAAAGTTCTGTCATTGCGGGCTAATTTGACTGTGTTGTGCTAATTATGTTGCGTTAATAGGGCTCTTTCTGTTATGGCGTTACACCCATTAACTCACTGTGACACTGCCCTTAATTGGATAAGAGGCCATTAAGTTAGCCTGCTTTGATTGAAATTATAGCTTCATACATAGAGGGTGGGTCAACTTAAAAGACTGGAAAACAAAAAATATAAGTCCTCGCAGGACTTTAGAAAATACAGTTAATTTACCAACAGAAAGTGAGCAATCAATCAAAGAATCAAACCATGTGTCATTTGTCAATAAACAGATTAACCAACATTCACAAGAATTAAGCAATTGCCTGATATTTAGTTTTTACTATTGACCACAACTTTATGTTCTTTATGTTTCTACACCTTCAAAATGTAAAACGCATCATGTTGCCTTAACTATTTTTTGTGTTGAATTAACATTTAAAGTAGGTTAACTTAAATAATGTGAAACACAAGTAATCAGGCACCTGCCTGGTTAACTGTATTGTTATAGTAAAGGTCTGAATCATGTGCACAGTTTTTACAGTGGCTCGGGGCTGTGTGTTTTAGACCTTAATCATGATAAATTAATTTAGGTGATGATGAAAAAAGAAAAAAGAAACGCATTACTTCAAAATGGAGGAAGATCTGATCCCCTTTATATTTACATATTCATGTTGCATCTGTGAATACAAATTAAGAAGTGCCACACCCCCTCATGTCTGTTGTGATATTGTAAAAAAGGATACAAATATTTGTACTTTTTACACGTCTATTTGTTTGTGAACAAAAAATGGATAATTTCTGATGAAGGGTCCATCACCTTGTCTCTATGGAGATGTTACCGCTTTAACTGGAATGTTCCACAGTATGGCATTAAACCTACCTACGTACCTTTGCTAATTTCACCATGTCAAAATATTTCTTGGTACTTTGAGTGCTTTGTAACTCATGTCCATTGTTCACTTGGTGGTTTGTGGTGTTTTGCTGTGCACTTTGAGCTTTTCGCATGTTTCCTGTGTGGTTTTCAAACAACAAACGGCAAATGAACTCAACTAAACTAATCCGTAGACAAGCAGGCCAAGTTATAAGTCAGATCTCTGGAGAGGCATCCCAGTTCATAGCTACTATGCATGTTTTTCCAAGTTTTTTTTAGCAGGGAATAGCAATGGTGGCAAGTGGCGATCCCTCCCCCAGAAACGCTCCAAAATACACCTTTAAGGTCAGCATTTCCTTTTTTGAGTGATGCTTTTTTCATGATTTTATCCTGATATTTGCAGCTTAATGCTTATTCGCACTCTTTGCCAGTCCGCTTCAATCAACTGCACAGTCACATAGAAAAACACATGTTCTTTTGGCCTTCAGTCTCCCTATATGGCAGATCTCAAGTCAATGATGCAGTGGATCACGTCAAACACTGCACAAATAACTCCCAACACCAGCCATGTGTCGCGTCTGAAATTCTCTTAAAGGTACAAGCCGATTTAATAAGGATTTGTGTGGAGAGAGGAGCTGTACGGACACGAACCAAAATGTCAGACACTGCAGTATCATCACTCACAGTAACTAGGCTTCTGTATTTGTTTCTATTTCTTTATTTCAAATGCTCCAGGGACCTGTGCAGCGATGTTTTATTCAGCTGATAGCTACAGCGTGAAAATGTATTGTGTAAATTCTAAATGTATTCTTAAAAATGTACTGATTGCATTGATTTTCTGAATTATGCTTTAGAATAATCATTGTTGATAAGGAGTGATAGTGGTGAAACCTTTAAGTGTTTAGTCTCCAACCATAAATCCCAAAACTCACTGTTACTGTGTGCAAATGGTGAGACACTTCAAATACAGCCCAGTTCATTGTTGAAAAAGAGGTTTTGATCTTATATTGCCCATTACATTTACAGTAACGTAGCTGGTTGGGATAGGAAAGGCATTCGTCCAAAATCACAAGTTTTGCAGTGACAACACTCTAAAAATTGAGCTCCCAAAATCAAAAAAAGTGACAGTAAAATGTTAGTTAATTATCTCTTGCTGTGTTTTTATGTCCACTGCTATTCCAAAGCAATTAAACCAGATGCTAACTAAACTATATTTGATGTTTGTTACACCTTGGAAGGCTAATCATGTAGAAACTGAACTTCAAACATCACTCTAAGAGGCCAAGTATGCACAAAAACAATTACTTAGCTATCTTGGCTCCAGGAAATGGTGTCTGTGATTCAAAAGGAACATCTTATCTCTGACAATATGACCAAAACACAAAGAAATGAGGCGATATTGGGACCCTCGCTGGCTCAGTGTCATAGATGGATAAATGGGATGCTGTCGTCTTTTTTATTTTATCTTGTCTGGCAGTTTTTGTTTGTGTTCTCTTACTCTTGTTTTGTATATCAATAAAGAAATAAAACTGTGTTCGCCGGAGGTGCAGTATATTGTTAGTTTCCTTGACCGTTTGGCAAATGTCTCAGCGCCTCTCTCCCTCCCGTTTCACGAATCAACTGTCATATGACGTCTTTGGGCTTGAAAACCCTGAATAATTTATTTTCAAAAACATTTAAGGGCTATTTCAAAAGTCATCGGAGGCTTGTGGTTTTGTCTTTGTATTGTAATGTTTTCAAAATCCAACTGCAAAATATTTGACCATTCTTTATTGATAAAATCTGCAAGACATTAGATTCCATATTAATATCTATATAAGATGCCTGGTTAAAATATACAAAGAACACAACAGGAAACACCATTAAAAAAGGTAGTAAAAGCCATCAAAGGAAACTAAAGGCACATGTTTCTAAAATAAAAGTCCCATTTGGTCCGAAATCCATCAAATCCATCAAATGTGTCAATCTTTAGAATAAGTCTGAATGTGATCCATTTTCTAAATTTCAACCACAACATCAGTCCAGTCCTTGATTGTCTGTGCAGTTTGGGTCACCATTTTTGTGTGTTATGTCCCTTCTTCCCCGCCGCCAAGCGTATGTTCCAAAGTATCCATTCACAGTGTCCATGGAAGCAGTTTTGAACCCAGATAGATCTTCTTCAGATCAAGAGGGATGGGAAGATGTCCAAAAGAGTCCACAATGCTTTGTTGATTTCAGTCCCATATTTCAGCATAATATAATAGTTCCAAAACACATGATAATGATGGGCTGTCTAGCAACCACAATTTCTCCAGCAGCAACTAATATTCCCTGTGCATAGTGTGCTTTTTTGACATGTTTTAAAAATGAAAATAATGTGTTTTTAAAATGTAACTCTTCAAATAATAACAATATCTTGCCTCACACGTCAATCCTTTGCCTCTTTGGAAATGTGGCAATGTCTATCAAATGCCAACATCTCCAATTGCTTCCACTCGAAACAAACACACGCCACACAGAGCCCCTCAAAACGAACAATCCAGACCTCGTTTTAAAAATAGGCCCAACATGCCGCGAGAGCAGCCTGACACAGCTCCGGCTCGCCAATCCCCAGTCCCCCTGTTCCCAAACCCACGCGTGCCCTCAATTACCCTGCGAGCGCCGCATGTGCAACATCATTAATGCCATCCAATAATATAATGCAGCGCGCCGCATCGACCAACAGTGAGATTTGACTAATTACTGTAATTGTATTGGCGTCATGCTCATTAAATATGAAAATTGTGTTCTGTGAAATGAACGGGGCGTCGTGATCATTCTTCTACACGGACACGCCAGTTGTAAATTAAGAATTGGTTTCTTTGTTGGCACAATTAACTCGAGCACACACAGACGGCCGCCCTGGTTCAGTGATGGTAACATATGGCGGCCACTTGTTGCATATCATTCTTAATATTGACTGCAGGTACTAATCTACATTAAATACAAACGTTATTATTGCACTGGGCATGAAATTGCTTTTGAGTACTTTCAGTTTTCATCAATGAATAAGTCTTTAGGCTATATTAGATTCATTTTTTGTGTGTGTAATTTTCTCAGTTTCGTTTATTTTGGTATCGTATGCACATAGTTGTTTTCAAATATGCAGATGTATTCAGATGTAGCTGTTGTGGAAATTAGATTCATGATTTCAAACAGTAGAAAAGAGCTGACCTTTGACCTTGTAAAACGTCGCCACACCGAAGAAGCCACTGGATGAAAACCATAAATTACATTGTCACATTTACATACAATTCAATCAAAGTCTCTCAACCCAGAGTCTGCAATCCCAGAATTACTTTTCTCAGACACTCCAAAACCCCGACATGTTTCATCCTTTCATACCACGGTAAATA